>NW_026607607.1:0-600000 GCF_029499605.1 Hyla sarda
AGTCGTGAAACCCCTGTGGGGTATTAAGGCTCACTTTATTTCTTGTTACGTACCTCAAGGGGTCTAGTTTCCAAAATGGTATGCCATGTGGGTATTTTTTGCTGTCCTGGCACCATAGGGGCTTCCTAAATGCGACATGCCCCCGAGCAAAATTTGCTCTCAAAAAGCCAAATATGACTCCTTCTCTTCTGAGCATTGTAGTTCGCCCGTAGTACACTTCAGGTCAACTTATGGGGTACCTCCATACTCAGAAGAGATGGGGTTACAAATTTTGGAGGGTATTTTCTGCTATTAACCCTTGCATACATGTGAAATTTGGGTGGAAACACACATTTTAGTGACATTTTTAAAAAAATTTTTTTACATATGCAAAAGTCGTGAAACACCTGTGGGGTATTAAGGCTCACTTTATTCCTTGTTACGTTCCTCAAGGGGTCTTGTTTCCAAAATGGTATGCCATGTGGGTATTTTTTCCTGTTCTGGTACCATAGGGGCTTCCTAAATGCAACATGCCCCCCAAAAACCATTTCAGAAAAACGTACTCTCCAAAATCCCCTTGTCGCTCCTTCGCTTCTGAGCCCTCTACTGCGCCCGCCGAACACTTTACATAGACATATGAGGTATGTGCTTACTCGAGAGAAATTGGGCTACAAATATAAGTATACATTTTCTCCTTTTACCCCTTGTAAAAATTCAAAAATTGGGTCTACAAGAACATGCAAGTGTAAAAAATGAAGATTGTGAATTTTCTCCTTCACTTTGCTGCTATTCCTGTGAAACACCTAAAGGGTTAAAACGCTGACTGCATGTAATTTTGAATACTTTGGGGGGTGCAGTTTTTATAATGGGGTCATTTATGGGGTATTTCTAATATGAAGACCCTTCAAATCCACTTCAAACCTGAACTGGTCCCTGAAAAATTGTGATTTTGGAAATTTTGTGAAAAATTGGAAAATTGCTGCTGAACTTTGAAGCCCTCTGGTGTCTTCCAAAAGTAAAAAATCGTAAATTTTATGATGCCAACATAAAGTGGACATATTGTATATGTGAATAAAAAAAAAATTATTTGGAATATCCATTTTCCTTACAAGCAGAGAGCTTCAAAGTTAGAAAAATGCAAAATTTTCAATTTTTTCATCAAATTTTGGAATTTTTCACTAAGAAACGATGCAAGTATCGACAAAATTTTACCAATAACATAAAGTAGAATATGTCACGAAAAAACAATCTTGGAATCAGAATGATAGGTAAAAGCGTCTTAGAGTTATTTATGCTTAAAGTGACAGTGGTCAGATGTTCAAAAAACGCTCTGGTCCTAAGGTGTAAAATGGCCTGGTCCTTAAGGGGTTAAGTCCACCTTCACCAGCCAGTCTCCTGGTAGTAGGAGGTCCCGGAGGGAATGAATTCCCTCCATCTTGAAATGGCGATACGTGACATGTTGGTTTAAGTCTCGTAGATTTATGACTGGGCGGTAGCCGCCCCCTTTTTTCTTCACTAGGAAGAGGTTGCTTACGAACCCTAGGGAAGATGGGTCGGATTCCACGATCGCATGTTTGTACAGGAGATCCTGTACCTCGTTGTCTATGAGGGCAACGTTTTGATCGGAAAAGTAAATAGGAGGCGGAATCACACCCAGAATCGGCAAGGATTGGAATTCTATGTGATACCCCCCCCCACTGTCTGAAGAATCCATACGTCTGCCGTAATCGCAGACCAGGCGTGGGTAAAATACATCAGTCGACCCCCCACAGGTATGTGAGACTGTGGAATGGAAGTTACACTCACCGGTAGAAGGGCGGGAACGGGGGTATCCACGTCCGCCACGACCTCTCCAGGGTCGGCCTCGAGGAGGGAAGAATGGTGATGGTTGAACCACGGGTGCGGTGTAGGAGGGGGGAGCCTGTGGGTACTGGTATTGGGCGAAGGGTCTGCCCTGTGGCCTATAGGGAGCAGAGTGGCCGGCAGATCGGCCTCTACTTCTGCCGGCCCAGGGAAAAATTTTACTGGACCCCGATTTCTTTAGGGAATTTTGGGCCTTATCTAAGCCCGTAAAAAGGCCAACAAATCTATTGACATATTTCATTAGACTGTCTCCAAAAAGCATGCCTGCTGCCGAAGGACCAGGTTCGGTCTCGGCCAGGTGGGATAGTTGCGGGTCGAGTCTCATAAGGATCGACCGGCGCCTCTCAACAGAGCAGGTGGTATTGGCCGTACCTGCCAGGCAAATGGCTCTCTGAGCCCACCCACGGAGCTGACGGACGTCCACAGGCTCATCCGTCGTTGCGGAATGTTCCGCTAAATTAAGGATTTTTGTGAGGGGACCCATTAAATCAAGGATACGCTCCTGAATAGTCTTAAAGGAGCGTTCTATACCCTTCTTAGTGAATTTTCCTGATTTTAAAAGGTATTTCATCAGGATAGGGTCCACCTCAGGGGTGACCACCACTTTATTGGGGATAAAAGGTCTAGGGCATTCAGCCCTCAGCTTATTACGGCTGGACCTATCCAGAGCTTTACGGGCCCAAAGCTCTACATATTGGGCCACATGGGGGAGTGGTGACCAGTCGCCCGATCTCGGGTGGGAGATCGCGTCTGGATGGAACAGGGGTTCTCCTAGGGCATCTAGGATAACATTGCCCTGCGTGGCAGGGTTGGCGTCGGTGTCGAGCGCCGTATCCCCAGCATCCTCTTCAATGTTGGGATTGGACTCGTAGTCCTCAGACTCATTAGAAGAACCCGAAGAACCCTCAGTAGAGGAGTCTACATAGGAGTCGGGTTTTGCCCGCCTAGCGGACTTATGCCTCTTGCCATGTAACTCCCCGAGGCCCAGGGGTCGAGCGGAGTCTGAAGAATGCTGGGGTTGACAGACCGGGGTAGGAACTGTCTGGAGCATATTATTATCTTCCCCTGCCGGGGAGTCGGAGGTGTGCTCCCTTTTATGGGAAGCTTTGCCCTTTTTTACCTGCGGTTCTCCACCATGAAGTGGAGGGATAGGGGCATGGGAAGCCGGCTGATGCGGGCCAGAGGATAACATGGACGAGGCCAGGGCTGCTTGGACCGACCTGTTAATTAAGTCCTGTATCTGGGTGGCGGACATAAATTGTGCCGAATCCAGGGAGAGAGCCTCAGCTCTGAGGGGGGCAGGTGAAGGTTCCTCGGCCATAGTAAAGTTTAGGATGCAAGGAAGCTAGGGTAGTGGCTGAGGGGTGAGTAGTGAGACCACTGCACAGAAACCTAACTAGACGGAATAAATTCCGTTCCACTGGAAAAAACAAATGTGGGGCACTACACTACCTACTCGACACAGTACAGTACAGGGTTCCGATCCTCCACACCGCTGGCGTTGTACTGACGTTGCGGTGGGAGGGGAGCCCGGAGTCCTTGTACCCAGGGGACGAAGTCTCGCGAGACTACGTCCCTCTGAGTGCTGATTGGATGTCGCAGAAGCGCCTCTCCACGAGCGTAGAGACTCCGCCCCTTTTCCAGGCGCAGGCCGCAAGTGAGAAGCGGCCGGCCAGGGAGAAGAAGCTCCGCCCCCAGCCCGCGCGTGCGAACTCGGAGGAGAAGAAGGCGCAAGAAAATGGCGAAGGAAGGGGGAGGGGAAGGTGGCGATAATAGCGCCGGAGGTACGAGGAAGACGCCGCAGCGGCGACAGTGCTGAAAAAAGGGGGGGGGGGGCCCGGAACCGGGATTTCCGGCGCTGGGCTGAAGCAATAGAGTAGAGAGATGGAAGAAAGGAAAAGCAAAGAAAGAAAAACGGAACTTGTGGGTGCTATCCACTGAGATAAGCACCACACAAGGTCATACTATAGAGTAATAACACAGTATACAATAAAGACAGAATATAGAAAATAAATCAATGGATATAGGGTATACTTATCTTGGGTCTGCTATGAGCAGAAAGAAAGAGGAGGATCTATATGTGGGCAGTCCTTATATAGGGGCTACGAAGGAGGAGTGACTACTGTGGCCCTAGGACTGCTGGGAGTTGTAGTTTGAAGTTTTCTTTTATTGAATTGATACCAAAGTGTTCTGCTATGGGCATTATTAAAGAAAGAATATGCATAAGATATGAGCCTCCTGTCTGATATATAACTCAGGATGAGTACAGGATAAGTAATGTAATGTATGTACACAGTGACCGCACCAGCAGAATAGTGAGTGCAGCTCTGGAGTATAATACAGGATATAACTCAGGATCAGTACAGGATAAGTAATGTATGTACACAGTGACCTCACCAGCAGAATAGTGAGTACAGCTCTTTTGAATAATACAGGATATAACTCAGGATCAGTACAGGATAAGTAATGTAATGTATGTACATAGTGACCTCACCAGCAGAATAGTGAGTACAGCTCTTTAGAATAATACAGGATATAACTCAGGATCAGTACAGGATACGTACGGTGGAGGGGATTATCAGATTATGCAAGTGAGGGGAGGATACCCCCGGCGGTGGGTCCCTTGCTGCGGCCTTGATCCTGGAAGCGGCCGTGTGGGGACTGAGAGGAGCGAGAGACTCTCTATGCTCCGCTCCTCTCTATGATGCCGCCCGTGACGTTGCACCACACGTCACGTCACGTGACCATCTCCCAGACAGCCATTGCGGTACAGGCTGCCTGGGAATGAGTGACGGCGGCGGCGAACATAAAAAGGTAGCGTGCGGCGCAAACCCGCCCCCCCGCCCACTCCTACTAACATTTTGGCCGGGCCCCTGACGCCTGGCCCGCCAGCCTTTATCAGCTTTATGGGGCAAAAGGGGAGAGCTGCTTTTGGGCCCCCAGGAATTACAGGGCCCGGGGCAGCTGCCCCTTTTGCTCCACGGCCGCGGTGATTATGGTGTGCCTGGGCACACCCGACACACCCTGTGCGCACGCCTATGAATGGATGTATGATTGCTGTACAGTCACAGTGTATGTATAATGGAGGTATGATTGCTGTACAGTCACAGTGTATGTATAATGGATGTATGATTGCTGTACAGTGTATGTATAATGGACGTATGATTGCTGTACAGTGTATGTATAATGAATGTATGATTGCTGTACAGTGTATGTATAATGGATGTATGATTGCTGTACAGTGTATGTATAATGGATGTATGATTGCTGTACAGTGTATGTATAATGAATGTATGATTGCTGTACAGTGTATGTATAATGGATGTATGATTGCTGTACAGTCACAGTGTATGTATAATGGATGTATGATTGCTGTACAGTGTATGTATAATATATGTATGATTGCTGTACAGTGTATGTATAATGAATGTATGATTGCTGTACAGTGTATGTATAATGGATGTATGATTGCTTTACAGACACAGTGTATGTATAATGGATGTATGATTGCTGTACAGTGTATGTATAATGAATGTATGATTGCTGTACAGTGTATGTATAATGAATGTATGATTGCTGTACAGTCACTGTGTATGTATAATGAATGTATGCTTGCTGTACAGTGTATGTATAATGGATGTATGATTGCTGTACAGTCACTGTGTATGTATAATGAATGTATGCTTGCTGTACAGTGTATGTATAATGGATGTATGATTGCTGTACAGTGTATGTATAATGGATGTATGATTGCTGTACAGTGTATGTATAATGGATGTATGATTGCTGTACAGTGTATGTATAATGAATGTATGATTGCTGTACAGTGTATGTATAATGAATGTATGATTGCTGTACAGTGTATGTATAATGGATGTATGATTGCTGTACAGTCACTGTGTATGTATAATGAATGTATGCTTGCTGTACAGTGTATGTATAATGGATGTATGATTGCTGTACAGTGTATGTATAATGAATGTATGATTGTTGTACAGTGTATGTATAATGGATGTATGATTGCTGTACAGTCACTGTGTATGTATAATGAATGTATGCTTGCTGTACAGTGTATGTATAATGGATGTATGATTGCTGTACAGTCACTGTGTATGTATAATGAATGTATGCTTGCTGTACAGTGTATGTATAATGGATGTATGATTGCTGTACAGTGTATGTATAATGGATGTATGATTGCTGTACAGTGTATGTATAATGGATGTATGATTGCTGTACAGTGTATGTATAATGGATGTATGATTGCTGTACAGTGTATGTATAATGGATGTATGATTGCTGTGCAGTCACAGTGTATGTATAATGGATGTATGATTGCTGTACAGTGTATGTATAATGGATGTATGATTGCTGTACAGTGTATGTATAATGAATGTATGATTGCTGTACAGTGTATGTATAATGGATGTATGATTGCTTTACAGACACAGTGTATGTATAATGGATGTATGATTGCTGTACAGTGTATGTATAATGAATGTATGATTGCTGTACAGTGTATGTATAATGGATGTATGATTGCTGTACAGTCACTGTGTATGTATAATGAATGTATGCTTGCTGTACAGTGTATGTATAATGGATGTATGATTGCTGTACAGTCACTGTGTATGTATAATGAATGTATGCTTGCTGTACAGTGTATGTATAATGGATGTATGATTGCTGTACAGTGTATGTATAATGAATGTATGATTGCTGTACAGTGTATGTATAATGGATGTATGATTGCTGTACAGTGTATGTATAATGAATGTATGCTTGCTGTACAGTGTATGTATAATGGATGTATGATTGCTGTACAGTGTATGTATAATGAATGTATGATTGCTGTACAGTGTATGTATAATGGATGTATGATTGCTGTACAGTCACTGTGTATGTATAATGAATGTATGCTTGCTGTACAGTGTATGTATAATGGATGTATGATTGCTGTACAGTCACTGTGTATGTATAATGAATGTATGCTTGCTGTACAGTGTATGTATAATGGATGCATGATTGCTGTACAGTGTATGTATAATGGATGTATGATTGCTGTACAGTGTATGTATAATGGATGTATGATTGCTGTACAGTGTATGTATAATGGATGTATGATTGCTGTACAGTGTATGTATAATGGATGTATGATTGCTGTACAGTGTATGTATAATGGATGTATGATTGCTGTACAGTGTATGTATAATGGATGTATGATTGCTGTACAGTGTATGTATAATGGAGGTATGCTTGCTGTACAGTGTATGTATAATGGAGGTATGATTGTTGTACAGTGTATGTATAATGGATGTATGATTGCTGTACAGTGTATGTATAATGGATGTATGATTGCTGTACAGTGTATGTATAATGGATGTATGATTGCTGTACAGTGTATGTATAATGAATGTATGATTGCTGTACAGTGTATGTATAATGGATGTATGATTGCTGTACAGTGTATGTATAATGAATGTATGATTGCTGTACAGTGTATGTATAATGGAGGTATGCTTGCTGTACAGTGTATGTATAATGGATGTATGATTGCTGTACAGTTTATGTATAATGAATGTATGATTGCTGTACAGTGTATGTATAATGGATGTATGATTGCTGTACAGTGTATGTATAATGAATGTATGATTGCTGTACAGTGTATGTATAATGGAGGTATGCTTGCTGTACAGTGTATGTATAATGGATGTATGATTGCTGTACAGTGTATGTATACTGAATGTATGATTGCTGTACAGTGTATGTATAATGGAGGTATGATTGCTGTACAGTGTATGTATAATGAATGTATGCTTGCTGTACAGTGTATGTATAATGGAGATATGCTTGCTGTACAGTGTATGTATAATGGAGGTATGATTGTTGTACAGTGTATGTATAATGGATGTATGATTGCTGTACAGTGTATGTATAATGGATGTATGATTGCTGTACAGTGTATGTATAATGAATGTATGCTTGCTGTACAGTGTATGTATAATGGATGTATGATTGCTGTACAGTCACAGTGTATGTATAATGGAGGTATGCTTGCTGTACAGTGTATGTATAATGTAGGTACGCTTGCTGTACAGTGTATGTATAATGGATTTACGCTTGCTGTACAGTGTATGTATAATGGATGTATGATTGCTGTACAGTCACAGTGTATGTATAATGGATGTATGATTGCTGTACAGTCAGTGTATGTATAATGGATGTATAATTGCTGTACAGTGTATGTATAATGGATGTATGATTGCTGTACAGTCACAGTGTATGTATAATGGATGTATGATTGCTGTACAGTGTATGTATAATGGATGTATGATTGCTGTACAGTGTATGTATAATGAATGTATGATTGCTGTACAGTGTATGTATAATGGATGTATGATCGCTGTACAGACACAGTGTATGTATAATGGATGTATGATTGCTGTACAGTGTATGTATAATGAATTTATGATTGCTGTACAGTGTATGTATAATGGAGGTATGCTTGCTGTACAGTGTATGTATAATGGATGTATGATTGCTGTACAGTGTATGTATAATGAATGTATGATTGCTGTACAGTGTATGTATAATAGAGGTATGCTTGCTGTACAGTGTATGTATAATAGAGGTATGCTTGCTGTACAGTGTATGTATAATGGATGTATGATTGCTGTACAGTGTATGTATAATGAATGTATGATTGCTGTACAGTGTATGTATACTGAATGTATGATTGCTGTACAGTGTATGTATAATGGATGTATGATTGCTGTACAGTGTATGTATACTGAATATATGATTGCTGTACAGTGTATGTATAATGGAGGTATGTTTAATGTACAGTGTATGTATAATGGATGTATGATTGCTGTACAGTGTATGTATAATGAATGTATGATTGCTGTACAGTGTATGTATAATGGAGGTATGATTGCTGTACAGTGTATGTATAATGGAGGTATGATTGCTGTACAGTGTATGTATAATGGAGGTATGATTGCTGTACAGTGTTTGTATAATGAATGTATGATTGCTGTACAGTGTATGTATAATGGATGTATGATTGCTGTACAGTGTATGTTTAATGGATGTATGATTGCTGTACAGTGTATGTATAATGAATGTATGATTGCTGTACAGTGTATGTATAATGGAGGTATGATTGCTGTACAGTGTATGTATAATGGATGTATGATTGCTGTACAGTGTATGTATAATGAATGTATGATTGCTGTACAGTGTATGTATAATGGAGGTATGATTGCTGTACAGTGTATATAAATGAATGTATGATTGCTGTACAGTGTATGTATAATGGAGATATGCTTGCTGTACAGTGTATGTATAATGGATGTATGATTGCTGTACAGTGTATGTATACTGAATGTATGATTGCTGTACAGTGTATGTATAATGGAGGTATGATTGCTGTACAGTGTATGTATAATGGAGGTATGATTGCTGTACAGTGTATGTATAATGGATGTATGATTGCTGTACAGTGTATGTATACTGAATGTATGATTGCTGTACAGTGTATGTATAATGGAGGTATGATTGCTGTACAGACACAGTGTATGTATAATGGATGTATGATTGCTGTACAGTGTATGTATAATGGAGGTATGATTGCTGTACAGTGTATGTATAATGGAGGTATGATTGCTGTACAGTGTATGTATAATGGAGGTATGATTGCTGTACAGTGTATGTATAATGGAGGTATGATTGCTGTACAGTGTATGTATAATGAATGTATGATTGCTGTACAGTGTATGTATAATGGATGTATGATTGCTGTACAGTGTATGTATAATGAATGTATGATTGCTGTACAGTGTATGTATAATGGAGGTATGATTGCTGTACAGTGTATGTATAATGGAGGTATGATTGCTGTACAGTGTATGTATAATGGAGCCTCCAATCTAAAAAAAAGCCTCCAATCCCCCAAAAAGTTTTAATAAAGTTTTTCATTTTGTTTGTATTGATATTTATATGAGTGTAGGTCTGTTTATGTATGTGTGCATGCAAGCAAGAGGGGCTGAAACGTCTCACTGTTTGACATGTGGAATAAATAGTTATTTTTTGGATATTTGGAGTGCCGCACCATTTTTGAAGTTATCAATTGGCTGTGATCGAGCCTGAGGAGCTGGCACCCGCCTACTGTGGTAAAGTAGTGCTGCATTTTTTTGGACATTTATATATATATATATATATATATATATATATATATCTATATAAACACACACACGCGTGTGCGGCATGAGTTTGTGCTTTAGGGTGCACACCCTAATGCAATAGACTGTGCACGCCTATGCGTACACTCCTCTACACCCCTCTGTCACCCATGTACACTCCTCTACACCCCTCTGTCACCCATGTACACTCCTCTACACCCCTCTGTCACCCATGTACACTCCTCTACACCCCTCTGTCACCCATGTACACTCCTCTACACCCCTCTGTCACCCATGTACACTCCTCTATACCCCTCTGTCACCCATGTACACTCCTCTACACCCCTCTGTCACTCATGTACGCTCCTCTACACCCCTCTATCACCCATGTACACTCCTCTACACCCCTCTGTCACCCATGTACACTCCTCTACACCCATCTATCACCCATGTACACTTCTCTACACCCCTCTGTCACTCATGTACACTCCTCTACACCCCTCTGTCACCCATGTACACTCCTCTCTACCCTTCTGTCACCCATGTACACTCCTCTACACCCATCTATCACCCATGCTCACTCCTCTACACCCCTCTGTCACCCATGTACACTCCTCTATACCCCTATGTCACCCATATGCACTCCTCTCTACCCCTCTGTCACCCATGTACACTCCTCTACACCCATCTATCGCCCATGTACACTCCTCTACACCTCTCTGTCACCCATGTACACTCCTCTACACCCATCTATCACCCATGTACACTCCTCTACACCCCTCTGTCACCCATGTACACTTCTCTACACACCTTTGTCACCCATGTACGCTCCTCTACACCCCTCTGTCACCCATGTACACCCATCTATCACACATGTACACTCCTCTGTCACCCATGTACACTCCTCAACACCCCTCTGTCACCCATATACACTCCTCTCTACCCCTCTGTCACCCATGTACACTCCTCTACACCCCTGTCACCCATGTAAGCTCCTATACACCCCTTTGTACATTCCTCTACACCCCTTTCACCCATGTATGCTCCTCTACACCCCTGTCACCCATGTACACTCCTCTACACCCCTGTCACCCATGTACACTCTTCTGCACCCCTCTGTCACCCATGTACACTCCTCTATACCCCTCTGTCACTCATGTACACTCCTCTACACCCCTCTGTCACCCATGTACACCCATCTGTCACCCATGTACACTCCTCTACACCCCTCTTTCACCCATGTACACTCCTCTACACCCTTCTGTCACCCATGTACACCCATCTGTCACCCATGTACACTCCTCTACACCCCTCTGTCACCCATGTACACCCATCTGTCACCCATGTACACTCCTCTATACCCCTCTGTCACTCATGTTCACTCCACTCTACCCCTCTGTCACCCATGTACACTCCTCTACACCCCTGTCACCCATGTACACCCATCTGTCACCCATGTACACTCCTCTACACCCCTCTGTCACCCATGTACACCCATCTGTCACCCATGTACACTCCTCTACACCCCTCTGTCACCCATGTACACCCATCTGTCACTCATGTACACTCCTCTAAACCCCTCTGTACACTCCTCTACACCCCTCTGTCACCCATGTACACCCATCTGTCACTCATGTACACTCCTCTAAACCCCTCTGTACACTCCTCTACACCCCTGTCACCCATGTATGCTCCTCTACACCCCTGTCACCCATGTATGCTCCTCTACACCCCTGTCACCCATGTACGCTCCTCTACACCCCTGTCACCCATGTATGCTCCTCTACACCCCTGTCACCCATGTATGCTCCTCTACACCCCTGTCATCCATGTATGCTCCTCTACACCCCTGTCACCCATGTATGCTCCTCTACACCCCTGTCACCCATGTATGGTCCTCTACACCCCTGTCACCCATGTACGCTCCTCTACACCACTGTCACCCATGTACGCTTTTCTACACCCCTCTCTACACCCCTCTGTACACTCCTCTACACCCCTCTAAACCCCTCTGTCACCCATGTCCACCCCTCTACACCCCTCTGTCACCCATGTCCACCCCTCTACACCCCTCTGTCACCCATGTCCACCCCTCTGTCACCCATGTCCACTCTTCTACACACCTCTGTCACCCATGTAAAAAAAAAAAGAAAAAAAAAGTTTGGCGCCTAATAGGTTTGTTTTGCAGGTTTAACGGTGAAGAATTGTGGGTGGAAGAAATCGTGATGATGGCCCAGACCAGATGGAGAAGAGAAGGCAACGATGCAAATTAGAGAAGATGTCATTGGTGAGTTGCTGTATAAAGCAGCACTTTAAACTACATACTCACTGATAAATAGATATAGTGCATTGCGTTTTTTACCGTTTTATCCTTTTTTTTTTTTTCCGCTGCTCGTCAACCTCGGTAGCGGTGCCCCGTGGAAAAGTTTTTTTCCAAGGTGTGCCCCGACCCGAAAAAGGTTGGGAAACACTGGTATATAGCATACATTCATATATATGGGATACAATACAGGAATATGGGTGCACTACTGTGGTAGATGTAAACAATACATTGGCTATCCCTCAACACTGATGTTAAAATTGAGACATTCGCCAGTGTATCCTTATATGAAGGACACACCAGAGCCCGCACACCAACGCCAAGGTTTCTCAAATTGGTGCGAGACCTAACGCTAATCCTACCTGTGCTTGATAAGCAAAACAGGGGCCAGTGGGCAATTACGGCAGCATTCGGTTGACTCACAACTTCCTCCCAGATACCCTCCAGCGTGACTGAGCACACATGCAATGGGAGGAGGGAGGCAAGCTGCAAGCCCCACCTGAGTTGGCTAATATGGGTGCCTGGCCTCACAGGTGCTACCTTAATGCTGCCTTGTAGATATTCAAGGAGCATTAATGTTGGAGTTTACACACCTCCAAATATAAAATTTAAACAAACAACAAAAAACGTGGTCTCAAATGGCTGGAGGTGCTCAACCCCAAATGCGGTTGTGCATTTTTACTGGGGGAGCAGATCCTGCCCTTGTAGTCCGTTGCTAGGGGCGATCCCCAGCATAAAAATGCATACAATGGAGGATGCCTGCAGCGGACTACAAGTGCCACAAGTGTGGTCAGTATATAGTATACATTCATATATATGGGGGTCAGTATATAGTATACATTCATATATATGTGGGTCAGTATATAGTATACATTCATATATATGGGGTCAGTATATAGTATACATTCATATATATGGGGGTCAGTATATAGTATACATTCATATATATGGGGGTCAGTATATAGTATACATTCATATATATGGGGGTCAGTATATAGTATACATTCATGTGTGGTCAGTATATAGTATACATTAATATATATGGGGGTCAGTATATAGTATACATTCATATATATGGGGGTCAGTATATAGTATACATTCATGTGTGGTCAGTATATAGTATACATTCATATATGGGGGACAGTATATAGTATACATTCATATATATGGGGATCAGTATATAGTATACATTCATATATATGTGGTCAGTATACTTTTCTTATATATAGAATCCCTGAAATCTCCAATCTCTCCTTTTATTGCTTTATGATCTGTGTTACTTATTTGTAAAAAATGTTTCTGATTGTCTTCCCCCCACACACTTATGGGCTATCTCTTCAAACGACTTTATTTGACCTAAAGCGTATAATTGATTTACATAAATAAGCCCCTTTTCATCCAAAAGAGTGAATCTTTAATTTTAAGGAATTCTTTAAGTGCTTTATTCGACCATAATGAAGTAAAGTCAAATCTCCATGTGATTTTAAACATATTTTAAGTTCCTCCCATACTTAATTATCTAGATATGCATGGGTGTAGTGAGTATCCCAGCTTCCAAAATCTCAAAAATATCCTTATAACGACCCATTAGGGTATGTTCACACTACAGTGTGTGAATGGAATCTCCGCTCGCTGAATTCAGTGAGCAAAGATTCAGACTGGCAGCCGGCGGCGGCGGTAGGACCGGGCGGCACTGAGCCGTCACCATTGACAGCTATGCAGTGCTCGCGGACTTCCGTGCAAAGAATGAACATGTTCTTTCTTTGGGCGGAACAATTTCAGTGGCGCTGAAATTCCGCAGTGTGAACGGGTCTCACGGAAACCCATTCACACTAATGTTAAGTTCACACCGCGGAATTCGGCTCTCGGAATTCCGCCCGTGGAATTCCGCGGGAATTCTGTAGTGTGAACATACCCTAAGAGAGAAAAAATAGGACTACATTTTCCCTCCTTCTCATAATAGTCTGCAATTTTTGTGCTAAAAAGTACCTAAAAAAAAAAAAAGTGCCCAACCCCCATCGTGCTCAGCTAACGTTAAAGAAACATATTTCATTCTCGTGCTTTCCTGCCCCAAAGTAGTGAATTTAATAAAGAAATAAGAGCTTGGAACCATTTTTCTGATATCCATACAGTATAGAAACATAGAATGTGTCGGCAGATAAGAACCAATTGGCCCATTTAGTCTGCCCAATAATCTGAATCCTATCAATAGTCCCTGGCCCTATCTTATATGAAGGATAGCCTTATGCCTATCCCATGCATGTTTAAACTCCTTCACTGTATTTGCAGCGACTAGTGTTGTTCACGAATATTCGCAATTCGAATTTTAATCGCAAATATAGCGAATTCGCGAATATTGCGAATATAGCACTATATATTCGTAATTACGAATATTCGCTTATTTTTTTGCACATATGTGAAAATTTGTATATAGTATACATTCATATATATGTGGTCAGTATATAGTATACATTCATATATATGGGGGTCAGTATATAGTATACATTCATATATATGGGGGTCAGTATATAGTATACATTCATATATATGGGGGTCAGTATATAGTATACATTCATATATATGGGGCTCAGTATATAGTAATCATTCATATATATGGGGGTCAGTATATACTATACATTCATATATGGGGGTAAGTATATAGTATAAATTAATTTGTGGGGACGAGTATATAGTATACTTTCATATATATGGGGGTCAGTATATAGTATACATTCATATATATGGGGGTCAGTATATAGTATACATTTATATATGTGGTCAGTATATAGTATACATTCATATATAAGTGGGTCAGTATATAGTATACATTCATATATATGGGGGTCAATATATAGTATACATTCATTTATGGGGGTCAGTATATAGTATACATTCATTTATGGGGGTCAGTATATAGTATACATTCATATATATGGGGGTCAGTATATAGTATACATTCATATATATGGGGGTCAGTATATAGTATACATTCATATATATGGGGGTCAATATATAGTATACATTCATATATATGGGGGTCAGTATATAGTATACATTCATATATATGGGGGTCAGTATATAGTATACATTCATATATATGGGGGTCAGTATATAGTATACATTCATATGTGTGGTGGTCAGTATATAGTATACATTCATATGTGTTGTCAGTATATAGTATACATTCATATGTGTGGTCAGTATATAGTATACATTCATATGTGTGGTCAGTATATAGTATACATTCATATGTGTGGTCAGTATATAGTATACATTCATATGTGTGGTCAGTATATAGTATACATTCATATGTGTGGTCAGTATATAGTATACATTCATATGTGTGGTCAGTATATTTTATACATTCATATGTGTGGTCAGTATATAGTATACATTCATATGTGTGGTCAGTATATAGTATACATTCATATGTGTGGTCAGTATATATTATACATTCATATGTGTGGTCAGTATATAGTATACATTCATATGTGTGGTCAGTATATAGTATACATTCATATGTGTGGTCAGTATATAGTATACATTCATATGTGTGGTCAGTATATATTATACATTCATATGTGTGGTCAGTATATAGTATACATTCATATATATGGGGGTCAGTATATAGTATACATTCATATGTGTGGTCAGTATATAGCATACATTCATATATATGGGGGTCAGTATATAGTATACATTCATATATATGGGGGTCAGTATATAGTATACATTCATATGTGTTGTCAGTATATAGTATACATTCATATGTGTGGTCAGTATATAGTATACATTCATATGTGTGGTCAGTATATAGTATACATTCATATGTGTGGTCAGTATATAGTATACATTCATATGTGTGGTCAGTATATTTTATACATTCATATGTGTGGTCAGTATATAGTATACATTCATATGTGTGGTCAGTATATAGTATACATTCATATGTGTGGTCAGTATATAGTATACATTCATATGTGTGGTCAGTATATAGTATACATTCATATGTGTGGTCAGTATATAGTATACATTCATATGTGTGGTCAGTATATAGTATACATTCATATGTGTGGTCAGTATATAGTATACATTCATATGTGTGGTCAGTATATAGTATACATTCATATGTGTGGTCAGTATATAGTATCATTCATATGTGTGGTCAGTATATAGTATACATTCATATGTGTGGTCAGTATATAGTATACATTCATATGTGTGGTCAGTATATAGTATACATTCATATGTGTGGTCAGTATATAGTATACATTCATATGTGTGGCCAGTATATAGTATACATTCATATGTGTGGTCAGTATATAGTATACATTCATATGTGTGGTCAGTATATTTTATACATTCATATGTGTGGTCAGTATATAGCATACATTCATATGTGTGGTCAGTATATAGTATACATTCATATGTGTGGTCAGTATATAGTATACATTCATATGTGTGGTCAGTATATAGTATACATTCATATATATGGGGGTCAGTATATAGTATACATTCATATGTGTGGTCAGTATATAGTATACATTCATATGTGTGGTCAGTTTATATTATACATTCATATGTGTGGTCAGTATATAGTATACATTCATATGTGTGGTCAGTATATATTATACATTCATATGTGTGGTCAGTATATAGTATACATTCATATGTGTGGTCAGTATATAGTATCATTCATATGTGTGGTCAGTATATAGTATACATTCATATGTGTGGTCAGTATATAGTATACATTCATATGTGTGGTCAGTATATAGTATACATTCATATGTGTGGTCAGTATATAGTATACATTCATATGTGTGGCCAGTATATAGTATACATTCATATGTGTGGTCAGTATATAGTATACATTCATATGTGTGGTCAGTATATTTTATACATTCATATGTGTGGTCAGTATATAGCATACATTCATATGTGTGGTCAGTATATAGTATACATTCATATGTGTGGTCAGTATATAGTATACATTCATATGTGTGGTCAGTATATAGTATACATTCATATGTGTGGTCAGTTTATATTATACATTCATATGTGTGGTCAGTATATAGTATACATTCATATGTGTGGTCAGTATATAGTATACATTCATATGTGTGGTCAGTATATATTATACATTCATATGTGTGGTCAGTATATATTATACATTCATATGTGTGGTCAGTATATAGTATACATTCATATATATGGGGGTCAGTATATAGTATACATTCATATATATGGGGGTCAGTATATAGTATACATTCATATGTGTGGTCAGTATATAGTATACATTCATATATATGGGGGTCAGTATATAGTATACATTCATATGTGTGGTCAGTATATAGTATACATTCATATATATGGGGGTCAGTATATAGTATACATTCATATATATGGGGTCAGTATATAGTATACATTCATATATATGTGTGGTCAGTATATAGTATACATTCATATATATGGGGTCAGTATATAGTATACATTCATATATATGTGTGGTCAGTATATAGTATACATTCATATGTGTGGTCAGTATATAGTATACATTCATATGTGTGGTCAGTATATAGTATACATTCATATGTGTGGTCAGTATATATTATACATTCATATGTGTGGTCAGTATATAGTATACATTCATATGTGTGGTCAGTATATAGTATACATTCATATGTGTGGTCAGTATATAGTATACATTCATATGTGTGGTCAGTATATAGTATACATTCATACATGGGGGTCAGTATATAGCATACATTCATATGTGTGGTCAGTATATAGTATACATTCATATGTGTGGTCAGTATATAGTATACATTCATATGTGTGGTCAGTATATAGTATACATTCATATGTGTGGTCAGTATATAGTATACATTCATATATATGGGGGTCAGTATATAGTATACATTCATATGTGTGGTCAGTATATAGTATACATTCATATGTGTGGTCAGTATATAGTATACATTCATATGTGTGGTCAGTATATAGTATACATTCATATGTGTGGTCAGTATATAGTATACATTCATATGTGTGGTCAGTATATAGTATACATTCATATGTGTGGTCAGTATATAGTATACATTCATATGTGTGGTCAGTATATATTATACATTCATATATATGGGGGTCAGTATATAGTATACATTCATATGTGTGGTCAGTATATAGCATACATTCATATGTGTGGTCAGTATATAGTATACATTCATATGTGTGGTCAGTATATAGTATACATTCATATGTGTGGTCAGTATATAGTAGACATTCATATGTGTGGTCAGTATATAGTATACATTCATATGTGTGGTCAGTATATAGTATACATTCATATGTGTGGTCAGTATATAGTATACATTCATATGTGTGGTCAGTATATAGTATACATTCATATATATGGGGGTCAGTATATAGTATACATTCATATGTGTGGTCAGTATATAGTATACATTCATATGTGTGGTCAGTATATAGTATACATTCATATGTGTGGTCAGTATATTTTATACATTCATATGTGTGGTCAGTATATAGCATACATTCATATGTGTGGTCAGTATATAGTATACATTCATATGTGTGGTCAGTATATAGTATACATTCATATGTGTGGTCAGTATATAGTATACATTCATATGTGTGGTCAGTATATAGTATACATTCATATGTGTGGTCAGTATATAGTATACATTCATATGTGTGGTCAGTATATAGTATCATTCATATGTGTGGTCAGTATATAGTATACATTCATATGTGTGGTCAGTATATAGTATACATTCATATATATGGGGGTCAGTATATAGTATACATTCATATATATGGGGGTCAGTATATAGTATACATTCATTTATATGGGGTCAGTATATAATATACATTCATATATATGTGTGGTCAGTATATAGTATACATTCATATATATGGGGTCAGTATATAGTATACATTCATATATATGTGTGGTCAGTATATAGTATACATTCATATGTGTGGTCAGTATATAGTATACATTCATATGTGTGGTCAGTATATAGTATACATTCATATATATGGGGGTCAGTATATAGTATACATTCATATGTGTGGTCAGTATATAGTATACATTCATATGTGTGGTCAGTATATAGTATACATTCATATGTGTGGTCAGTATATAGTATACATTCATATGTGTGGTCAGTATATAGTATACATTCATACATGGGGGTCAGTATATAGCATACATTCATATGTGTGGTCAGTATATAGTATACATTCATATGTGTGGTCAGTATATAGTATACATTCATATGTGTGGTCAGTATATAGTATACATTCATATGTGTGGTCAGTATATAGTATACATTCATATGTGTGGTCAGTATATAGTATACATTCATATATATGGGGGTCAGTATATATTATACATTCATATATATGGGGGTCAGTATATAGTATACATTCATATGTGTGGTCAGTATATAGTATACATTCATATGTGTGGTCAGTATATAGTATACATTCATATGTGTGGTCAGTATATAGTATACATTCATATGTGTGGTCAGTATATAGTATACATTCATATGTGTGGTCAGTATATAGTATACATTCATATGTGTGGTCAGTATATAGTATACATTCATATGTGTGGTCAGTATATAGCATACATTCATATGTGTGGTCAGTATATAGTATACATTCATATGTGTGGTCAGTATATAGTATACATTCATATGTGTGGTCAGTATATAGTATACATTCATATGTGTGGTCAGTATATATTATACATTCATATGTGTGGTCAGTATATAGTATACATTCATATATGGGGGTCAGTATATAGTATACATTCATATATATGGGGGTCAGTATATAGTATACATTCATATGTGTGGTCAGTATATAGTATACATTCATATGTGTGGTCAGTATATAGTATACATTCATATGTGTGGTCAGTATATAGTATACATTCATATGTGTGGTCAGTATATAGTATACATTCATATGTGTGGTCAGTATATAGTATACATTCATATGTGTGGTCAGTATATAGTATACATTCATATGTGTGGTCAGTATATAGTATACATTCATATATGTGGTCAGTATATAGCATACATTCATATGTGTGGTCAGTATATAGCATACATTCATATGTGTGGTCAGTATATAGTATACATTCATATGTGTGGTCAGTATATAGTATACATTCATATGTGTGGTCAGTATATAGTATACATTCATATGTGTGGTCAGTATATAGTATACATTCATATGTGTGGTCAGTATATAGTATACATTCATATGTGTGGTCAGTATATAGTATACATTCATATGTGTGGTCAGTATATAGTATACATTCATATGTGTGGTCAGTATATAGTATACATTCATATGTGTGGTCAGTATATAGTATACATTCATATGTGTGGTCAGTATATTTTATACATTCATATGTGTGGTCAGTATATATTATACATTCATATGTGTGGTCAGTATATAGTATACATTCATATGTGTGGTCAGTATATAGTAGACATTCATATGTGTGGTCAGTATATAGTATACATTCATATGTGTGGTCAGTATATATTATACATTCATATGTGTGGTCAGTATATAGTATACATTCATATGTGTGGTCAGTATATATTATACATTCATATGTGTGGTCAGTATATATTATACATTCATATGTGTGGTTAGTATATAGTAGACATTCATATGTGTGGTCAGTATATAGTATACATTCATATGTGTGGTCAGTATATAGTATACATTCATATGTGTGGTCAGTATATAGTATACATTCATATGTGTGGTCAGTATATAGTAGACATTCATATGTGTGGTCAGTATATAGTATACATTCATATGTGTGGTCAGTATATTTGATATAGTTGGGGTCACTGAGACATGGCTGGTGATATAGTTGGGGTCACTGAGACATGGCTGGACTCCTCACATGACTGGGCTGTTAATCTGCAGGGGTTTACATTGTTTCGCAAGGATAGAATGAACAGAAAAGGTGGTGGAGTCTGTCTGTATGTAAGAAGTGGTATGAAAGTCAGTGTGAACGATGCCATAGTGTGTGATGATTCTGAGGAGGTGGAATCACTGTGGGTAGAATTACAAAAGGAGGGAAATACTGAAATAATAATATTTGGGGTAATCTACAGACCCCCTAATATCACTGAAGAGATAGAAGTTCGGCTTTATAAACAAATAGAGAGGGCCGCCCGGGCAGGTACAGTGGTAATAATGGGAGATTTTAACTATCCAGATATAGATTGGGGTCCGGGGTTGGCTAAAACTACAAAGGGGAGAAAATTCCTAAATTTATTGCAGGATAATTTTCTGGGCCAGTTTGTGGAGGACCCAACAAGAAGTGATGCCTTGTTGGATCTGATCATTTCCAACAACGCAGAGCTGGTTGGTAATGTAACTGTGCGGGAAAACCTTGGTAATAGCGACCACAATATAGTTACTTTTGCCTTAAAATGTAGAAAACAAAGACAGGCGGGGAAGGCAAAAACATATAACTTTAAAAAGGCAAACTTCCCTGGGCTGAGGGCTGCACTACAGGACATAGACTGGGGGGAGGGGTTCTCAAATACTGATACAGAAGGTAAATGGGACATCTTTAAATCAACTCTAAATAACTATACAGCTAAATATATACCAAAGGGGAACAAATATAAACGATTAAAACTAAATCCTACATGGCTGACACATGATGTTAAAAGAGCAATAAACAACAAAAAAAATATCCTTCAAAAAATACAAATCTGATGGGTCAGATATAACATTTAAACAGTACAAGGAGCTTAATAAAATCTGTAAAAATGTAATAAAAACAGCAAAAATTCAAAACGAGAGACAGGTGGCCAAAGAAAGCAAAACTAATCCTAAATATTTTTTTAGATATATAAATGCAAAAAAACCAAGGACAGAGCATGTAGGACCCCTTAATAATGATAATGGGGAGGTTGTCACAGGCGATCAAGAGAAGGCGGAGCTACTGTATGGGTTCTTTAGTTCTGTATATACTAAGGAAGAAGGAGCTGACATTGGCCAGGTCAGTGCTGGTAACACATCATGTACAGGTCAGTGCTGGTAACACATCATGTAATGTACTGAACTGGCTTAATGTAGAGATGGTACAAGGTAAGTTAAGTGATATAAATGTAAGCAAATCTCCAGGGCCGGATGGACTACACCCAAGAGTTCTTAGAGAGGTAAGTTCAGTAATATCTGTACCCCTGTTCATGATATTTAGAGATTCTCTGGTGTCTGGTATTGTGCCAAGGGACTGGCGCAAGGCGAATGTGGTGCCAATCTTCAAAAAGGGCTCTAGGTCTTCCCCAGGAAACTATAGACTGGTAAGTTTAACATGCATTGTGGGTAAATTGTTTGAAGGACTTATAAGGGATTACATACAGGAATACATAGGGGATAATAGTATTATAAGTGATAGCCAGCATGGGTTTACTAAGGATAGAAGTTGTCAAACCAATCGAATTTGCTTTTATGAAGAGGTGAGTAGAAGCCTTGACAGAGGAATGGCTGTGGATATAGAGGGGGGCTGTGTATATAGAGGGGGGCTCTGTATATAGAGGAATGGCTGTGGATATAGAGGGGGGCTGTGTATATAGAGGGGGGCTCTGTATATAGAGGAATGGCTGTGGATATAGAGGGGGGCTGTGTATATAGAGGGGGGCTCTGTATATAGAGGAATGGCACGAATGGAATTTTGCTAAAGCATTTGATACTGTCCCTCATAGACGTCTGACAGGTAAGTTAAGGTCTTTGGGTTTGGAAATTTTAGTTTGTAACTGGATTGAACACTGGCTCATGGATCGTACCCAGAGAGTGGTGGTCAATGATTCGTACTCTGATTGGTCCCCGGTAATTAGTGGTGTACCCCAAGGTTCAGTACTGGGCCCGCTGTTGTTTAATTTATTTATCAATGATATAGAGGATGGTATTAGCAGCTCTGTTTCTATCTTTGCAGATGACTCCAAGCTTTGTAGCACGGTACAGTCTATAGAGGATGTGTATAAGTTACAAGATGACTTGGATAGACTAAGTGTCTGGGCATCCACTTGGCAAATGAGGTTCAATGTGGATAAATGTAAAGTTATGCATCTGGGTACTAATAACCTGCATGCGTCGTATGTCTTAGGGGGGATTAAACTGTCAGAGTCACTGGTAGAGAAGGATCTGGGTGTACTTGTAGATCACAGACTACAGAATAGCACAATGTCAGGCTGCTGCTTCCAAAGCCGGCAGGATATTGTCATGTATCAAAAGAGGCATGGACTCAAGGGACAGGGACATAATACTCCCCCTTTATAAAGCATTGGTACGGCCTCACCTGGAATATGCTGTTCAGTTTTGGGCACCTGTCCATAAAAGGGACACTGCGGAGTTGGAAAGGGTGCAGAGACGCGCGACTAAACTAATATGGGGCATGGAAAATCTTAGCTATGAGGAGCGATTAAAGGAGTTGCAATTGTTTAGTCTTGAGAAGAGACGTTTAAGGGGGGATATGATAAACGTATATAAGTATATTAATGGCCCATACAAAAAATATGGAGAAAAACTGTTCCAGGTTAAACCCCCCCAAAGGACGAGGGGGCACTCCCTCCGTCTGGAGAAGAAAAAGTTTAGTCTCAAGGGGCGACACGCCTTCTTTACCGTGAGGACTGTGAATTTATGGAACGGTCTACCTCAGGAACTGGTCACAGCAGGAACAATTAACAGCTTTAAAACAGGATTAGATACATTCATGGAACAAAATAACATTAATGCTTATGAAGAAATATAAAATCCCATCCCTTCCCCAATATCGCACCACACCCCTACCCCTTAATTCCCTGGTTGAACTTGATGGACATATGTCTTTTTTCGACCGTACTAACTATGTAACTATGTAACTATACATTCATATATATGGGGGTCAGTATATAGTATACATTCATATATATATGGGGGTCAGTATATAGCATACATTCATATATATGGGGTCAGTATAAAGTATACATTCATATATATGGGGGTCAGTATATAGTATACATTCATATATATGGGGGTCAGTATATAGTATACATTCATATATATGGGGGTCTGTATATGGTATACATTCATATATATGGGGTCAGTATGTAGTATACATTCATATATATGTGGTCAGTATATAGTATACATTCATATATATAGGGGTCAGTATATAATATACATTCATATATGGGGGTCAGTATATAGTATACATTCATATATATGTGGTCAGTATATAGTATACATTCATATATGGGGGTCAGTATATAGTATACATTCATATATATGGGATCAGTATATAGTATACATTCATATATATGGGGGTCAGCATATAGTATACATTCATATATATGTGGTCAGTATATAGTATACATTCATATATGGGGGTCAGCATATAGTATACATTCATATATATGGGGGTCAGTATATAATATACATTCATATATGGGGGTCAGTATATAGTATACATTCATATATATGTGGTCAGTATATAGTATACATTCATATATATGGGGGTCAGTATATAGCAGTGATTCCCAACCGCGGTGCCGCGGCACACGTGTGTGCCGTTCAGCACTGCCCGTGGTGCCGCGGGATTTTGCCGTGATTTTTTAAATTTTTTACTATTATTTTTTTTTAAATGTCCCGCCCCGGCCTGACGGCGCAGGGGGGAAGGGAAGTCTGCGTGCGCACTGCGCACACAGCGTCCCCCTGCATCTCCTGCGTTTCCTGTGTTCCCCTCCGTCCCCTGCGTCTGCCGCGTGACCCGTGTTCCCCTCCTTCCCCATCTGTTCCCTGTGTCCCCCGCATCCCCCTCCTTCACTCTCCGTCTCCTGTGTCCCCCTCCGTCCACCTCTCCGTTGCGGCGCAGTGAGCCGGATATGGTGCCCTGGGGCGGAACGAGCTGCACCAGCGCCGGACTCCCGTGCCTCCTATGGAACTGCAAGCTGTGCGGGCCGGCTTGCTTAAGGTACCGTACCCTTTCCACCCCTCTGTTCACCTTCTCAACCCTGTCTAAATCCCCCCACCGTCACCCAGGTCCACCCTCTACCCCCCCCCCCCCCCCCGCGACCCCGTCACTCATGTCCACCCCCCCCCTGTCAGCCATGTCTGCCTTGTTTACCTCCCTGTCCATCTCTATCACCCATGTCCACCCCCCCTGTCAGCCATGTCTGCCTTGTTTACCTCCCTGTCCATCTCTATCACCAATGTAATCCCTCCCTGTCACCCATGTAATCCCTCCATGTCACCCATGTAATCCCCCCCTGTCATCCATGTCCACCCTCCCTGTCACCCATGTCCACCCCCCAGTCACCCATGTGCACCCCCCCAGTCACCCATGTGCACCCCCCCAGTCACCCATGTCCACCCCCCCAGTCACCCATGTCCACCCCTAAGTCACCCATGTCCACCCCCCAGTCACCCATGTCCACCCCCCCCTGTCACCCATGTCCACCCCCCCTGTCACCCATGTCCACCCCCCTGTCACCCATGTCCACCCCCCCTGTCACCCATTTCCACCCTCCCTGTCACCCATTTCCACCCTCCCTGTCACCCATGTCCACCCTCCCAGTCACCCATGTCCACCCCCCCTGTCACCCATGTCCACCCCCCCTGTCACCCATGTCCACCCCCTCAGTCACCCATGTCCACCCCCTCAGTCACCCATGTAATCCCTCCCTGTCACCCATGTAATCCCTCCCTGTCACCCATGTCATCCCTCCCTGTCACCCATGTCCACCCCCCCTGTCACCCATGTCCACCCCCCCTGTCACCCATGTCCACCCCCCCTATCACCCATGTCCACCCCCCCTGTCACCCATGTCCACCCTCCCTGTCACCCATGTCCACCCTCCCTGTCACCCATGTCCACCCTCCCTGTCACCCATGTAATCCCTCCCCCGTCACCCATGTAATCCCTCCCCCGTCACCCATGTAATCCCCCCCGTCACCCATGTCCACCCCCACTCTGTCACCCATGTCCACCCTCCTGTTCACCCATCTGTCCCTTTGTTACCCCAGTCCATCCCTCTCTGTCACTCCTGTCCCTCTTTTACCCCCTTGTCCACCCCTCTGACCCCCTGTCTCCCCTCTCCACCCTCCTGTCACCCATGTCCACCCCCTGTCCACCCCTCTGTCACCCCTATGCCCCCGTCACCTATGTTCACTCTTCTACACCCATCTATCACCCTTGTACACCTCTCTACACCCCTCTGTCACCCATTTACACTTCTCTACAACCCTCTGTCACCCATGTACACCCATCTGTCACCCATGTACACTCCTCTGTACCCCTCTGCCACCCATGTACACTCCTCTACACACCTGTCACCCATGTACACCCCTCTGTCACCCACGTACACTACTCTATACCCCTCTGTCACCCATGTACACTCCTCTACACCCCTCTGTCACCCATGTACACTCCTCTACACCCCTCTGTCACTCATGTACACTCCTCTACACCCCTCTGTCACCCATGTACATAGGCGTGCGCACAGGGTGTGCTGGGTGTGCCCAGGCACACCCTAATCACCGCGGCCGTGGAGCAAAAGGGGCAGCTGCCCCGGGCCCTGTAATTCCTGGGGGCCCAAAAGCAGCTCTCCCCTTTTGCCCCATAAATCTGATAAAGGCTGGTGGGCCAGGCGTCAGGGGCCCGGCCAAAATGTTAGTAGGAGTGGGCGGGGGGGCGGGTTTGCGCCGCACGCTACCTTTTTATGTTCGCCGCCGCCGCCGTCACTCATTCCCAGGCAGCCAGTACCGCAATGGCTGTCTGGGAGATGGTCACGTGACGTGTGGTGCAACGTCACGGGCGGCATCATAGAGAGGAGAGGAGCGGAGCAGAGAGAGTCTCCCGCTCCTCTCAGTCCCCACACGGCCGCTTCCAGGATCAAGGCCGCAGCAAGGGACCCACCGCCGGGGGTATCCTCCCCTCACTTGCATAATCTGATAATCCCCTCCCCCGTATGTATCCTGTACTGATCCTGAGTTATATCCTGTATTATTCTAAAGAGCTGTACTCACTATTCTGCTGGTGAGGTCACTATGTACCTACATTACATTACTTATCCTGTACTGATCCTGAGTTATATCCTGTATTATTCTAAAGAGCTGTACTCACTATTCTGCTGGTGAGGTCACTGTGTACATACATTACTTATCCTGTACTGATCCTGAGTTATATCCTGTAAATCTTTTATTAGAAAAATATAAATCATAACAAAACATAAACCAGCACAACTTTGCCATAACGGAAAACAACAACATGAAATAACATAAACCCAAACTTTACATTTAAATAAAAGAACAAAAATCCTGCCTAACCGGCCAGCCCAGCTTTCCTACTAGAACTAGAAATATTATAACTACACCTTTCATAGCCAAACAACACACTCATAAGAAACATAAAAATAGCACTATTTCGCTTTAACTCAAAACACCCAAACTCGGGAAAAATCATACATAGAAAACACAACAAGCACTCACACTGCACACCATGTTTTTTTTTTAAATAATAATATTAATAATAATAATAATAACACTATACCACACTCAAACATGCACATATATATCCATATATTAACTACATTTAACCAAGAAACCAAAAATAAATAAATAAATTAAATTCAACTCAAAATACCCAAACTCGGGAAAATATCTCAGAAAACACAATACACACATGCTTACACACATCTTTACTACATACTACATATATAAACCAAAGAAAATAAATCCACAACGGGATACTAAAGAAACATTACTACAAAAACAAAACTGGTTCGACTGCCATGTCTATCTCTACTATAAATACTATATACTTAAAAAAAAAAAAAAAAAATTTAAAAATTTTTTTTTTTTTTTTTTTTTTATATAATAATATTACATACATTATACATACTATTACATACATTATACATACTATATACATATATATATACATTATATACACTACTATGTACAATACTATACACAAACTATATACACCTACAAATATAAAAGAACATTCTACACTAAACTGACCCTTCACCCACACCACCCGCCCTCCTGTACATGGGTCAGAGTTTTTTCCATACAGTTCATAGTCCTCAATGTCCAGTCCACAACTGACCCATGCCAGGTCCACCAAAAGAAAAGACCACCACCACCCACAAATATACCCTCCCAACCTAGAACTCCTCCCAACCAACTTAACCATAACCAGCTTTAACATACATAAGCAAACAATACAACCCACTTTAGGCCCAAGTTCGGTGCCTGTAAGCCCTTCATAACCATAGCCTCTGAAAACAAAACAAAAAGCTAGGGTGCACATGCATTAGCCCACCACCAGGAAGAAGGATGGCAATCCTGATACATACAAAATGTATATTCTTTCCCTAACTGCACCCTACCTCTCACCCTACCATTATCCCTAAAGATAAACTGACCCTACTATCACCCTAACCCTGTCCCTGCATCACTGTCCCTAACAAAAACAAGGGTACTCTACCCAAAAGGTCTAGTACCTAGGGCACATCAAAAGAAAACCCTCTCCATAGGAGAGAAGCCCTACTGGTACCAAGACTGCCATACTCCAAAGACCTGATCTTCCCGAGGTCACCAGTGATGTTCCTACAGACCTCCACCTCGGAGAGGACTTTGCGCTGATTAGACACTAAACACCGTGCATTCCACGTGTAGTACCTAACCACTAAGCTGACTAAAAACAAAGTGCCCCGATCTCGGCCACCCAGGTTCCTGAATGCCCCATAAGCCCACTCTGGATAGGTAAGGCCGGCAAGTTGACTCCAGCCGATGGAAGCGCCCACCCGGTTGTAGACCCTTATATTAAAGGGACAATGAAGCAGGAAATGGTCCATGCTTTCCAGCATGTCCCCGCACTCTTCTCGGGGACATCCCCGGTCATCAGATCTCCTGCACTTCAAATTGTCCCTCACATATAGCTTCCCCTGAAAGCAGCGCCAGGCCAAGTCCCAAAACTTCTGGGGGATCCTTTTCATATTTAAGAGATACAACCCCACCCTCAGATCCCGACCTGGGCAGTCCCTGAGCGCCAGAGGCTTCTGGAAGTGGGTCAACAGAACCCGTTTGTCAAGGAACTGCCTTGACTGGGTCCTGATCTCCCACACTCCCAGACCCCACCGACGTATCGCCTTCAGAGTCGGGGTAGCGTAAGCCGGAAGATGCCCATGGGGCGTACGGAGGTCCTTCACTTGCCCTCCTGTCTCCCATTCCTGGAAGAAAGGCCGAAACCATTCCCTGCAGGAGAGTACCCACGGAGGAGCCCTCTCTGACCAGAGGTTAGCGATGTTGGCTTTCAAGAAGGTGTTTGTTAAGAACACCACAGGGTTTACCATAGATAAACCCCCTAGTCTCCTTGTGCGGTACGTGACCTCCCTCTTGACTAGGTTCATCCTGTTCCCCCATAACAGTTGGAAAAACAGGCTGTAGATCCTAGTGTAGTAAGCCTCTGGCAAGATACATACACTGCCCAGATAGATAAACAAGGGGAGCAGGTACGATTTGATCAGGTGTACCCTTTCCCTGAGGGTCATAGACCAACCCTTCCACTGATCCACCCTATGAGTGGCATCCTGTAGCTTACCGTCCCAGTTTTTGGTGGGATAATCATCCTGGCCGAATGTGATGCCCAGAATTTTTGCTGAGTCTTGGGGCCCTGGGAGGGTGTCCGGGAGATCAAAAGTGGGATCTCCCCCTCCCAGCCAGAGACTTTCACACTTATCCCGGTTGATCTTAGACCCGGATGCCTCCGAGTAGCGTTCCACCTCCGACATCACCACATCGACCTCCTCTCTCGAGGACACGAAAATGGCGACATCATCAGCGTACGCCACCACTCTCTGGGCGACATCCAGCTCCGCCAGACTCATCCCGACTCCTGCCAACGGCCCACAATCTACCCTCCGGACGAAGGGATCGATTGCGAACACGTATAAAAGCGGGCTCAAAGGACAACCCTGACGGACTCCAGACCCCACCTCAAAAGAGCGGCCAGACCAACCGTTCACCAGCGGGAAACTCTCTGCCCCTGCATATAAGGTCTTAAGCCAATTAACAAAAGTACACGGTAAGCCATATCTCAGGAGGACGGACCAGAGGTAGTCATGGTTCACTCGATCAAATGCTTTGGCCTGATCCAAGGACAGTAAGTACCCCTTCCAGAGACCCGCACTACTCCGCTCCACTGCCTCCCTGACACTGAGGACAGCACTTAAGGTGCTTCGGCCTGGAACAGAGCAGTGCTGAGCCCCCGAAAGGAGCTGGGGTGCAAACTTCACCAGCCGATTAAACAGTATCTTGGCCAGAAGCTTCCTGTCTGTATTGAGAAGAGCTATGGGCCTCCAATTCTCAATACGGCTGGGATCTTTACCCTTTGACAGAAGAATCAGGGCTGACCTCCTCATTGACTTTGGTAGAGTGCCCGAGGAGAGACACTCATTGAATACCTCAGTCAAGAGGGGAGCTAAAGACTCCTTAAAGGTCCTGTACCACTCGGATGTTAAGCCATCCGGACCTGGCGACTTCTTGGGGGCAAGCCCCTCGATCACCAGTCTCACTTCCTCTTCCCTGATTTCTTCTGCCAAAATGCCAAGAGAGGGGTCTACCCCTGGCTCAGGAATGGTTTCAGCCAGGAAAGCCGACATCCCGTCTCGATCTAGATCCTTCCTCCCCAAGAGGTGCGAGTAGAAGGATCTGACGACCTCCAGGATCCCTGATCTGGACCGATTCAGAGATCCCGTACTATCAATCAGTCCTGAGACTACTTTACTACTCACTGACATCTTGCAGTTCCTGTAAGGGTCGGGCGAGCGGTACTTCCCGTAATCCCTCTCAAAAACCAAAGATGCGTGCCTATCGTACTGACACCTCATCAGCAAGGACTTCACTTTGGAGATATCCTCTCGGCTACCTCCAGTCGAGACGAGAAGCTCGAGTTTCCTCCTCAGTCCCTGATACAGGCGATACCTGCTCAGGGACCTGAGGCTCGAGAGCTGGCGGAAGAACCCCGCAACCCGCTTCTTGAATATCTCCCACCACTCAGACTTACTACTACAAAAGTCCAGTAAAGGTACCTGACTCTGAAGAAAATCCTCAAAGGACTGTCTTATCTCTGCTTCCTCCAGGAGGGACGAATTCAGCTTCCAATAACCTTTTCCCATCCGGGGGGTCTCTGAAACATTCAGAGAAAACAAAATCATACAGTGGTCGGAGAACTCCACCTGAACCACGGACACTGCGGAAGAGACGGCTTCCTCCTTTAAATAAAACCTGTCTATCCTAGACCTGCTGCTACCTCGATGAAAGGTGAAACCCGCGTGGCCTGAGGGGCTCCGGATGTGGGCATCCTCTAGGCGAGCTTCCCTGACTATATTACTAAGGGCCACACAGTCATAAGCCAGCCGATCATTGGAACCTCTCCTATCTTGGGACCTCGTGACATTATTGAAGTCCCCTCCAAAGATCACTTGCCGGCTAGTAAAAAGAAAGGGCTTAATCCTCATAAAGAGATCCTTACGGCCCCACTTTGTTTGTGGGGCGTAGATGTTAATGAGCCGGAGCTCTTGAACCTTCATGAAGACATCTAAGATCAGGCACCTCCCCATTTCTAACTCAATGACCCGTCTGCATTCGACCGGAGCGGTAAAAAGGACCGCCACCCCACTATACGGCTCAGCCGCAAGAGACCAGTGGGAGGGGCCGCGCCTCCACTCTCTTCTGGCTTTCACCAGAGAGGCTAGATCTGACAACCTGGTCTCCTGTAAAAAGAAAATGTCGGCTTCAACACGGCCGAGAAAATCAAAGGCTGCGAATCTAGCCGTATCAGACTTTATACTGGCACAATTAATAGATGCCAGCGTCAATGGGGTGAGTGCTGCCATCCTGGGTAATTGGGTTAGACGGCCTTACCCATTATTTTTTCTTGCCCTTCTTCTTCACCGCCTCATCCCCTGAAGAAGAAGGAGCATTCTTACTTTCTTTAGATCTCTTTTTTGACTCAGACTGATCCATCTGGCTCCCATCTCCATCTGGCCCTGAGTTAGCCCTGCCCTCCGAGGAAGATGCCTCAACAGGACAGGACCCAGTTCCCCCTGGAGGCTCCAATCCCTCAGGCACCCCATCCTCGCCACCCCCCTCCAATGAGGGGGAGGAGATGGTATCAAGGACAAGGTACCTGTTCGATAGGTCAATCAGAAGGGGGGCAGGTAAGCTTCCTTTTAGGACCTGGCCTTTAGCACCTGAAATAGAGGACTGAGACTTCCCCTTTACAACTTTTTTGCCCTTGTCTTTTTTCGGCCTTTAGCTCCCCTCCTCATCCACACTTTCATAGAGGGAGGAATCAGAAAGATCAGCCTCTTTGCCTTCCTCTTCGCGAATCCTCCTAATCTCCTCATCCAACACATCATCCCCCAGGGTCTCAGCAACATCTGGGCTAGTGACAGGAGCAGGGCCAGGAGCTACCCCCGCCACCTGAGAACTCTCCAGCTCCCTGCTTCTTCTGCGGTTTTCCTCTCTCCTTAGTTTGGCAGGCCCCTTCTTGCTCTTCATTAACCCTGTTGCTCCTTCACCCATGCAAGTACCCTCCCCAGCCGTGGCAACCCTAAAGCTCTCCCCAGCTGGAGCGGCCACCACACGGGAAAAGGCGCTGGGGCAACGGCTGAAAGGGTGTCCTAGGACACCACACAGATGACACCGGATCTGCCCACAGGATGCAGCCAAATGACCAGCCCCACCACACAAAGCGCAAACCTGCACAGTGCAGGCTGCGCTAAAATGGGTAGGACTACCACACCTGTGGCAGATTTTAGGCTGCCCCTGGTAGAAGACTTGGATTCTGTCACGTCCGAGGAAGGCTGCCGATGGGATGTGGGCAACTGTGCTCCCTGAACGCTTAAGTTTGACGGAAAATGTCCAGGCCCCAGACCAGATCCCGTGCTCATCAAGATTTTTCTTGGGCATGTCCGTCACATCCCCATAACGACCGAGCCAGGTCATGATGTCGTAGCAAGAGAGCGACTCGTTGCAGGGTCAAAACGGTCACTCTCTTGGTTTGGTTCTGCCGGGATATCGCTTTTACAGCGAAATCCAGCCAGCCATCTCGTAATTCGACCAGAAAAGTTCAAGACCCTCTGGCCGAACAAAGCTGATGTCGAACTCAGAAGAACCATAGGGGTGAATCAGGGCAAAGATGTCACTCGCCCTGAACTCCATCTGAAGGAGGAGCTCAACCACCCTTGCCCGGGGCGGGCACGCATCTTTACCCCTCCAAATCAGATGGGCCACATTCCTACGGTTACTATCCTGCCCGGGTGTCGGGAGGGACCACATCACCTCCCCATTCTGTTCTCGGAAGGCACCCAGACCATGCCTCTCTATCCAAAAAGACAGGTCAACCGAACCCCTCCCTTCTACCTCAATTGACCTATCACCCTTATGCAGAGCCTCCAGGAGGCGCCGCTGCAAGTGACCCCCAGAACCAGATGGAGACGGGGACCCTCTTGATTCCCCGGCAGCGACGCTGGCATAGCTTCTAGCAGTCACCACCAGGGGGGCAGCCGAACCAGCAGTACTCTTTACTGATCCAGTGACATCCCTTTGCCCGCCTCCAGCACTCTTCTCTTGCACACCGCTAGCATCCCTCTCTTGTACACCTCTAGCACCCCTCTCTCACACACCGCTAGCATCCCTCTCTTGCACACCGCTAGCACCCCTCTCTCGCACACCGCTAGCACCCCTCTCTTGCACACCGCTAGCACCCCTCTCTCGCACACCGCTAGCACCCCTCTCTCGCACACCACTAGCACCCCTCTCTTGCACACCGCTAGCACCCCTCTCTTGCACACCGCTAGCACCACCCTCTTGCACACCGCTAGCACCCCTCTCTTGTACTCCTCTAATGCCCCACTCTTGCACACTGCTAACATTTTCATGCAACATACCATCACCAAAATTTTCACTCTCTTTTGCACTCTTCCCTTTCACACTATTATCCTGGCTAAACTTTCCTGAGCTGGCCGAGTTATTTGCGTATGCCACGGGGGTTTGTGCTGCTGGTCCCGCCCCCGATGACCGCTTTTTCGGTTCTGGCGATGTTACTTCCAGTTCCAGTGATGACACTTCCTTCAACGCCGATGATGTTCCCAGTGAGAACTGCTTCACACTGGGTGGGAGCTGTCCCTCCGGACGCACCCCCACCCCTCCTACAGCAGCCGACGTGCAGGGATTCCCCACAGCGTCAGTGCAACCTTCAGGAGCCACCTCACCCAACCGCCCGGGCTTTTCTACCAATCCAGACGCATGGACACTCCCCCCCCCCCTCACAGAGGAGTGCCCTGCTACGCCCAGATCGCTCAGGGGACCGCCCCCCGAGCAGACAGCAACATCACCAAGCTCCGGCACTAGGACACGCCCCCTGCCCACCTGGGGTGGTCCTGCAGCATCGGAGTCGCCCACCTTAAGCCTGTCCTGCCCTTCCCTACCGGCAGGACAGGCGGGCTCCTTGGCGTCTGCAGCCATCTTAGAAACCTTATCCACCACGTACCCCCCATGCTGGCCCCGCTTTACAGCAAAAGCGGGGTCGGGCAGACTGGGGGGCCCACTAGCCTGAACCACCTTTTCAGATGGCCCAGACTGCTGGAGAGAAGAATAAACAAGTCTGGTGACCTCTCCTTTTTTCCTTTTATTTCTCCTCTTCCTCTTGCCCTTCACCTCAGTATCTGGGCCCAAGTCATTTCCAAATGAGAAGTTCTCAAAATGGGTAGGTGACTCTTGGAGCACAATCGCCTTCAGCAATCCGCCACCAATTAACCCATTGCTGCTGCCGCTGTCGTCACTGCTGTCATCTGACGTTACAGGCAGGGCTACCTGAGCAGGATTTATGTATGAACTCTGGGTTGTGTCCTCCTCCATTTCACTCTCCTCTGCACCACCATCTTGCTTCTCTTTAGCACCTTCCTCAGCACTGTCCTCTTTCTCCACCACCATCTTCCTCCACACTGTCCTCCTCAGCACTGTTCTCTCTTTCTCCTCCACCATCCACCTCCACACCATCCTCCTCTGCACTGCTTTCGCTGTGACTGACCTCCTCCTCTCTTTCTGGGTTCTGCTGGCCTCTGAACCGACTTTCATTGCAGAGTTTTTCTCTGAAGATACCAGCCCCTTCCATGATCTCCATCCTCACCCTTTCTACCTCCTCAACATCTTTTTTCAGGGTGCGCACTTTAGCCGAATACACTGGCCTTAGATTTTTTGAGGTGTAATCAGCCTGGTAACGGGCAAATTTGAAGTCCTCTCTTAGCCCACAAAGCATTTTGCCAAGACGCTCATACTCCGCCATTTTTGCTTGGAGTCGGGACCCAAAAGTGGCCAAAGACTCCCTGGGACCCAATACCCCCCATTGCTGGGGTTCAGAGGTACCTTGCCTCCCCATGTTTCTCCTCAACTCCTCACCTTCATGCAGGCCTTTACCTGCAGCCTTTCTTGTAGCCTTCCTTGCAGCCTTGCGGCTTCCAGATATGGACGGTGGAGTTGGTTCTGCATTTCTGCGGATCCTGGAGGATCTCCGTACCCCATCCTGGGAGTTGGCCGTTGCAATGTCACCTCCACCTCCCGCCGGCCTGGTACGGGAGGTGGGGACGTTGGGGTTCATGCAGGGAAGCCCTTCCCCGAAGGCTGCCACAAACTTGGGGGGGGGGGGGGGGGAGGGCTGGTGAAAATCCTGCTGCTCTCTGGTTCTCTGGTTCTCCTGGAGCTGACGATCACACAACCACACCCTGAACAGGAAGTAGTGCAACAGCTGGAGACACCCTATTTGGGAAGCACTGCTGTAGGGTAATTTGGAGGTCGATACAAATCCCTAATTTAGGCCTCAAATGCACATGGTGCTCTTTCACTTTGGAGCCCTCTCATATTTCAAGGCAACAGTTTTGGGTTACAAATTTTTTTTCTCTTCTTTTACCCCTTAAGAAAAGGTAAATTTTGGGTCTACACCAGCATGTTAGTGTAAACAGAGTGTACCATATACATTTGAGGCCTAAATTGGTGATTTGCACAGGGGTGGCTGGTAGTTACAGCAGTTCTGACATAAACATAAAAAACACCCATATGTGACCCCCATTTAGATAACTACACCCCTCACGTAAAGTAACAAGGGGTATAGTGAGCCTTAACATCCCACAGGTGTTTGACAAATTTTTGTTAAAGTTGGAGGTGAAAATAAAATTTATTTTATTTTTTTCCCTAAAATGCTATTGTTACCCCAATTTTATCATTTTCACAAGGGGTAATAGGAGAAAAAGCCCCGCAAAATTTGTAACCCCATCTCTTGTGAGTCAGAAAATACCCCACATGTGGATGTAAAGTGCTCTGTGGGTGAACTACAGGGCTCAGAAGAAAAGGAGCACCATTGGGCTTTTGGAGAGAGAATCTGGCTGAAATTGGAAGCCATGTGTGTTTAGGCCACCATGGTGCCAGAACAGTGAACCCCCCCCCCCCCCCACACACACACACACACACACACACATGTGACCCCATTTTGGAAACTACACCCCTAATAAGAAGTGCAGTGAGCATTTACATCTCACAGGTGTCTGATAGATTTTTTTGAGCAGTGGTCTGCCAAAAGAAAAATGAAAATTTCATTTGCACAGCCCACTGTTCCAAAGATCTGTCAAATGCCAGTGGGGTTTAACCCCTTAAGGAACCAGCCCATTTTCACCTTAAGGACCCAGCCATTTTTGCACATCTGACCACTGTAACTTTAAGCATTAATAACTCTGGGATGCTTTTACTTTTCATTCTGATTCTGAGATTGTTTTTTCGTGACATATTCTACTTCATGTTAGTGGTAAATTTTTGTTGAGGCTTGCATCATTTCTTGGTGAAAAATTCCAAAATTTGATGAAAAAATGGAACATTTTGCATTTTTGTAACTTTGAAGCTCTCTGCTTGTAACAAAAACAGACATTCCAAATAAATTATATATTGATTCACAGATACAATATGTCTACTTTATATTTTCATCATAAAGTTGACAGGTTTTAACTTTTAGAATATATCAGAGGGCTTCAAAGTTCAGCAACACTTTTCCAAATTTTTCACAACATTTTTTAAATTGGAATTTTTCAGGGATCAGTTCAGTTTTGAAGTGGATTTGAAGGGCCTTCATATTAGAAATACCCCACAAATGACCCCATTATAAAAAACTGCACCCCTCAGAGTATCCAAAATGACATTTGGGTAAGTGTGTTAACCCTTTAGGTGTTTCATAGGAATAGCAGCAAAGTGAAGGAGGAAATTCAAAATCTCCATTTTTTACACTCGCATGTTCTTGTAGACCCAGTTTTTGAATTTTTACAAGGGGTAATAGGAGAAAAAGCCCCCCAAAATTTGTAACCCAATTTCTCTAGAGTAAGGAAATACCTCATATGTGTATGTAAATTGTTCGGCTGGTGCAGTAGAGGGCTCAGAAGGGAAGGAGCAACAATGGGATTTTGGAGAGTGAATTTTTGCTGAAATGGTTTTTGGGGGGCATGTCACATTTTGGAAGCCCCTATGGTGCCAGAAGAGCAGAAAACCCCCACATGGCATACCATTTTGGAAACTACACCCCTCAAGGCAAGTACCAAGGGGTCCAGTGAGCCTTAACACCCCACAGGTCTTTTACGACTTTTCGTTAAATTCGGATGTGTAAATGAAAAAAAAAAAAATAATTCACTTCCAGGCAGTGGAAGAGAGGTGGTTGTGGTTGTGATAAATATAAAGCAAATACACTATGTTGAGCTAGCGACTGTTTGTCTGTATACAAGAGTGTGAAGCATACAAGTGAGTGAGTATAAAAGTGAGGGGACTTAAAATTAAGGGACTTTAAATTCAGGAAGTTTATATTGAAATATTTGATTTTTTTTTCTTTTCTGTTAATTTTTGCAATCCCCAAATCTAGTATGACCTCCATGTTGGAAAAGGCAGTCCAGTGTGCATCTTGCGCAATGTATGCAATCCTTGAACAACAGTTTGAGGGTGCATATTGTTGTGTGAGATGTGTGCGAGTTGCTCATTTAGAAGCCCAGATCCTGGATCTAGAGGAGCAACTGGCAACACTGAGATGCATTGACAACCCGCAGAGTAGTCTCCTGCTCACTGAGCAGGTACTCTCTGGGGTCGAGGTGGGGATGGATAGTGGGACGGAGGTGCAGGACAGTCAGGCAGTTAGCTGGGTTACAGTTAGAAAACGGAGTAGAGGGAAAAGTGTCAGGGAGGCTAGTCCGCAACTGGCACACCCAAACAAGTTTGCCCAGTTGGCAGATGAGGGGGATGTCATTTCAGAGCTAGCGGTACTGCAGCAGGACTTTGCCTCTGACCGCCAGGGGGGGTGTCTGCTCCAGTAAGGAGGGAGGGAGGAGAGCAGGGCAGGTCAGACAGGTACTGGTAGTGGGGGACTCAATTATTAGGGGGACAGATAGGGCGATCTGTCACAAAGACCGGGATAGCCGAACAGTGTGTTGTCTTCCTGGCGCTCGAGTTCGGCACATCGCGGATCGGGTTGACAGGTTGCTGGGTGGGGCTGGAGAAGACCCAGCAGTCATGGTACATATTGGCACCAATGACAAAGTAAGAGGTAGATGGAGTGTCCTTAAAAAGGATTTCAGGGACTTAGGCTGCAAGCTTAAGGCAAGGACCTCCAAGGTAGTATTTTCTGAAATATTACCTGTACCACGAGCCACACCAGAGAGGCAGCGGGAGATTAGGGAGGTAAACAAGTGGCTCAGAAGCTGGTGTAGGAAGGAGGGGTTTGGGTTCATGGAGAACTGGGCAGACTTTGATTTTAAAGGAAACAGATTTCTGACTATAGCTAAAGACCATTATCTGTCCCAAATGGTGCAGTTCCTGACCAGAGGGGGCGCCCTACTAGACTTAATATTTACCAACGTACTGAAACTGACAGAGTAATTAATGTGCAAGTAGATGGACACCGAGGAAATAGTGATCATAATTTAATACATTATAACTTGTTCTTCAATAAGGGAATCTCTCGAGGGGCCACAAAAACAATGAACTTTCGAAAGCAAAGTTCGATCAACTCAGAGAAGCCCATACCAATATAAAATGGGATAATGTCCTCAAAAATAACAATACTGACACTAAATGGGAGACTTTTAAAAATATCTTAAATTTTCACTGTAAGATGTATATACTTTATAGGAATAAAAGGGTCAGAAATAAAAGAAAACCAATATGGATGAATAAAAATGTTAAGGGGGCAATAAATGACAAAAATAAAGCATTTCAGTTACTAAAACAGGACAGCAGTGAAGAAGCATTAAAAAGCTATAGAGAAAAATGTGAAATATGTAAAAAACAGATAAAAGCCGCAAAAATAGAGACAGAAAGACTCATTGCCAAAGAGAGTATGACTAACACCAAAATGTTCTTTAATTATATAAATAGCAAAAAGGTCAAAAATGAAAGTGTTGGCCTTTTAAAAAAATGATGAGGAAGAAATTATAAACGGGGATCAGGAAAAAGCAAATATACTAAACAAATTCTTCTCCACTGTATTCACTGAGGAAAATGAAATGCCAGGTGAAATACAGTGTGATAAGGTAAACTCCCCAGTACAGGTCACCTGTCTAACCCAGGAAGAAGTACAGTGCCACCTACAAAAAATCAAAATAGACAAATCACCAGGTCCAGATGGCATTCACCCCCATGTTCTAAAGGAATTAAGTAATGTAATAGACAGACCCCTATTTTTAATATTCAGGGACTCTATAGTGACAGGGACTCTTCCCCAGGACTGGCGCATGGCAAATGTGGTGCCAATATTTAAGAACGGGTCAAAAAGTGACCCCGGGAATTATAGACCTGTTAGTTTAACCTCGGTTATATGTAAATTGTTTGAGGGTTTCCTAAGAGATGCTATTTTGGAATATCTTGATAAAAATAAATGTATGACCCTGTATCAACATGGCTTTATGAGGGATTGATCCTGTCAAACTAACCTGATCAGCTTTTATGAGGAGGTGAGCACAAGACTGGACCAGGGGCAATCGCTGGATGTCGTATATCTGGATTTTTCCAAAGCATTTGATACGGTTCCACATAAAAGGTTGGTGCATAAAATGAGAAGGTTTGGGCTGGGGGAGAATGTGCGCAAGTGAATAAGTAACTGGCTCAATGATAGGAAACAGAGGGTGTTTATTAATGGTACTTATTCTGATTGGGTGACTGTTACTAGTGGGGTACCACAGGGGTCCGTCTTGGGTCCTGTCCTATTTAATATATTCATGAATGACCTTGCAGAGGGGTTGAATAGTAAAGTAGCAATCTTTGCAGATGACACCAAACTCTGTAAAGTGGTAAACACTATAGAGGACAGTGCACTGTTACAAATGGATCTGGATAGGTTGGAGGTTTGGGCTGGGAAGTGGCAGATGAGGTTCAACACTGATAAATGTAAGGTAATGCAAAAATCCGAGCTGGGATTATGTATTAAATGGAAGAACACTTAGGACGACTGACATGGAAAAGGACTTAGGAGCCTTAGGTAACAGTAAACTTAGCTGTAGTGACCAGTGTCGGGCAGCTGCTGCCAAGGCTAATAAAATCATGGGGTACATCAATAGGGGCATAGATGCCGACGACAAGGAAATAATGCTACCGCTGTACAAATCACTAGTCAGTCCTCACATAGAGTACTGTGTACAGTACTGAGCACCAGTGTACAAGAAAGATATAGTGGAGCTGGAGAGGGTTCAAATCCCACTAAGGACAACAATAAATAAAGACTTATTATTATTATTATAATAACGTCAGCAGAGAGCACTGTGCTCGTGATGTCATCAGAGAGCATTCCAAAAAGAAAATAATTTCCTCTGTAGTATTCAGCAGCTAATAAGTACAGGAAAGATTACGATTTTTTAATAGAAGTAATTTACAAATCTGTTTAACTTTCCGGAGCCAGTTGATTTAAAAGAAAAAAAAGGTTTTCACCGGAGTACCCCTTTAACCCCTTCATGACCCAGCCCATTTTCACCTTCAGGTCCTGGGCATTTTTTGAAAATCTGACCACTGTCACTTTAAACATTAATAACTCTGGAATGCTTTTACTTATCATTCTGATTCCGAGAACTGCTGTAACAATCAGCCACCCCTGTGCAAATCGCCTCAAATGTACATGGTGCACTCTCCCTTCTGAGCCTTGTTGTGCGCCCCCAGAGCACTTTGCGCCCACATATGGGGTATCTCCATACTCGGGAGAAATTGCATTACAAATTTAGAGGATCTTTTTTCCCCTTTTACCTCTTGTGAAAATGAAAAGTATAGGGCAACACCAGCATGTCAGAGTAAAAAAAATTATTTTTTTACACTAACATGCTGGTGTAGACCCCAACTTCACCTTTTCATAAGGGGTTAAAGAAGAAAAAGCCCCCCAAAATTTGTAAGGCAATTTCTCCCGAGTACGGCAATACCCCATATGTGTCCCAAAACTGTTGCCCTGAAATACGACAGGGCTCCAAAGTGAGAGAGCGCCATGCGCATTTGAGGCCTGAATTAGGGATTTGCATAGGGGTGGACATAGGGGTATTCTATGCCAATGATTCCCAAACAGGGTGCCTCCAGCTGTTGCAAAACTCCCAGCATGCCTGGACAGTCAATGGCTGTCCGGCAATACTGGGAGTTATTATTTTGCAACAGCTGGAGGCTCCGTTTTGGAAACAGTAGCGTACCAGACGTTTTTCATTTTTTTGGGGGAGGGGGGCTGTGTAGGGATAATGTGTATATGTAGTGTTTTTTACTTTTTATTTTAGGTTAGTGTTAGTGTAGTGTAGTGTAGTGTTTTTAGGGTACAGTCACATGGGCAGAGGTTCACAGCAAGTTTGCCGCTGGGAGTTTGAGCTGCAGCGCAAATTTTGCGCCATCTCAAACTTGCAGCACTCACTGTAAACCTCCGCCCATGTGAGTGTACCCTGTACATTCACATTGGGGGGAGGGGGCAAACATCCAGCTGTTGCAAACTCCGAGCATGCCCTTTGGCTGTCCGTGCATGCTGGGAGTTGTAGTTTTGCAACAGCTGGAGGCACACTGGTTTGGAAACACTAAGTTAAGTAATAAACTTTCAAGTGTTTTGCAACCAAACTTAGCGTTTCCAAACCAGTGTGCCTCCAGCTGTTGCAAAACTACAACTCCCAGCATGCATGGTCTGTCAGTGCATGCTGGGAGTTATAGTTTTGCAACAATTGAAACAGCTGGAGGCACTGAGGTAGGAAACGGACAATGTTTCCCAACTAGTGTGCCTCCAGTTGTTGCAAAACTACAACTCCCAGCATGCCCAGACTGCCCAAGCATGCTGGAAGTTGTAGTTCGGCAATATCTGAAGGATCAGATGTTGCCGAACTACAACTTCCAGCATGCTTGGGCAGTCTGGGCATGCTGGGAGTTGTAGTTTTGCAATATCTGGAGGTCCACAGTTTGGAGACCACTGTATAATGGTCTCCAATCTATGCTCTTCCAGATGTTAGAGAACTACAACTCCCAGCATGCCTGGACAGACTGAGCATGCTGGGAGTTGTAGTTTTGCAACATCTGGAACAGCACAGATTGGAGACCATTATACAGTGGTCTCCAAACTGTGGACCTCCAGATGTTACAAAACTACAACTCCCAGCATGCCCAGAAAGCCAAAGGCTGTCTGGGCATGCTGGGAGTTGCCGTTTTGAAACTCCCAGAGGCAGCAGTGAGATCGCTTTACGGCGATCTCACTGCTGCCAATGAAGATGCCGCACTGCTGCCGGAAACTCACCTCCGGGACGCAGCGCCGCCGGGACCGCCTGGAGGACGTCGCTCGCAACGGGACCACTCGGGACACCGCATGGTCGGGTAAGTGATGCCGGGGGATGGGTAAGGGACACTTAGCAGAGCGGTGTGTCCCCCGATCCCCGTGATCGGGACTTACACACCGCGCTGCTAAATATTCTGATAGCGAAACGCTGCTATTAGCTAGTCAGAGTTGACCAGCTGATAGCAGCGATCGCTGGGGGGGGGGGGGGTGGGGGATGAAACCCCCCGTGGTCGCATGGTAAGATGGCTGGCTATCAGTGATAGCCACCATCTTACCGGGCGCTGCGGGATGCCGCGAGTAGCGGCAAAAATGTTCATGACGTACCTGTATGTCATGGGTCGGGAACACCTTGCCACCCATGACGTACAGGTATGTCATAGGTCGGGAAGGGGTTAATGGTATAGAGAACTGTGTCTAGTGCATTAACTCTGATTTTTTGCCCATTGAAACCAGTAGGCCCATTGTGGTCTATGGGGAAAGCTGCTGAGTTGCCCATAGCAACCAATCAGATCGCTTCTTTCATTTTTGAAAAAGTCTCTGAAAAATGAAGGAAGTAATCTGATTGGTTGCTATGGGCAACTCAGAAACTTTTCCAGGAAAATATGCTGAGTTGCCCATAGCAACCAATCAGATCGCTTCTTTCATTTTTGAAAAAGTCTCTGAAAAATGAAGGAAGTAATCTGATTGGTTGCTATGGGCAACTCAGAAACTTTTCCAGGAAAATATGCTGAGTTGCCCATAGCAACCAATCAGATCGCTTCTTTCATTTTGCAAAGGCATTGTGAAAAATGAAAGAAGCAATCTGATTGGTTGCTATGGGCAACTGCACAACTCTTCCTCTACACTGGTCTTGATGAATCTCCCCCATAGAGGGAGATTTATCAAAACCTGCCCAGAGGAAAAGTTTCTGAGTTGCCCATAGCAACCAATCAGATCGCTTCTTTCATTTTTGAAAAAGCCTCTGAAAAATGAAGGATATTTTTGAGATTTTGGAAGCTGGGATACTCACTACACCCATGCATATCTAGATAATTAAGTATGGGAGGAACTTAAAAAATGTTTAAAATCACATGGAGATTTGACTTTACTTCATTATGGTCGAATAAAGCACTTAAAGAATTCCTTAAAATTAAAGATTCACTCTTTTGGATGAAAAGGGGCTTATTTATGTAAATCAATTATACGCTTTAGGTCAAATAAAGTCGTTTGAAGAGATAGCCCATAAGTGTGTGGGGGGAAGACAATCAGAAACATTGTTTTTTACAAATAAGTAACACAGATCATAAAGCAATAAAAGGAGAGATTGGAGATTTCAGGGATTCTATATATAAGAAAAGTTTAATTAGACTATTTCCTTATGCAAAGTTGCTGTCTGGGCATGCTGGGAGTTGTGGTTCTGCAGCGGTTGGGGGTTCACAGCTTGAAGACCACTGCTATAGAGGATGCAAATGTATCTGAGCCCTGGAACTCAAATAATGTGAAATATGAGATGATCAAAATGGAGCCCCTGCACTAATTACTTGGGTTCTGAGGTCTGTAAGGTCCATAGTAAAAACATCAGGTTCTGTCTATAGCAGATACTAAATCATGGCAGCTCAAAGAAACAAGCAGTCATTCTGACATGTCACATGTGATGTCATAGACAGCTGGAGGCCTGACATCCCACTGACAGCCGCCCGAGCCTTCAGTCTGTTCCAGTGCGATTAGTGAGAATAGTGAGATTAGCGTCTTCTTTTTCTACTTGTCTGAAATGGAGCTAAAAGGACTGGGGTTCGTCCCCCTCCTGTTGGCGTTTTGGTGTGCGGCCTGGCTTGCCACCAGCTACATCATGACGGTCGTCCTCGGCCATGCAGCCTCGCCACTGATGAGCATCAGGTAAGATAAACAAGCAAATGATTCTTATTTCATGGGTTGGGAGTGAGGAAATATCCATAATAACATTGGTTTCTTTTCCTTCACAGTGACGTGGGAAATGTCTTTCCCGAAAGCATATTATTCAGAATTGGATTCATAGGGACGTCCATTGGCACTTTGGTACTAACCTTTCTTATTTATAAGTATATGGTTATGCATACTGAAGAGTTCAGGGGTCATCAGGTCCTGATCCAGAGGATCCTGCTGGCCATTGTGTGGGCCTCCTGTTTTTCCACAGCTGTTATGCATGTATTGTCCCCCGAAGAATATCCCAGGATACACTTTGTCAGCACGATAATTTCCATTACATGTGAAGCCTTATACTACCTTGGGCAGTCCATCCAGATGTATAAATTACCAGGAGCAAAAAAAGTCATCCACCATAGTAGATGCACCTGCTGTGGCCTGACTTTTGTCTGTGTAGTTTTCTATTTTGGATATGAAACATTAAAGGAATTATTCCATAATGATGAAGACTGGGACGAGATCCGTGAAATCCCCATCATAATCATCGAGTGGGTGATGCTTCTACTGATCCTGATAAACATCGTGACCTATTATTCCACCATGCAGAGGTTATTGTTGACCGTCTCCAGAAACAGCTGCACACTCTCTCTTAGAGTAAAAATTGATGACTTCGGGGTGTAGACCACCACGGGGGCCATCAAGTGGACTTCTGGGAGAGATACTGCACAGGACACGGAAAACATCTAAAGAAGAATAACTGGGGGACTACATATGGTGCCAGTAATCATGACACAATAATATGAGCTGGTGATATTACCTATACAAAAAAAAATAAAAAAAATGTAAAAAAAATATTGGTGTGTGAAGTGTAATACCTAGTTAGAAAAACAGAATCAAATTCATCATTATAACCCCCCTCTGCATTACCCTGTTTATTATTTTTCAAGCAAGCACTTTGTTCTAATTCGTCCACTCTCTGGCGTGCTCCTTGTATAAGGGGTTTGGGATACCCTTTTTGTTTAAAACCATCCTCCAGGTTCTCTAGTTGTTGTAGGTATTTTTGTGTGGAAGAACAATTCCTTCGGTTTCTTTTCATTTGACCGAATGGAATGTTCTTCTTCCATTATTTAAGATGGCAACTGTTAAAGTCGAGGTATCTGTTTGCATCCACCTCCTTAAAATAGTTGGCAGTATGCGAACAGCCATCCTCAATATAGATATTTAAATCCAGGAACTCACATTTTTTGGGGGGACTGATGCAGCGCTGCCTTTGGATATCTCTGGCTCTGCCATAGCGCTTTTTTTGATGGGGCGTGCCGGCTGCCCCTTCGTCTGGTGGTCAACACTAGTGTTGCTCGCAAATATTCGCAATGCGCGAATTCGCGAATATTCACCAATATAGCACTATATATTCGAAATTATGAATATTGTTTTTTCCCCCACAGTACACATCACAGTGATCATCCCTCTCTGCTTCCAGCTTGTGTAGTGTAAAGAAGGCTCTAATACTGCTGTGTGAGACTGGCGTACAAATTTTCGCATATGGGAAAATTTGCATATGCAAATTTTCGTTTATGCAAATTTTTCACATATGGTAACTTTCGCCCATGCAAATTTTTGTTTATGCGAAAATATATCGCGAATTCGAATATGGCCTATGCCGCTCAACACTAATAATGACCCAACATAAAAATGTACTATATACTTGTCCCCACAAATGAATTTATACTATAAACTGACCCCCATATATATGAATGTATACTATATACTGACCCCCATATATATGAATGTATACTATATACTGACCCCCATATATATGAATGTATACTATATACTGACCCCCATATATATTAACGTATACTATATACTGACCACACATGAATGTATACTATATACTGACCCCCATATATATGAATGTATACTATATACTGACCCCCATATATATGAATGTATACTACATACTGACCCCTATATATATGAATGTATACTATATACTGACCCCCATATATATTAACGTATACTATATACTGACCACACATGAATGTATACTATATACTGACCCCCATATATATGAATGTATACTATATACTGACCACACATGAATGTATACTATATACTGACCCCCATATATATGAATGCATACTATATACTGACCCCCATATATATGAATGTATACTATATACTGACCCCCATATATATGAATGTATACTATATACTGACCCCATATATATGAATGTATACTATATACTGACCCCCATATATATGAATGTATACTACATACTGACCCCTATATATATGAATGTATACTATATACTGACCCCCATATATATGAATGTATACTATATACTGACCCCCATATATATGAATGTATACTATATACTGACCCCCATATATATGAATGTATACTATATACTGACCACACTTGTGGCACTTGTAGTCCGCTGCAGGCATCCTCCATTGTATGCATTTTTATGCTGGGGATCGCCCCTAGCAACGGACTACAAGGGCAGGATCTGCTCCCCCAGTAAAAATGCACAACCGCATTTGGGGTTGAGCACCTCCAGCCATTTGAGACCACGTTTTTTGTTGTTTGTTTAAATTTTATATTTGGAGGTGTGTAAACTCCAACATTAATGCTCCTTGAATATCTACAAGGCAGCATTAAGGTAGCACCTGTGAGGCCAGGCACCCATATTAGCCAACTCAGGTGGGGCTTGCAGCTTGCCTCCCTCCTCCCATTGCATGTGTGCTCAGTCACGCTGGAGGGTATCTGGGAGGAAGTTGTGAGTCAACCGAATGCTGCCATAATTGCCCACTGGCCCCTGTTTTGCTTATCAAGCACAGGTAGGATTAGCGTTAGGTCTCGCACCAATTTGAGAAACCTTGGCGTTGGTGTGCGGGCTCTGGTGTGTCCTTCATATAAGGATACACTGGCGAATGTCTCAATTTTAACATCAGTGTTGAGGGATAGCCAATGTATTGTTTACATCTACCACAGTAGTGCACCCATATTCCTGTATTGTATCCCATATATCTATGAATGTATGCTATATACCAGTGTTTCCCAACCTTTTTCGGGTCGGGGCACACCTTGGGAAAAAAATTTCCACGGGGCACCGCTACCGAGGTTGACGAGCAAGGAAAAAAAAAAGGATAAAACGGTAAAAAACGCAATGCACTATATCTATTTATCAGTGAGTATGTAGTTTAAAGTGCTGCTTTATACAGCAACTCACCAATGACGTCTTCTCTAATTTGCATCGTTGCCTTCTCTTCTCCATCTGGTCTGGGCCATCATCACGATTTCTTCCACCCACAATTCTTCACCGTTAAACCTGCAAAACAAACCTATTAGGCGCCAAACTTTTTTTTCTTTCTTTTTTTTACATGGGTGACAGAGGGGTGTAGAAGAGTGGACATGGGTGACAGATGGGTGGACATGGGTGACAGAGGGGTGTAGAGCGGTGGACATGGGTGACAGAGGGGTGTAGAGGGGTGGACATGGGTGACAGAGGGGTTTAGAGGGGTGTAGAGGAGTGTACAGAGGGGTGTAGAGAGGGGTGTAGAGAAGCGTACATGGGTGACAGTGGTGTAGAGGAGCGTACATGGGTGACAGGTGTGTAGAGGAGCATACATGGGTGACAGGGGTGTAGAGGAGCATACATGGGTGACAGGGGTGTAGAGGAGCATACATGGGTGACAGGGGTGTAGAGGAGCATACATGGGTGACAGGAGTGTAGAGGAGCATACATGGGTGAAAGGAGTGTAGAGGAGCATACATGGGTGACAGGGGTGTAGAGGAGCATACATGGGTGACAGGGGTGTAGAGGAGCATACATGGGTGACAGGGGTGTAGAGGAGAGTACAGAGGGGTTTAGAGGAGTGTACATGAGTGACAGATGGGTGTACATGGGTGACAGAGGGGTGTAGAGGAGTGTACATGGGTGACAGATGGGTGTACATGGGTGACAGAGGGGTGTAGAGGAGTGTACATGGGTGACAGATGGGTGTACATGGGTGACAGAGGGGTGTAGAGGAGTGTACATGGGTGACAGAGGGGTATAGAGGAGTGTACATGAGTGACAGAGGGGTATAGAGGAGTGTACATGGGTGACAGATGGGTGCACATGGGTGACAGAGGGGTGTAGAGGAGTGTACATGGGTGACAGATGGGTGTACATGGGTGACAGATGGGTGTAGAGGAGTGTACATGGGTGACAGATGGGTGTACATGGGTGACAGAAGGGTGTAGAGGAGTGTACATGGGTGAAAGAGGGGTGTAGAGGAGTGTACATGGGTGACAGATGGGTGTACATGGGTGACAGAGGGGTGTAGAGGAGTGTACATGAGTGACAGAGGGGTATAGAGGAGTGTACATGGGTGACAGAGGGGTGCAGAAGAGTGTACATGGGTGACAGGGGTGTAGAGGAGTGTACATGGGTGACAGGGGTGTAGAGGAGCATACATGGGTGAAAGGGGTGTAGAGGAATGTACAAAGGGGTGTATAGGAGCGTACATGGGTGACAGGGGTGTAGAGGAGTGTACATGGGTGACAGAGGGGTAGAGAGGAGTGTATATGAGTGACAGAGGGGTGTTGAGGAGTGTACATGGGTGATAGATGGGTGTAGAGGAGTGTACATGGGTGACAGAGGGGTGTAGAGGAGTGTACATGGGTGATAGTTGGGTGTAGAGGAGTGTACATGGGTGACAGAGGGGTAGAGAGGAGTGCATATGGGTGACAGAGGGGTGTAGAGGAGTGAACATGGGTGATAGATGGGTGTAGAGGAGTGTACATGGGTGATAGATGGGTGTAGAGGAGTGTACATGGGTGACAGAGGGGTAGAGAGGAGTGTACATGGGTGACAGAGGGGTGTAGAGGAGTGTACATGGGTGACAGAGGGGTGTAGAGGAGTGTACATGGGTGACAGAGGGGTGTAGAGGAGTGTACATGAGTGAAAGAGGGGTGTAGAAGAGTGTACATGGGTGACAGAGGGGTATAGAGGAGTGTACATGGGTGACAGAGGGGTGTAGAGGAGTGTACATGGGTGACAGAGGGGTGTAGAGGAGTGTACATGGGTGACAGAGGGGTGTAGAGGAGTGTACATGAGTGACAGAGGGGTGTAGAGGAGTGTGCACCCTAAAGCACAAACTCACACCGCACACGCGTGTGTGTTTATATACATATATATATATATATATATATATATATATAAATGTCGAAAAAAATGCAGCACTACTTTACCACAGTAGGTGGGTGCCAGCTCCTCAGGCTCGATCACAGCCAATTGATAACTTCAAAAATGGTGCGGCACTCCAAATATCCAAAAAATAACTATTTATTCCACATGTCAAACAGTGCGACGTTTCAGCCCCTCTTGCTTGCATGCACACATACATAAACAGACCTACACTCATATAAATATCAATACAAACAAAATGAAAAACTTTATTAAAACTTTTTTGGGGATTGGAAGCTTTTTTTTTAGATTGGAGGCTCCATTATACATACACTGTACAGCAATCATACCTCCATTATACATACACTGTACAGCAATCATACATCCATTATACATACACTGTACAGCAATTATACATCCATTATACATACACTGTACAGCAAGCATACCTCCATTATACATACACTGTACAGCAATCATACATCCATTATACATACACTGTACAGCAATCATACCTCCATTATACATACACTGTACAGCAAGCATACCTCCATTATACATACACTGTACAGCAATCATACCTCCATTATACATACACTGTACAGCAATCATACCTCCATTATACATACACTGTACAGCAATCATACATCCATTATACATACACTGTACAGCAATCATACATCCATTATACATACACTGTACAGCAATCATACCTCCATTATACATACACTGTACAGCAATCATACATCCATTATACATACACTGTACAGCAATCATACCTCCATTATACATACACTGTACAGCAATCATACCTCCATTATACATACACTGTACAGCAATCATACCTCCATTATACATACACTGTACAGCAATCATACATTCAGTATACATACACTGTACAGCAATCATACCTCCATTATACATACACTGTACAGCAATCATACATCCATTATACATACACTGTACAGCAATCATACATCCATTATACATACACTGTACAGCAATCATACATTCAGTATACATACACTGTACAGCAATCATGCCTCCATTATACATACACTGTACAGCAATCATACATTCAGTATACATACACTGTACAGCAATCATACATCCATTATACATACACTGTACAGCAATTATACATCCATTATACATACACTGTACAGCAAGCATACATTCAGTATACATACACTGTACAGCAATCATACATCCATTATACATACACTGTACAGCAAGCATATCTCCATTATACATACACTGTACAGCAATCATACATTCATTATACATACACTGTACAGCAATCATACCTCCATTATACATACACTGTACAGCAATCATACATTCATTATACATACACTGTACAGCAATCATACATCCATTATACATACACTGTACAGCAATCATACCTCCATTATACATACACTGTACAGCAATCATACATTCATTATACATACACTGTACAGCAATCATACCTCCATTATACATACACTGTACAGCAATCATACCTCCTTTATTCATACACTGTACAGCAATCATACATTCATTATACATACACTGTACAGCAATCATACCTCCATTATACATACACTGTACAGCAATCATACATCCATTATACATACACTGTACAGCAATCATACATCCATTATACATACACTGTACAGCAATCATACCTCCATTATACATACACTGTACAGCAATCATACATTCATTATACATACACTGTACAGCAATCATACCTCCATTATACATACACTGTACAGCAATCATACATTCATTATACATACACTGTACAGCAATCATACATCCATTATACATACACTGTACAGCAAGCATACCTCCATTATACATACACTGTACAGCAATCATACATTCAGTATACATACACTGTACAGCAATCATACATTCATTATACATACACTGTACAGCAATCATACATCCATTATACATACACTGTACAGCAATCATACATTCATTATACATACACTGTACAGCAATCATACATCCATTATACATACACTGTACAGCAAGCATACCTCCATTATACATACACTGTACAGCAATCATACATTCATTATACATACACTGTACAGCAATCATACATCCATTATACATACACTGTACAGCAAGCATACATTCATTATACATACACTGTGACTGTACAGCAATCATATATCCATTATACATACACTTGACTGGATGGGATTTTAGATACATCCCTTCCTCTCTAACCCACTCTTAACCACGTAACAACCCCTTCTCCCAATAGAAAAGACACTGACACCTGCTGTGGGAAAATTGGGCCGTGTGGCCCATTTATTTAACAAACCAATAAATAACATTTGAATATTTACATATAAACATAACCAAACTGGAGGGCACTCCCCTCCCCCAACCGGATTTGTGCAACACGCTTCTTACCCCTGGCCGCAAGCCCCTGGCCGCGAGCCCCTGGCCCAGGGGCACCCCGGTAACCTTCCGCACAATCCCTTGAACTCCTGAGGCCCAGAACCACCACCAGGAGGCCCAATTGAACCATCTCAAACATTTATCTTTCAAACTACTAACTCCCCCGGGACCCTTTCACATGCCTCCCCCTTATCAGAATCCCACCCACCAAGCGTTTAAAAAAAGGGCGGGCGGGCGGGACCTTCTTCTCGCTTCTACACGCCGACTGGTGAGTACCCTCCCCCCCTGGGGCACCCCCCTTTATACACTCCTCCCCCTCCCCTCCAGATGACCTCTCTTTCACCCCACTCTCGAGCCACCTGCTACTGTCCCTTAAAGGAGCAGCAGCCATTTAACCCTTTAACCCCCATTCTCTTGAAATATACCTCTAACCCCATTAACCCTTACTAACATCTGGGAGGGCCACTAAAACCCCCGTCAAGACGCCACTACGCCAGGGGTTCCCCCGCTCCGTTTGCTCCCATGACTGGATGGGATTTTAGATACATCCCTTCCTCTCTAACCCACTCTTAACCACGTAACAACCCCTTCTCCCAATAGAAAAGACACTGACACCTGCTGTGGGAAAATTGGGCCATGTGGCCCATTTATTTAACAAACCAATAAATAACATTTGAATATTTACATATAAACATAACCAAACTGGAGGGCACTCCCCTCCCCCAACCGGATTTGTGCAACACGCTTCTTACCCCTGGCCGCGAGCCCCTGGACCAGAGGCACCCCGGTAACCTTCCGCACAATCCCTCGAACTCCTGAGGCCCAGAACCACCACCAGGAGGCCCAATTGAACCATCTCAAACATTTATCTTTCAAACTACTAACTCCCCCGGGACCCTTTCACATGCCACAGATGAAAGACAGTGACACCTCACTGACCTTCATCCCGCCACACACGCAACGCCAGCTCAATACCCCCTTGCAAGGCCAACGCCCACAAATCCATTCCAATGTCATTTAAATGAATACCATCAGGATCCAAGAATTCCCAAGGCTCCCCCTCCAGATCAGTGTGCCTCACCACTATCCCCCCATTCCTACGAACAAAACGACCCACCTCTTTGTTGAGCTTGACCCGAGCCTTATTCAAGCGATCCACCGACCTGGCGTGCCGCCACACCCGCCGAGCCACCATGTCAGACCAAACGAACAACAAACCTGGAAAGGTAGATTTTAGCCTCAGAATGTCAAGCTTAATGTCTCTAATTAACTCCCGTGACGATCGAAGGCCCAAATCATTGCCCCCAGCATGCACCACCAAGATGTCCGGGTGGCGGTCCAAAGAAGCGTTGAACTGTACCTCAGGGAGCACCCCGCACCACAGCATGCCACCAATTCCAATCCACCGCAACACCGCCAGGTCCCTCGAAAAACCCAGCTGCCTCCCGTCCCGTCTCACCGCAAAATCCACACCAAGCACGGATCACGACCTGAAAAACACAAACAAGAAAACATAGCAAGCAAAATAACCCACGTAACATAATCATAACAGATGGGGACGAACATACAGACGAAAACGAGCAGACTCCCATCGCCCAATCCGCCGAATCACTTCCTCACCCATCCCCCACCGGGCCGCCTCAGTGGCGGCCCCTATTCTAAATGAATGAGAACTGTAATCCCCAGGATCTAGCCCCCGTGCCTTCAAACATCTACGGAAAACAGACACAAATTGAAAGCGCGAGAGAGATGACCCATCCCTATGCACTAAAAAAGATCCCATACCATCCGGCCTCACTGACAGAAACGCCCGCACGCATCGCACCGGGCACACTAAGGACCCTGGCAAATCACCTAGAACCACCCAACAACCCCGACCTCTCAGATCAGTTTTGGACCTGCGTAAAAAACAACTCACCCCCTCCGCCTGCAAAATCACATCCCCATACAACAAACCCCCAACCACCGATCTACTCTGAGCCACCAGTTCCGAAATTCGAAAGGCCCCAAAAAAGGCCAACACAAACGCCACCCGAAACAACAGCACCTCGTAAGCATCCGTGCATTCACACTCCACCCGTTCCACCAGGAAACCCAACAAATCAAAAGAAACCGGGCGACGCCTATCCGGCTGCGTACCCCCCCTACGGTATCCCATAAGGGCGCGACGCACTAAAAAATGCTTAGTGGCATCCCCCAGGCCCCGCACCAAAAACCAAAACGCCAGAGCTGACATACGGCGTGGCGGCGGTGTGAAACAGACACCCCCGACTCAAACTGCATCCCCACAAAATACAGCACCACAGTCACCCAGTCCTCAGTACCAGCACACACACCCACCCTCTCCAGTAACACCTCCCATTCACCCCAAACCTTCGAATACGCAGACCAAGTGCGAGCACTCAGTGACCTCTGAATCAACTGCGCCGCCGCTCCCAAACCACGCTCCACAGCCAATCGGGGCAAGGGATCCCGCACCGCTCCGCCTCCGGTGCCAGCACGCGAAACCTGTCCCACTGTGAACGAGAAAGAGAATCAGCGACAGAGTTGACAACACCTGGAACATGTACAGCAACAAACTGCGCATTCAACAACAATCCCCGCAGAACCAAATGACGAAGCAAGCGCAAAACCGGCGGAGAACTAGAAGTCTGATTATTAATCGCATGGACCACCCCCATATTGTCACAACGAAAACGGACCCTCCTATCCCTCAGCCGATCCCCCCAAATTTCCGTTGCCACCACAATAGGAAACAGCTCCAACACAACTAGATTAGCCACCAAACCCGCCGCACGCCAAGAATCCGGCCACCCCGCCGCACTCCACTCCCCCTGAAAAAATGCCCCATAACCTACCGAACCCGCTGCATCGGTAAACAATTCCAACTCAGCATCATCAACCACCTCCGCCATCCACATGGACCTGCCGTTGTAAACCGACAAAAAGGAATCCCACACTTCCAAGTCTGTACGCACCTCCCCAGACAACCTAACATAGTGATGCGGAACCGTCACCCCCGCCGTGGCCAAGGACAAACGTCTACAAAAAACCCTACCCATAGGTAAAATCCTACAGGCAAAATTCAATTTCCCCAACAACGACTGGACCTCCTTCAAAGGTGCCCTCTTACAACGCCGACACTGCTGCACACACTGCCTCAAATCCGCCAACTTATCCTCCGGCAAGCGACACTCCATACGATCCGAATCAATCACTATACCCAAAAACTTCACCACCGTGGACGGTCCCTCCGTCTTATCAGGAGCTAACGGGACCCCAAAACGCTGCGCTACCGCCTCCATAGTATGCAACAACACCGAACAAATCCGAGAGCCCCTGGGCCCCAAAAAAAGAAAGTCGTCAAGGTAATGCAGCACAGAGGACCAGCCGGCCTCCTGGCACACCACCCATTCCAAAAAACAACTAAAAGCCTCAAAATACGCACATGAAATCGAACAGCCCATTGGTAAACAACAATCAACATAATACTGACCCTCCCAACAAATTCCTAATAAATGAAAACTACCCGGATGGACCGGCAACAAACGGAACGCCGATTCCACATCCGTCTTGGCCAATAATGCCCCTTGTCCAAACTTCCGAACCCACCGCACCGCTGCATCAAAAGAGGTATATGTCACCGCACACACACCCTCCTCAATCCCATCATTAACCGAAGCCCCAGCTGGGTAAGACAAATGATGTATCAATCTGAACTTGCCCGGCTCCTTTTTAGGAACCAGGCCTAGCGGTGAAACCACCAAATCCGCCAATTGCGGGTCCGGAAAAGGACCCGCCATCCTGCCCAACGCCACCTCACTTTGCAGCTTAGCCGTGACCACCTGAGGATGACCATAAGCCGAAACCAAATTGCGCCCCCCAACCCCCTGCGCAACTGCCGAACTGGGAATCACAAAACCCAAACTAAAACCCTTCTCCAACAAAACCGCCGCCGACCTATTTGGGTACTGTCTTAAAAACGGCCGCATCACGTTCACCCTCACTGGAGTCGCCCCGGGACGCTGAAGCCTCAGCTCCCTTTCCTTTCCCACGCTTAAAACATCGGGAGAAACTGTGAGCCCCCCCCACACCCCGAACATTCATGCTTAAATTTACAATCTGAGAGGAAGCGGCAATGCCCTTCATTATACTGCCAACAGCAGCCCCGACGCGAACCGGCCGACTGTCCGGCCGCTGAGAAACCGCCGGCCGCCCCCTGAAAGGGCTGAGACCCCCCACGAGGAGCGGCCATAAGTCGCATCCATAAACTTACGTCTTTATGATCCCACCTCAAGGAAGCCCGGACCGCCTTGCGCTGACGAAAATGCTCGTCATAACGCAGCCACGCCACTCCCCCATACACCCGGTATGCCTCACCAATAGAATCAAAATAACAAAAAAGCGCCGAACAATGTTCTGGTGCCTTCTCCCCAATAACACTCGCCAGGATAGAAAAGGCCTGCATCCAATTAGTAAACGTGCGAGGTATCAGCCGATACCGCCGTTTCTCCTCCTCCTCCTTCTTACTCTCCTCCGGCTTCTTCCTATCTAAATTAAATTTTTCCAACGGAAGCAAGGAGAAGATCTCGACATATTCGTCCTTCCAGATCTTCTCCTTCACTTCCGGTTTCAAGTGAGCCCCCAGGGGCCCCTCAAAACAGACATACACTTCCCCTTTCGCGGAGTCCGCCATACGGACATCCTCCGCCGCTGCCTTAGCGACCGCTGCAGCTCCCGCAGCACCTCCACCCACGGCCGATGCCACCACCGACCCGCCCCCCGCCGGCGCCTCAACCTGTACTCCCGCCGCCGGAGCAACCCACACAGGAACTGGGGACGCCCCCACAGCCGTACCCCCAGGACGCCCAGACAAAACACTCATTAACTGTGAAAGCAAAACCCGCAACCCCCCATCCCCCGTCACATTCAAAGGAACAGGCCCCAACCCCAAATCCCCAGAGGACTCACCAGGCTGACCCGAAGCCGATGCCCCGGCAGCCGCAGGCCTGGGCGTCCGCTCCCTGGAACCGCCGGCCGCACTCCTGTCATCCAGCGCTGTTGAAGGTCCCGCCAAATCCGCTCCAGGCTCCCGCCGACGAATGACCGCCTCACCGGCCGCCCTCCTTTCCGGATTCGCCAGCTCCTCTTCAGCATCTGCAGCACAATCAGAAAGGGAAGAATCAGAAGGAGAATATTCCCCAACTGCAGTTCCAGACCTGCCATGCCGACTCCTACCACCAGGTGGCGCCCTCTCACTGTAGCACTCTGGATCCTGCCGACCTCCAGCCAGCCCATCTTCCCTCACAGGCAGAGAGACGCTGACAGAAGATCTCCGAGCTCTGGCCTCCCCTGCACTCCCGGAGCTCTGCTGCTGTGCTGTACGCTGCTGGGCTGCACTCAGAGAAGGTGAGCCAGCCGTGTCCCTGCTGCCTCCGGGCCTCCTCTCCTCTGCAGACCTGGCCCCAGAACGCTGCCTAGAGCCCGACCCTGCACTGGACAGGGCCGGCCCTGCCTCCCCTCCTCCACTCTGCCGGGCCTCACGTCGGGCAGATGAAGAGACCGCAGCCGCCATCACAGGGGGACCGGCAGCTCCGGCCGTCCCCCGTTCACTCCTGGTGCCCTTCCTCAACGATCTCCGGCCTGACACCCCCACCTCAGGGACGGCCGCACCACCACCCGGGCCGCACAGTGGGGAAGGAGCGGAGGGACCAGCAGCTGCCCCCCCTCCTGCATCCTCTGCCCTACGCCCTGACACTGTCCCCCGGGAAGCCGCACTGGAAGTGCCCCCACACACTGTACCTGCCATCTCCCGGGAAGACCGCACAGGGCTCAGGCACCGCCGCCTGCTACGGGGAGTGGGCTCAGGACTCAGACGCTCTGGAGCCCTGGATCTACGGGACCCGCGCCGCAAGCCAGGGAGGGGGCCAGCCTGCACCCCACTCCCGATCCCCAGGACCCCCCGCAACTGTTCCTGCACCCAAGCATTCCCATGAGACGCTGCAGCAGCCCGGAGGTGGGTGAAAAGATCATCCAGGGACGACATGGCACCTTCTTCTCGCTTCTACACGCCGACTGGTGAGTACCCTCCCCCCCTGGGGCACCCCCCTATATACACTCCTCCCCCTCCCCTCCAGATGACCTCTCTTTCACCCCACTCTCGAGCCACCTGCTACTGTCCCTTAAAGGAGCAGCAGCCATTTAACCCTTTAACCCCCATTCTCTTGAAATATACCTCTAACCCCATTAACCCTTACTAACATCTGGGAGGGCCACTAAAACCCCCGTCAAGACGCCACTACGCCAGGGGTTCCCCCGCTCCGTTTGCTCCCAGTACAGCAATCATACCTCCATTATACATACACTGTACAGCAATCATATATTCATTATACATACACTGTACAGCAATCATACCTCCATTATACATACACTGTACAGCAATCATACCTCCATTATACATACACTGTACAGAAATCATACATTCATTATACATACACTGTACAGCAATCATACCTACATAATACATACACTGTACAGCAATCATACATCCATTATACATACACTGTACAGCAATCATACATCCATTATACATACACTGTACAGCAATCATACATTCATTATACATACACTGAACAGCAATCATACATCCATTATAAATACACTGTACAGCAAGCATACCTCCATTATACATACACTGTACAGCAATCATACATTCAGTATACATACACTGTACAGCAATCATACATCCATTATACATACACTGTACAGCAAGCATACCTCCAGTATACATACACTGTACAGCAATCATACCTCCATTATACATACACTGTACAGAAATCATACATCCATTATACATACACTGTACAGCAAGCATACCTCCATTATACATACACTGTACAGCAATCATACATCCATTATACATACACTGTACAGCAAGCATACCTCCATTATACATACACTGTACAGCAATCATACATCCATTATACATACACTGTACAGCAATCATATATTCATTATACATACACTGTACAGCAATCATACCTCCATTATACATACACTGTACAGCAATCATACATTCATTATACATACACTGTACAGCAATCATACATCCATTATACATACACTGTACAGCAATCATACATCCATTATACATACACTGTACAGCAATCATACATCCATTATACATACACTGTACAGCAAGCATACCTCCATTATACATACACTGTAAAGCAATCATACATTCATTATACATACACTGTACAGCAATCATACATCCATTATACATACACTGTACAGCAATCATACATCCATTATACATACACTGTACAGCAATCATACATCCATTATACATACACTGTACAGCAAGCATACCTCCATTATACATACACTGTACAGCAATCATACATTCATTATACATGCACTGTACAGCAATCATACATCCATTATACATACACTGTACAGCAATCATACATTCATTATACATACACTGTACAGCAATCATACATCCATTATACATACACTGTACAGCAATCATGCCTCCATTATACATACACTGTACAGCAATCATACATTCATTATACATACACTGTACAGCAATCATACCTCCATTATACATACACTGTACAGCAATCATACCTCCTTTATTCATACACTGTACAGCAATCATACATTCATTATACATACACTGTACAGCAATCATACCTCCATTATACATACACTGTACAGCAATCATACATCCATTATACATACACTGTACAGCAATCATACATCCATTATACATACACTGTACAGCAAGCATACCTCCATTATACATACACTGTACAGCAATCATACATCCATTATACATACACTGTACAGCAAGCATACCTCCATTATACATACACTGTACAGCAATCATACATTCATTATACATACACTGTACAGCAATCATACATCCATTATACATACACTGTACAGCAATCATACATCCATTATACATACACTGTACAGCAATCATACATCCATTATACATACACTGTACAGCAAGCATACCTCCATTATACATACACTGTACAGCAATCATACATTCATTATACATACACTGTACAGCAATAATACATCCATTATACATACACTGTACAGCAATCATACATTCATTATACATACACTGTACAGCAATCATACATCCATTATACATACACTGTACAGCAATCATACATCCATTATACATACACTGTACAGCAATCATACATCCATTATACATACACTGTACAGCAATCATACATCCATTATACATACACTGTACAACAATCATACCTCCATTATACATACACTGTACAGCAAGCATACCTCCATTATACATACACTGTACAGCAATCATACATCCATTATACATACACTGTACAGCAATCATACATCCATTATACATACACTGTACAGCAATCATACATCCATTATACATACACTGTACAGCAATCATACATCCATTATACATACACTGTACAGCAAGCATACATTCATTATACATACACAGTGACTGTACAGCAATCATACATCCATTATACATACACTGTACAGCAATCATACATTCATTATACATACACTGTACAGCAATCATACATCCATTATACATACACTGTGTCTGTACAGCAATCATACATCCATTATACATACACTGTGTCTGTACACATACATTCATTATACATACACTGTACAGCAATCATACATCCATTATACATACACTGTACAGCAATCATACATCCATTATACATACACTGTGACTGTACAGCAATCATACATCCATTATACATACACTGTACAGCAATCATACATCCATTATACATACACTGACTGTACAGCAATCATACATCCATTATACATACACTGTGACTGTATAGCAATCAAACATCCATTATACATACACTGTACAGCAAGCATACCTCCATTATACATACACTGTACAGCAATCATACCTCCATTATACATACACTGTGACTGTACAGCAATCATACATCCATTATACATACACTGTACAGCAAGCATACCTCCATTATACATACCCTGTGACTGTACAGCAATCATACATCCATTATACATACACTGTACAGCAATCATACATCCATTATACATACACTGTACAGCAAGCATACCTCCATTATACATACACTGTACAGCAATCATACCTTCATTATACATACACTGTACAGCAATCATACCTCCATTATACATACACTGTACAGCAATCATACCTCCATTATACATACACTGTACAGCAAGCATACCTCCATTATACATACACTGTACAGCAAGCATACCTCCATTATACATACACTGTGACTGTACAGCAATCATACATCCATTATACATACACTGTACAGCAAGCATACCTCCATTATACATAAACTGTACAGCAATCATACATCCATTATACATACACTGTGACTGTACAGCAATCATACATCCATTATACATACACTGTCACTGTACAGCAATCATACATCCATTATACATACACTGTACAGCAAGCATACCTCCATTATACATACACTGTACAGCAATCATACCTTCATTATACATACACTGTACAGCAATCATACCTCCATTATACATACACTGTACAGCAATCATACCTCCATTATACATACACTGTACAGCAAGCATACCTCCATTATACATACACTGTACAGCAAGCATACCTCCATTATACATACACTGTGACTGTACAGCAATCATACATCCATTATACATACACTGTACAGCAAGCATACCTCCATTATACATAAACTGTACAGCAATCATACATCCATTATACATACACTGTGACTGTACAGCAATCATACATCCATTATACATACACTGTGACTGAACAGCAAGCATACCTCCATTATACATACACTGACTGTACAGCAATCATACATCCATTATACATACACTATACAGCAAGCATACCTCCATTATACATACACTGTACAGCAAGCATACCTCCATTATACATACACTGTACAGCAAGCATACCTCCATTATACATACACTGTACAGCAATCATACCTCCATTATACATACACTGTGACTGTACAGCAAGCATACCTCCAATCCATTAATAATGGATTGGATGTATGATTGTTGTACAGTCACAGACACAGTGTATGTATAATGGATGTATGATTGCTGTACAGTGTATGTATAATGGACAGGGCTATCTTTAATTTTGATTGGACCCTGGGCAAGCAAATTTTTTTTGGGGCCCCCCGCTCCCCCACCCCCATCCCACACACACTCGGGATCAGTACAGGATCAGTAATGTAATGTATGTACACAGTGACCTCACCAGCAGAATAGTGAGTACAGCTCTGGTGCATAATACAGGATATAACTCAGGATCAATACAGGATAAGTAATGTAATGTATGTACACAGTGACCTCACCAGCAGAATAGTGAGTACAGCTCTGGAGAGAAGGTGTGTTCTGCTGAGCTCCAGAGTTTCCCAGAGAAGCAGTGATTTTCTTCCACCCCTCCCCAGGTGTGTGGCAGACACCTGGGTAGGTTTTCCTGCTATGGAGCCCCGGGAAGCTGGGGCTTCATCTTGCACCCCCCCCCCGTTCTCGGCTGGCGGGGTGTGCAAAGGAAAATGCAACAGCCAGTAGTCAGGATGGGGTGAGGAGATCCACCAGGGTCCACAGCCATGTGGGGCCCCCTCCCCCGACCTCAGCTGGGAGCTGCAAAGCTTCCAGCAGAAGCTCATCCAGGCAGCGGAGTGGAAAGTCTGCATCTGTTTCCTCAGAACCCCAGCAATGGGGGGTAAAGGGGCCCAGAGAATCCCTGGCCAGCTTTGGGTCCAAAATCCAGGCCAAGATGGCTCAGTATGAACAGCTCGGAAAACAACTAAGAGGCCTCAGAGAGGAGCTGAAGTTTGCAAGACTGTTGAGACCCAATTAGCTCCGAGCAGGCTATAACTACCCCTCCCCCTTACTACAATAATTAATTAAATAATAACTGACACAACAACAATTCAACTTTTCCGTGGGTGGGGATCGGCCACAGCTTTATTTATAAAATTACTTATATAAATAACAATTTAACTGTAACAAAGACACCGATTGGCTTCTTGCCAACCCGAGAGGTGCTGCCACACTGTCCTGTGTGGAGGTCTACCCCGGGTTGACCCCGCTTTCACCGTCTTCTTACCGCCAAGCTGTGACTTACAATAAACAGAGATACAAAAAGGGAGGGAGGGAGGGCAAAACTCCGGGTCCTGGGCAGATTGAGGGGGGAAGGGAGGCACCACAGCTATAAATACCCTGGGGAGGGCCCCTGAAAGCCCGGGAAACTATTAGACCCCTGATTGGTGCACTCCTTCCCCCCCACCCATGGGACATACCACTATAGTTAGCAACAGGTTTTTACAGGCGGGGGAGGGGGCTAAAAAACATTGCCTGTATATTTCTTAACCCCTTAACTGCTCACCAGTCAGGGGGCAAGCTAGTTATGCACAGCTTGCCCCTCCAGACTGTTGAGACCCAATTAGCTCCGAGCAGGCTATAACTACCCCTCCCCCTTACTACAATAATTAATTAAATAATAACTGACACAACAACAATTCAACTTTTCCGTGGGTGGGGATCGGCCAAAGCTTTATTTATAAAATTACTTATATAAATAACAATTTAACTGTAACAAAGACACCGATTGGCTTCTTGCCAACCCGAGAGGTGCTGCCACACTGTCCTGTGTGGAGGTCTACCCCGGGTTGACCCCGCTTTCACCGTCTTCTTACCGCCACGGAGGAGACCAGTTAGCCCTACACTGGGCTCCGACCCCCACCCAAGAGATACTGGATAGCCAACACCTGGGGCCAACTCAGCCCCCCGAACACACCCAACACATTTCCTCTCCAGGAAAGTCGCCCAACACATTTCCTCTCCAGGAAATTCGCCCAACACATAACCTCTCCAGGAAATCCGAGGTACCTGCCGCCAGGTCCTATGTTTTTGCATTTTATTTAATTTTTTTTATTTTTTTTGTATTCACTAACTCTTGTGTGAACTCATTTCTCAGACTCGCCCATACACCGAAGAGTGCCGCAGCACTCGCACCACCTTGCGGAAAGCCGCTCGCAAAACAAAAACACATGTGGAAAACATCAAACTGGGCGAAAATAGCAACGCAACATGCAGATCGCCCGCGCCCCTCGCGCTGCGCTACCCTCTCCGGAAACTGAGCCCTCTCCGCCGACACCGACACAAAAAGAGAGCGAATCCCAAACTCACAACACCCCCTCCTACAAAGAGAAGCCAAAACCCAAAACAGACAATCGAGGGCGGGGAGCATAAAAGAAAAAGGGGGGGGGAGGCCCCCACCGCAGTCCAGTCAACAATAGGACGACAACCGGAAAAAAACAGTCATTCGTGGACCCTCATGCAGCACAAGCTGTGTGTCCCAGATCGCCTAAGCAATCTCGGACCGACGGACCTGAAAACGCACAAAATAGGCACCCAAAAAACACATCAGACACCCAAGTGTCATGGAAGGAGACGAGGAGAAAGAAAGTGCCCCATCCACCTAGCCCCGAAAAAAGCCAGAGCAAAACCTCGGATCAGAAAAAACGACGCAAAAGCGACAACCAAAAATCCGACCCACAGCCGCCACCAAGCGACCCAAAAACTGATAGGAAAAAACGGTCGCCGACAGCAAGGCCACCCGCTCACGGGCCCAGCCCCTAGGTATACACCAACATCCCACCAACCGCAAAGCAGAAAAGAAAAATCACCCCCCGCCATGCGGCAACCTCACCCCACTGGATCGCAGCACAGTGGGAAAGCACCCTTTTTTTTTTTTTGCACTGAGTAGTAGGTGATTCACACGAACAGGTGAAGATACCCAGCGTCACATACTAAAAATGTTAATTGGATACATGCAGAATACAGCCCAAATCTCGAACCTCCTTGGATAGGAGACACAGCAGTTAACTTATTTTATCACAGCCTATCAAAACGAAATAGGAAGTCAAACAGCAGAACCTTGTAGGTACAAAAAACAAAACCCCTATCCACAGACACATTTGGAACCTTCGGGACCCTCCTTGACTGTAGACATCCCGGCCTCCACACCAACCCCAACTACTCGCAAGCGCCTCACCGTGAGTGCGACCAAGTCGCAGGAGCCACTAAAGCGGACCAAGAAATACACCAATCTCCACGATGACCCACAGGCCGAAAATGTAACCACAACTGTATCACTCAGTCCTACCCCGGGACCCGAACCCGAGGTGGTCTCCCATTCCACAGCCACATGAGCAAACCTTCCGACTCCACCCGAGGGAGCAACCTCCGGAACCACTGCCAGAGAACGGGACAAAGCGTCAACACCCAATACCGACCCCAGGGAGTACAGCCGCAAAATAAACCTTATCTCCAAACAGCGAAGCACTAGGTGCAACAAGCCGAGCGCAGGAAGAAAGCCGAAAGAAAGAAATAATAACAGTGACAACGCCCCAAATGTCAGACCGACAAAACGCCCCCGATCACTCAAATCACACCCAAAAAAGAAAAGCATCACCAAATTATAGCGCAATCAAGCACAGGGGCCACGCCAACCCACACAGTACCGTTACAATCCTAGAACATGAACTGCCGAAGCAAGCACCCAAAGTCCCACAACCAACACCAAAGGAAAAAGCGCAAACAAAAAACCCAAGCATGGCAGAAACCCACTGACTACCAAGACACCCAGTAGTAAACCACCCTGCAGCACCACTGAAAAACCAAAACACCACACCAACAACCAACCAAACCAGCCACACCCGGGAACAGAGCGAGCTCCCCATGAGCTGCAACGGGGGACTGAAAGCAGGCCTGTCCACTGCATCACGCCTGAAAAAACCCCAACCAACCGGAACGTCAGCCCTTAGTGCACCAGGGGCACATATGCGGGGGCACAGATACCACACACCCTCGGCGGCCAGAGACAACCTGCAGGAAAAAACTCATGTCATTTCAGAGCTAGCGGTACTGCAGCAGGACTTTGCCTCTGACCGCCAGGGGGGTGTCTGCTCCAGTAAGGAGGGAGGGAGGAGAGCAGGGCAGGTCAGACAGGTACTGGTAGTGGGGGACTCAATTATTAGGGGGACAGATAGGGCGATCTGTCACAAAGACCGGGATAGCCGAACAGTGTGTTGTCTTCCTGGCGCTCGAGTTCGGCACATCGCGGATCGGGTTGACAGGTTGCTGGGTGGGGCTGGAGAAGACCCAGCAGTCATGGTACATATTGGCACCAATGACAAAGTAAGAGGTAGATGGAGTGTCCTTAAAAAGGATTTCAGGGACTTAGGCTGCAAGCTTAAGGCAAGGACCTCCAAGGTAGTATTTTCTGAAATATTACCTGTACCACGAGCCACACCAGAGAGGCAGCGGGAGATTAGGGAGGTAAACAAGTGGCTCAGAAGCTGGTGTAGGAAGGAGGGGTTTGGGTTCATGGAGAACTGGGCAGACTTTGACTTTAAAGGAAACAGATTTCTGACTATAGCTAAAGACCATTATCTGTCCCAAATGGTGCAGGGCCTGACCAGAGGGGGCGCCCTACTAGACTTAATATTTACCAACGTACTGAAACTGGCAGAGTAATTAATGTGCAAGTAGATGGACACCGAGGAAATAGTGATCATAATGTAATACATTATAACTTGTTCTTCAATAAGGGAATCTCTCGAGGGGCCACAAAAACAATGAACTTTCGAAAAGCAAAGTTCGATCAACTCAGAGAAGCCCATAACAATATAAAATGGGATATTGTCCTCAAAAAGAACAATACTGACACTAAATGGGAGACTTTTAAAAATATCTTAACTTTTCACTGTAAGATGTATATACTTTATAGGAATAAAAGGGTCAGAAATAAAAGAAAACCAATATGGATGAATAAAAATGTTAAGGGGGCAATAAATGACTAAAATAAAGCATTTCAGTTACTAAAACAGGACAGCAGTGAAGAAGCATTAAAAAGCTATAGAGAAAAATGTGAAATATGTAAAAAACAGATAAAAGCCGCAAAAATAGAGACAGAAAGACTCATTGCCAAAGAGAGTATAACTAACCCCAAAATGTTCTTTAATTATATAAATAGCAAAAAGGTCAAAAATGAAAGTGTTGGCCCTTTAAAAAATGATGAGGAAGAAATTATAAACGGGGATCAGGAAAAAGCAAATATACTAAAATTCTTCTCCACTGTATTCACTGAGGAAAATGAAATGCCAGGTGAAATACAGTGTGATAAGGTAAACTCCCCAGTACAGGTCACCTGTCTAACCCAGGAAGAAGTACAGTGCCACCTACAAAAAATCAAAATAGACAAATCACCAGGTCCAGATGGCATTCACCCCCATGTTCTAAAGGAATTAAGTAATGTAATAGACAGACGCGGAGGTGTTGAGGGGCATGTGTGGAACTCCGCTACTCCTTGCTGGGATTTGAATAGACTGGCCCAGACCCTTTCTTGTGGATGGAGAGTGGAGCTGAGTAAAACGATCAGACTTTACATGTGATGAATATCTAACAGTGCAGAAGCCGGTGAAACCATTGATTAATACCCCGGCAATATTCTGAACAGCAGCAGCCTCTTGCACTGGCCCCATGTGGAATGGACAATATTGGATGCCTGACTCTCTGCCTGGTCACTCCTCCTAGCGATTTGGAGAAACCGGGACTCATGGACTAAATTGAACAACTTGGTCTTAGCAGAATTCCTCTCTCATGAAATTGAACCCCTCCCTGGACCCAATAAGATCAGTGACTCTGGGGGGTGATTGCACTGTCTACCAGGGGGAGCGTGAATACGCTAATGATTCCGTAGTTGCATATTAGTATGCTATATTTGGTGGTGGATATTTCTGGATCAGGGTGTGATACCCTAGGTTTTAAGCGCTCCCCAGAGCCATATGGGACTGTGAATTCTTACTTTTGTATGCTGTAAATAACGGGATTTAAATTCTCGAGTGGGAGGGGCCTATGGTGTATAAAGTTGCTAAGTTGGTCCGTGATATCCCCGTAGTGATACATACACCCCACAAATATAAAGTGAAGAGAAATAGTGGGTGAAATGGCCCCTAAGGTGAACCCCAGAAGATCAGGGGGTAGCTCGCCACAAAAAGATAAGGGGGCTATGGGTAAATTGGATAAAATATGGAAGTCTCCAGCTGTGGGTATAAAAACTAGAACCCAGAAGGATCTCTCCCCTAGTAAAACAGGCTCTAGGTACTCGGTCTTGGAGGTGGAAGAAACTGAGGAAGGGCAGTCTGGGCCCCCTATGGGAACACAGATGTTGGAGGAGATCTTGGGAGGGGTGAAAAAACTAATTGTGCAATTGAGGAGATAAATAAACAATTAGGTGTGGTATCTACCGAGGTATCTCTGATAAGACACGATATGACTAAAATGAGAGATAGGATTTCCAGACTGGAGGAAGAAGCCCCTAAAACAGAAAATAGGATTAAGGTTTTGGAGGAGGAGGTTAATGACTTGAAAAAGGAGAGGACATCTGTTAAAGATAAGCTCACAGACCTTGAGGATAGATCCAGACGTTGTAATATAAGGATGGTGGGGTTTCCTGAGGGGGTGGAGGGGGGGGGGGAACTCTGCCATACAGTTTCTTAGTAGGTGGTTGAAGGAGGGGATAGGGGAAGGGCATCTTACCCCAATGTTTGGGATTGAACGAGCTCATCGGTGCCAAGGCGTATTCCCCCTCCGGGGGGTCCCCCTAGGACAATCCTAATTAAGTTATATACCTCCCAGGACAGGGATACTATCCTTAGGAGGGCAAGAGAGATGAGGGACCTACAGTATAATGGACAGAATATTTTTCTATATCCGGATTTCTCTTGGGAGACCCAGAGGAAAAGGGCATCCTTTCGGGAGATAAAAAGGCGGCTAAAGAACGCAGGGGTGCCCTTCTCTCTGCTGTTTCCAACGAGACTCCGGGTTGAGCATAAGGGAAAGGTAACAATATTTGGAACCCCACAAGAAGTCTCAGATTGGATGGATAAATAAGGCATCTAATATAAGGCACTACTGTGGCATTAGGGGTTGGAAGTATTAGTTGAGTAATAATGTTACGTCTCGGGGGGGAGGGGTTGGGGGGTTCTCTGGGGTGTCACTAGGATACGAGTGCATAGTAGAAGTATGGTGCATTATGGGGAGAGGGGGGGGGTGCGGGGGGGGGAGGATAAGGGAAAGGAGGGAGGGATGGCACGGGATGATCAAAAGAGGTTTTTTTTTTTTTTTCTCTCTCTTCTTCTTCTCTCTTTTCTTTTTTCTCTTAGGCAAATATATCTATGCTTAAATTATTAGCCTGGAACATACGAGGTATGTCGGATAGAATTAAAAAGTGTGCAGTCTTCGATTATATTCGGAGGTGCCTTCCTGCGATCATATGTTTAGTTGAGACCCATAGGTCAAGAGATGAGCAGATACTTCCAAGGAAGTGGGCCAAAGAAGAATACCACTCCAGACTCTCTTCCTACTCCATGGGAGTATCAGTATATGTTCACAGGAGGGTACCATTCGAGACTAAGAATGCAAAGGTAGATAAGTATGGTCGATATGTATTTCTTTATGGAATATGGGAAGATAGGGCAGTCATCTTGGCTTTTGTTTATATTCCTCCATCTTTTAGAGTGGATGTTCTGAGGGACCTCGTGAGCTATAGCGAAAGTAAGACACATTCGGCATTATGGATAGTTGGAGATTTGAACAATGTAATAGACCCTAGTATGGACAGATACAAATTAGGTAGGAATGTAGGGGGGAACGAAACAGCATTGGCGAGATACTGTGGAGAGATGAATTGGGTTGATGGGTGGCGGAAACTAAACCCAGGAGTAAGACAGTACTCATGTTTTAGTACCTCATATAACACTGCTTCCCGAATTGACTTATGCCTGTGTGATAAGAATGCAATGACCTGGACCAGCAGGGTGCAGTATAAAGCTAAAACCCTATCGGACCATTGCCCAGTGGTGGTGGAAATTGGAGGTAAGGTAATGGGTGGGAAAAGGTTGGGCTTTCGGCTCAACCCCCACTGGATTGAATTAGTGGGCGACCAGGACTGGTTTAGACAGGAAATAGAGGCATTCTGGGAGATTAATCATAAGTCCGCAAACCCTCAGGTGGTATGGGATACTATGAAGGCATACTTGAGGGGCCTATATATAGGGCGAATCAATAAAAAAAAAAAAGGAATTCTCACAGGAAGAATCAGTACTGAATAGTAAAGTGGCAACATTAGAAGCAGGGATAGAAGAGGATAGTGGTGGGAACAGCTGTTAGAACTGAAGGCAGCTCAAGAGAAATATAAAGAATATCTACTTAAAAAGGCACAAAATAAACTATTCTTCAGTGGGCAATTTAATTTCTTTGAGAAAGGGAAACCAAATAAGACACTGTCAAGATTACTTAAAAATCAAGGCGACGAATGTGGTATTATGGCTCTGAGGAGGGAGGATGGCAGCATAACCACAGATAGAGAAGAAATAGCCCAAATGGTTGGCTCTTTTTTCTCCATTCTCTATATGGGCAGCGATATTAATAGGGCGGAGGTAGCGGAATTCTTGAGGGGAATTAATATTCCGAGTTTGACAGAGGATGTCAGGGACTCCCTGGATGACCCAATCTCCCTCCAGGAATTGGAGGAGGCATTGGCATCAATCCAAGGGAATACATCCCCTGGGTCTGACGGCATTCCTTTCTAGATATATAGAATATACTCAACCCTGCTGCTTCCAAAACTGCTGGGTATCATTAATGAATCCTGGAGGGGGGGGGGGGGGGTTCTCCCTAAATCTTTGTGTGAGGCTAATATTAGACTCATTAGGAAAAAAGATAAGGATCCCTTGGATTTGGGCTCATATCTCCTTGCTTAATACAGATATAAAGATAATAGCGAAAGCACTGGCAAGGAGATTGGATAAAGTAGTGGAGGTAGTGGTGGGCGGTGACCAGGGAGGGTTTAGGTCAGGAAGAACGGTTCATGACAATATCCACCAGGTGTATGAAGCAATCCAGAGTGGATCCCGTGGCCCCCGCTCCATTCTGTCATTTGATGCTACTAAAGCTTTTGACAGGGTGGAGTGGGAATACCTCTGGGAAGTTTTGAAGAGGGTTAGGGTGGGCCCGAGGTTTTTGAGTTATATTCAGCTACTATACACTAACCCCGAGGCGAGTGTGGTGGTAGATGGAACCCCCTCCTACCCATTCAAACTAAGTAGAGGAACAAGGCAGGGCTGCCCCCTCTCACCCTTTTTATTTTTAATTTATATTGAACCCTTAGCTGCTTGGATAAGAGATAATGATGTTTATGAGGGATTTGGAGTAAATGGAGAGAAGAGTAAGATCTTGTTATTTGTAGATGATATCCTCCTTTTTGTAACTAACCCACAAGAAAAAATACATCGTATCATTAAGATGTTCGAGGCATTTGCCCCTCTATCTGGGTTGGAAATAAATTGGAGTAAATCTACTATGCTCCCCCTGGATGAAGATATGGGGGAGACGGTGGGAAGACTATCCGTGTTCAAAAAAAATGAATGTTTCCATTATCTGGGAGTAAAAATAGCAGCCACGAATGATAGGTTTGTGATTAACAATATACTGCCCCTTTTGAATAGTTTAGCGAAGAGAGTAGAAGTATGGATTAAAATGCCCTTCTCTATGTCAGAAAGGATGGCGATAATAAAAATGGTGGTCCTCCCACAGATCCTTTTTTTTCTTGCTGCCTCGCCAGTGTGGATCGGCAAATGCTGGTTCCGGAAGATAGAAGTGATACTGGGTAGATTGTTATGGGGAACAAAAAGGGTTCGTCTGAAGTACAGATATTTTATGGCCCCTGGAGATAGGGGGGGATTGGATATGCCCAATTTCTTTGTTTATTACATGGCCGCGCAGTTGGTAAGAATCGTGAATTGGAGAAATTTTAGATATCTGGAGAAGATTGTAGTAGAAAAGGAGAAAGTGAACATATATGAGGTGTTGGAATTAGATGATTATGAGGAGAGTGGGTCAAATAACACGATGTTATTGTATAAATATAGGAAAGTATGGGAAAGATTAAAGGGAGAATTACATGTAGGAAATAGTTTTGGGTTCACACCCCTATGGGGTAACAATAAATTTAAAGAATTGGTGAAGTGTGAGTCAATTTTTTGGGATAGTAAGGGTATAAAACGACTGGAACAATTATTTGATTAAGGACAACTCTTTTCATTTGAGCACATAAAAAGGGGGTATGATATTAGTGATAACGATTGGCTGTACTATTGGCAAGTTAGTCATGCATTCCATAACACGATAGATAAGGAGATATATGTAGCACAGAAACACAATTTCATAGAAGCACTAACTCAAATAGAGCACTTTAAAAAAAAAAAGGAATATCAATTTTGTATAAGAAATTAAATAAGATTATTGGAGTAAGGGGGATCGACAGAATTAAAGACAAATGGTCCGGAATAGTGGGTACTGTGTCTGAGGAAGATTGGGACATTATGGCCCAAAATATAAGCAAGGTTTCTCGTAATGTGGAACATAAAATTACACAATTTAAGATATTACACAAGACCCACTATTCCGCGCTTCATTTACATAGGATAGGGGTGAGAATCACTTCACAGTGTGTTAAATGTGGTTTGGAAGAGGCGGACTATTTACAAAAGTAATGTAATAGACAGACCCCAATTTTTTATATTCAGGGACTCTATAGTGACAGGGACTGTTCCCCAGGACTGGCGCATGGCAAATGTGGTGCCAATATTTAAGAAGGGGTCAAAAGGTGACCCCGGGAATTATAGACCTGTTAGTTTAACCTCGGTAAATTGTTTGAGGGTTTCCTAAGAGATGCTATTTTGGAATATCTTGATAAAAATAAATGTATGACCCTGTATCAGCATGGATTTATGAGGGATTGATCCTGTCAAACTAACCTGATCAGCTTTTATGAGGAGGTGAGCACAAGACTGGACATGGGGCAATCGCTGGATGTCGTATATCTGGATTTTTGCAAAGCATTTGATACGGTTCCACATAAAAGGTTGGTGCATAAAATGAGAAGGTTTGGGCTGGGGGAGAATGTGCGCAAGTGGGTAAGTAACTGGCTCAATGATAGGAAACAGAGGGTGTTTATTAATGGTACTTATTCTGATTGGGTGACTGTTACTAGTGGGGTACCACAGGGGTCTGTCTTGGGTCCTGTCCTATTTAATATATTCATGAATGACCTTGCAGAGGGGTTGAATAGTAAAGTAGCAATCTTTGCAGATGACACCAAACTGTGTAAAGTGGTAAACACTATAGAGGACAGTGCACTGTTACAAATGGATCTGGATAGGTTGGAGGTTTGGGCTGGGAAGTGGCAGATGAGGTTCAACACTGATAACTGTAAGGTAATGCAAAAATCCGAGCTGGGATTATGTATTAAATGGAAGAACACTTAGGACGACTGACATGGAAAAGGACGTAGGAGCCTTAGGTAACAGTAAACTTAGCTGTAGTGACCAGTGTCGGGCAGCTGCTGCCAAGGCTAATAAAATCATGGGGTACATCAATAGGGGCATAGATGCCGACGACAAGGAAATAATTCTACCGCTGTACAAATCACTAGTCAGTCCTCACATAGAGTACTGTGTACAGTACTGAGCACCAGTGTACAAGAAAGATATAGTGGAGCTGGAGAGGGTTCAAATCCCACTAAGGACAACAATAAATAAAGACTTATTATTATTATTATTATAATAACGTCAGCAGAGAGCACTGTGCTCGTGATGTCATCAGAGAGCATTCCAAAAAGAAAATAATTTCCTCTGTAGTATTCAGCAGCTAATAAGTACAGGAAAGATTACGATTTTTTAATAGAAGTAATTTACAAATCTGTTTAACTTTCCGGAGCCAGTTGATTTAAAAGGAAAAAAAGGTTTTCACCGGAGTACCCCTTTAACCCCTTCATGACCCAGCCCATTTTCACCTTCAGGTCCTGGGCATTTTTTGAAAATCTGACCACTGTCACTTTAAACATTAATAACTCTGGAATGCTTTTACTTATCATTCTGATTCCGAGAACTGCTGTAACAATCACCCACCCCTGTGCAAATCGCCTCAAATGTACATGGTGCACTCTCCCTTCTGAGCCTTGTTGTGCGCCCCCAGAGCACTTTGCGCCCACATATGGGGTATCTCCATACTCGGGAGAAATTGCATTACAAATTTAGAGGATCTTTTTTCCCCTTTTACCTCTTGTGAAAATGAAAAGTATAGGGCAACACCAGCATGTCAGAGTAAAAAAATTATTTTTTTACACTAACATGCTGGTGTAGACCCCAACTTCACCTTTTCATAAGGGGTTAAAGAAGAAAAAGCCCCCCAAAATTTGTAAGGCAATTTCTCCCGAGTACGGCAATACCCCATATGTGTCCCAAAACTGTTGCCCTGAAATACGACAGGGCTCCAAAGTGAGAGAGCGCCATGCGCATTTGAGGCCTGAATTAGGGATTTGCATAGGGGTAGACATAGGGGTATTCTATGCCAATGATTCCCAAACAGGGTGCCTCCAGCTGTTGCAAAACTCCCAGCATGCCTGGACAGTCAATGGCTGTCCGGCAATACTGGGAGTTATTATTTTGCAACAGCTGGAGGCTCCGTTTTGGAAACAGTAGCGTACCAGACGTTTTTCATTTTTTTGGGGGAGGGGGGCTGTGTAGGGATAATGTGTATATGTAGTGTTTTTTACTTTTTATTTTAGGTTAGTGTTAGTGTAGTGTAGTGTTTTTAGGGTACAGTCACATGGGCAGAGGTTCACAGCAAGTTTGCCGCTGGGAGTTTGAGCTGCAGCGCAAATTTTGCGCCATCTCAAACTTGCAGCACTCACTGTAAACCTCCGCCCATGTGAGTGTACCCTGTACATTCACATTGGGGGGAGGGGGCAAACATCCAGCTGTTGCAAACTCCGAGCATGCCCTTTGGCTGTCCGTGCATGCTGGGAGTTGTAGTTTTGCAACAGCTGGAGGCACACTGGTTTGGAAACACTAAGTTAAGTAATAAACTTTCAAGTGTTTTGCAACCAAACTTAGCGTTTCCAAACCAGTGTGCCTCCAGCTGTTGCAAAACTACAACTCCCAGCATGCATGGTCTGTCAGTGCATGCTGGGAGTTATAGTTTTGCAACAATTGAAACAGCTGGAGGCACTGAGGTAGGAAACGGACAATGTTTCCCAACTAGTGTGCCTCCAGTTGTTGCAAAACTACAACTCCCAGCATGCCCAGACTGCCCAAGCATGCTGGAAGTTGTAGTTCGGCAATATCTGAAGGATCAGATGTTGCCGAACTACAACTTCCAGCATGCTTGGGCAGTCTGGGCATGCTGGGAGTTGTAGTTTTGCAATATCTGGAGGTCCACAGTTTGGAGACCACTGTATAATGGTCTCCAATCTATGCTCTTCCAGATGTTAGAGAACTACAACTCCCAGCATGCCTGGACAGACTGAGCATGCTGGGAGTTGTAATTTTGCAACATCTGGAACAGCACAGATTGGAGACCATTATACAGTGGTCTCCAAACTGTGGACCTCCAGATGTTACAAAACTACAACTCCCAGCATGCCCAGAAAGCCAAAGGCTGTCTGGGCATGCTGGGAGTTGCCGTTTTGAAACTCCCAGAGGCAGCAGTGAGATCGCTTTACGGCGATCTCACTGCTGCCAATGAAGATGCCGCACTGCTGCCGGAAACTCACCTCCGGGACGCAGCGCCGCCGGGACCGCCTGGAGGACGTCGCTCGCAACGGGACCACTCGGGACACCGCATGGTCGGGTAAGTGATGCCGGGGGATGGTTAAGGGACACTTAGCAGAGCGGTGTGTCCCCCGATCCCCGTGATCGGGACTTACACACCGCGCTGCTAAATATTCTGATAGCGAAACGCTGCTATTAGCTAGTCAGATTTGACCAGCTGATAGCAGCGATCGCTGGGGGGGGTGGGGGATGAAACCCCCCGTGGTCGCATGGTAAGATGGCTGGCTATCAGTGATAGCCACCATCTTACCGGGCGCTGCGGGATGCCGCGAGTAGCGGCAAAAATGTTCATGACGTACCTGTATGTCATGGGTCGGGAACACCTTGCCACCCATGACGTACAGGTATGTCATAGGTCGGGAAGGGGTTAATGGTATAGAGAACTGTGTCTAGTGCATTAACTCTGATTTTTTGCCCATTGAAACCAGTAGGCCCATTGTGGTCTATGGGGAAAGCTGCTGAGTTGCCCATAGCAACCAATCAGATCGCTTCTTTCATTTTTGAAAAAGTCTCTGAAAAATGAAGGAAGTAATCTGATTGGTTGCTATGGGCAACTCAGAAACTTTTCCAGGAAAATATGCTGAGTTGCCCATAGCAACCAATCAGATCGCTTCTTTCATTTTGCAAAGGCATTGTGAAAAATGAAAGAAGCAATCTGATTGGTTGCTATGGGCAACTGCACAACTCTTCCTCTACACTGGTCTTGATGAATCTCCCCCATAGAGGGAGATTTATCAAAACCTGCCCAGAGGAAAAGTTTCTGAGTTGCCCATAGCAACCAATCAGATCGCTTCTTTCATTTTTGAAAAAGCCTCTGAAAAATGAAGGATATTTTTGAGATTTTGGAAGCTGGGATACTCACTACACCCATGCATATCTAGATAATTAAGTATGGGGGGAACTTAAATTTATTTTTTAAATCACATGGAGTTTTGACTTTACTTCATTATGGTCGAATAAAGCACTTAAAGAGTTCCTTAAAATTAAAGATTCACTCTTTTGGATGAAAAGGGGCTTATTTATGTAAATCAATTATACGCTTTAGGTCAAATAAAGTCGTTTGAAGAGATAGCCCATAAGTGTGTGGGGGGAAGACAATCAGAAACATTGTTTTTTACAAATAAGTAACACAGATCATAAAGCAATAAAAGGAGAGATTGGAGATTTCAGGGATTCTATATATAAGAAAAGTTTAATTAGACTATTTCCTTATGCGAAGTTGCTGTCTGGGCATGCTGGGAGTTGTTGTTCTGCAGCGGTTGGGGGTTCACAGCTTGAAGACCACTGCTATAGCGGGTGCAAATGTATCTGAGCCCTGGAACTCAAATAATGTGAAATATGAGATGATCAAAATGGAGCCCCTGCACTAATTACTTGGGTTCTGAGGTCTGTAAGGTCCATAGTAAAAACATCAGGTTCTGTCTATAGCAGATACTAAATCATGGCAGCTCAAAGAAACAAGCAGTCATTCTGACATGTCACATGTGATGTCATAGACAGCTGGAGGCCTGACATTCCACTGACAGCCGCCCGAGCCTTCAGTCTGTTCCAGTGCGATTAGTGAGAATAGTGAGATTAGCGTCTTCTTTTTCTACTTGTCTGAAATGGAGCTAAAAGGACTGGGGTTCGTCCCCCTCCTGTTGGCGTTTTGGTGTGCGGCCTGGCTTGCCACCAGCTACATCATGACGGTCGTCCTCGGCCATGCAGCCTCGCCACTGATGAGCATCAGGTAAGATAAACAAGCACATGATTCTTATTTCATGGGTTGGGAGTGAGGAAATATCCATAATAACATTGGTTTCTTTTCCTTCACAGTGACGTGGGAAATGTCTTTCCCGAAAGCATATTATTCAGAATTGGATTCATAGGGACGTCCATTGGCACTTTGGTACTAACCTTTCTTATTTATAAGTATATGGTTATGCATACTGAAGAGTTCAGGGGTCATCAGGTCCTGATCCAGAGGATCCTGCTGGCCATTGTGTGGGCCTCCTGTTTTTCCACAGCTGTTATGCATGTATTGTCCCCCAAAGAATATCCCAGGATACACTTTGTCAGCACGATAATTTCCATTACATGTGAAGCCTTATACTACCTTGGGCAGTCCATCCAGATGTATAAATTACCAGGAGCAAAAAAAGTCATCCACCATAGTAGATGCACCTGCTGTGGCCTGACTTTTGTCTGTGTAGTTTTCTATTTTGGATATGAAACATTAAAGGAATTATTCCATAATGATGAAGACTGGGACGAGATCCGTGAAATCCCCATCATAATCATCGAGTGGGTGATGCTTCTACTGATCCTGATAAACATCGTGACCTATTATTCCACCATGCAGAGGTTATTGTTGACCGTCTCCAGAAACAGCTGCACACTCTCTCTTAGAGTAAAAATTGATGACTTCGGGGTGTAGACCACCACGGGGGCCATCAAGTGGACTTCTGGGAGAGATACTGCACAGGACACGGAAAACATCTAAAGAAGAATAACTGGGGGACTACATATGGTGCCAGTAATCATGACACAATAATATGAGCTGGTGATATTACCTATACAAAAAAAAATAAAAAAAAATGTAAAAAAATATTAGTGTGTGAAGTGTAATACCTAGTTAGAAAAACAGAATCAAATTCATCATTATAACCCCCCTCTGCATTACCCTGTTTATTATTTTTCAAGCAAGCACTTTGTTCTAATTCGTCCACTCTCTGGCGTGCTCCTTGTATAAGGGGTTTGGGATACCCTTTTTGTTTAAAACGATCCTCCAGGTTCTCTAGTTGTTGTAGGTATTTTTGTGTGGAAGAACAATTCCTTCGGATTCTTTTCATTTGACCGAATGGAATGTTCTTCTTCCATTATTTAAGATGGCAACTGTTAAAGTCGAGGTATCTGTTTGCATCCACCTCCTTAAAATAGTTGGCAGTATGCGAACAGCCATCCTGAATATAGATATTTAAATCCAGGAACTCACATTTTTTGGGGGACTGATGCAGCGCTGCCTTTGGATATCTCTGGCTCTGCCATAGCGCTTTTTTTGAGGGGGCGTGCCGGCTGCCCCTTCGTCTGGTGGTCAACACTAGTGTTGCTCGCAAATATTCGCAATGCGCGAATTCGCGAATATTCACCAATATAGCACTATGTATTCGAAATTATGAATATTGTTTTTTCCCCCACAATACACATCACAGTGATCATCCCTCTCTGCTTCCAGCTTGCGTGGTGTAAAGAAGGCTCTAATACTGCTGTGTGAGACTGGCGTACAAATTTTCGCATATGGGAAAATTAGCATATGCAAATTTTCGTTTATGCAAATTTTTCACATATGGTAACTTTCGCCCATGCAAATTTTTGTTTATGCTAATTTTTGCTTATGCGAAAATATAACGCGAATATTACGAATATGCAAATTAAGTGAATATATGACGAATATTCGTCCATATATTCGCGAAATATCGCGAAATCGAATATGGCCTATGCCGCTCAACACTAATAATGACCCCACATAAAAATGTACTATATACTTGTCCCCACAAATGAATTTATACTATAAACTGACTCCCATATATATGAATGTATACTAAATACTGACCCTCATATATATGAATGTATACTATATACTGACCCCCATATATATGAATGTATACTATATACTGACCCCCATATATATGAATGTATACTATATACTGACCCCCATATATATGAATGTATACTATATACTGACCCCCATATATATGAATGTATACTATATACTGACCCCCATATATATTAACGTATACTATATACTGACCCCCATATATATGAATGTATACTATATACTGACCCCCATATTTGAATGTATACTATATACTGACCCCCATATATATGAATGTATACTATATACTGACCACATATATATGAATGTATACTATATACTGACCCCCATATATATGAATGTATACTATAAACTGACCCCCATATATATTAATGTATACTATATACTGACCACACATGAATGTATACTATATACTGACCCCCATATATATGAATGTATACTATATACTGACCCCCATAAATGAATGTATACTATATACTGACCCCCATATATATGAATGTATACTATATACTAACCCCCATATATATGAATGTATACTATATACTGACCACATATATATGAATGTATACTATATACTGACCCCCGTATATATGAATGTATACTATATACTGCCCCCCATATATGAATGTATACTATATACTGACCACACATGAATGTATACTATATACTGACCCCCATATATATGAATGTATACTATATACTGACCCCCATATATATTAATGTATACTATATACTGACCACACATGAATGTATACTATATACTGACCCCCATATATATGAATGTATACTATATACTGACCCCCATATATGAATGTATACTATATACTGACCCCCATATATATGAATGTATACTATATACTGACCCCCATATATATGAATGTATACTATATACTGACCACATATATGAATGTATACTATATACTGACCCCCGTATATATGAATGTATACTATATACTGACCCCATATATATGAATGTATACTATATACTGACCCACATATATATGAATGTATACTATATACTGACCCCCATATATATGAATGTATACTATATACTGACCCACATATATATGAATGTATACTATATACTGACCCCATATATATGAATGTATACTATATACTGACCCACATATATATGAATGTATACTATATACTGACCCCATATATATGAATGTATACTATATACTGACCACACTTGTGGCACTTGTAGTCCGCTGCAGGCATCCTCCATTGTATGCATTTTTATGCTGGGGATCGCCCCTAGCAACGGACTACAAGGGCAGGATCTGCTCCCCCAGTAAAAATGCACAACCGCATTTGGGGTTGAGCACCTCCAGCCATTTGAGACCACGTTTTTTGTTGTTTGTTTAAATTTTATATTTGGAGGTGTGTAAACTCCAACATTAATGCTCCTTGAATATCTACAAGGCAGCATTAAGGTAGCACCTGTGAGGCCAGGCACCCATATTAGCCAACTCAGGTGGGGCTTGCAGCTTGCCTCCCTCCTCCCATTGCATGTGTGCTCAGTCACGCTGGAGGGTATCTGGGAGGAAGTTGTGAGTCAACCGAATGCTGCCGTAATTGCCCACTGGCCCCTGTTTTGCTTATCAAGCACAGGTAGGATTAGCGTTAGGTCTCGCACCAATTTGAGAAACCTTGGCGTTGGTGTGCGGGCTCTGGTGTGTCCTTCATATAAGGATACACTGGCGAATGTCTCAATTTTAACATCAGTGTTGAGGGATAGCCAATGTATTGTTTACATCTACCACAGTAGTGCACCCATATTCCTGTATTGTATCCCATATATATGAATGTATGTATATACCAGTGTTTCCCAACCTTTTTCGGGTCGGGCACACCTTGGAAAAAAAATTTCCACGGGGCACCGCTACCGAGGTTGACGAGCAAGGAAAAAAAAAAAGGATAAAACGGTAAAAAACGCAATGCACTATATCTATTTATCAGTGAGTATGTAGTTTAAAGTGCTGCTTTATACAGCAACTCACCAATGACGTCTTCTCTAATTTGCATCGTTGCCTTCTCTTCTCCATCTGGTCTGGGCCATCATCACAATTTCTTCCACCCACAATTCTTCACCGTTAAACCTGCAAAACAAACCTATTAGGCGCCAAAATTTTTTTTCTTTTTTTTTTTACATGGGTGACAGAGGTGTGTAGAAGAGTGGACATGGGTGACAGAGGGGTGGACATGGGTGACAGAGGGGTGTAGAGGGGTGGACATGGGTGACAGAGGGGTGTAGAGGGGTGGACATGGGTGACAGAGGGGTTTAGAGGGGTGTAGAGGAGTGTACAGAGGGGTGTAGAGAGGGGTGTAGAGAAGCGTACATGGGTGACAGTGGTGTAGAGGAGCGTACATGGGTGACAGGGGTGTAGAGGAGCATACATGGGTGACAGGGGTGTAGAGGAGCATACATGGGTGACAGGGGTGTAGAGGAGCATACATGGGTGACAGGGGTGTAGAGGAGCATACATGGGTGACAGGAGTGTAGAGGAGCATACATGGGTGATAGGGGTGTAGAGGAGCATACATGGGTGACAGGGGTGTAGAGGAGCGTACATGGGTGACAGGGGTGTAGAGGAGCATACATGGGTGACAGGGGTGTAGAGGAGTGTACAGAGGGGTTTAGAGGAGTGTACATGAGTGACAGATGGGTGTACATGGGTGACAGAGGGGTGTAGAGGAGTGTACAGAGGGGTTTAGAGGAGTGTACATGAGTGACAGATGGGTGTACATGGGTGACAGAGGGGTGTAGAGGAGTGTACATGGGTGACAGATGGGTGTACATGGGTGACAGAGGGGTGTAGAGGAGTGTACATGGGTGACAGATGGGTGTACATGGGTGACAGAGGGGTGTAGAGGAGTGTACATGGGTGACAGAGGGGTATAGAGGAGTGTACATGAGTGACAGAGGGGTATAGAGGAGTGTACATGGGTGACAGATGGGTGTACATGGGTGACAGATGGGTGTAGAGGAGTGTACATGGGTGACAGATGGGTGTACATGGGTGACAGAAGGGTGTAGAGGAGTGTACATGGGTGAAAGAGGGGTGTAGAGGAGTGTACATGGGTGACAGATGGGTGTACATGGGTGACAAAGGGGTGTAGAGGAGTGTACATGAGTGACAGAGGGGTATAGAGGAGTGTACATGAGTGACAGAGGGGTATAGAGGAGTGTACATGGGTGACAGATGGGTGTACATGGGTGACAGATGGGTGTAGAGGAGTGTACATGGGTGACAGATGGGTGTACATGGGTGACAGAAGGGTGTAGAGGAGTGTACATGGGTGAAAGAGGGGTGTAGAGGAGTGTACATGGGTGACAGATGGGTGTACATGGGTGACAAAGGGGTGTAGAGGAGTGTACATGAGTGACAGAGGGGTATAGAGGAGTGTACATGGGTGACAGAGGGGTGCAGAAGAGTGTACATGGGTGACAGGGGTGTAGAGGAGTGTACATGGGTGACAGGGGTGTAGAGGAGCATACATGGGTGAAAGGGGTGTAGAGGAATGTACAAAGGGGTGTATAGGTGCTTACATGGGTGACAGGGGTGTAGAGGAGTGTACATGGGTGACAGAGGGGTAGAGAGGAGTGTATATGGGTGACAGAGGGGTGTTGAGGAGTGTACCTGGGTGACAGAGGAGTGTACATGTGTGATAGATGGGTGTACATGGGTGACAGAGGGGTGTACAGGAGCGTACATGGGTGACAAAGGTGTGTAGAGAAGTGTACATGGGTGACAGAGGGGTGTAGAGGAGTGTACATGGGTGATAGATGGGTGTAGAGGAGTGTACATGGGTGACAGAGAGGTGTAGAGGAGTGTACATGGGTGATAGATGGGTGTAGAGGAGTGTACATGGGTGACAGAGGGGTAGAGAGGAGTGCATATGGGTGACAGAGGGGTATAGAGGAGTGTACATGGGTGACAGAGGGGTGTAGAGGAGTGAACATGGGTGATAGATGGGTGTAGAGGAGTGTACATGGGTGACAGAGGGGTAGAGAGGAGTGTACATGGGTGACAGAGGGGTGTAGAGGAGTGTACATGAGTGACAGAGGGGTGTAGAGGAGTGTACATGGGTGATAGATGGGTGTAGAGGAGTGTACATGGGTGACAGAGGGGTGTAGAGGAGTGTACATGGGTGACAGAGGGGTGTAGAGGAGTGTACATGGGTGACAGAGGGGTGTAGAGGAGTGTACATGAGTGACAGAGGGGTGTAGAGGAGTGTACATGGGTGATAGAGGGGTGTAGAGGAGTGTACATGGGTGACAGAGGGGTATAGAGGAGTGTACATGGGTGACAGAGGGGTGTAGAGGAGTGTACATGAATGACAGAGGGGTGTAGAGGAGTGTACATGAGTGACAGAGGGGTGTAGAGGAGTGTACATGGGTGACAGAGGGGTGTAGAGGAGTGTACATGGGTGACAGAGGGGTGTAGAGGAGTGTACATGGGTGATAGAGGGGTGTAGAGGAGTGTACATGGGTGACAGAGGGGTATAGAGGAGTGTACATGGGTGACAGAGGGGTGTAGAGGAGTGTACATGGGTGACAGAGTGGTGTAGAGGAGTGTACATGGGTGACAGAGGGGTGTAGAGGAGTGTACATGAGTGACAGAGGGGTGTAAAGGAGTGTACATGGGTGACAGAGGGGTATAGAGGAGTGTACATGGGTGACAGAGGGGTGTAGAGGAGTGTACATGGGTGACAGAGGGGTGTAGAGGAGTGTACATGGGTGACAGAGGGGTGTAGAGGAGTGTACGCATAGGCGTGCACAGTCTATTGCATTAGGGTGTGCACCCTAAAGCACAAACTCATGCCGCACACGCGTGTGTGTGTTTATATAGATATATATATATATATATATATATATATATATATATAAATGTCCAAAAAAAATGCAGCACTACTTTACCACAGTAGGCGGGTGCCAGCTCCTCAGGCTCGATCACAGCCAATTGATAACTTCAAAAATGGTGCGGCACTCCAAATATCCAAAAAATAACTATTTATTCCACATGTCAAACAGTGCGACGTTTCAGCCCCTCTTGCTTGCATGCACACATACATAAACAGACCTACACTCATATAAATATCAATACAAACAAAATGAAAAACTTTATTAAAACTTTTTGGGGGATTGGAGGCTTTTTTTTAGATTGGAGGCTCCATTATACATACACTGTACAGCAATCATACATCCATTATACATACACTGTACAGCAATCATACCTCCATTATACATACACTGTACAGCAATCATACCTCCATTATACATACACTGTACAGCAAGCATACCTCCATTATACATACACTGTACAGCAATGATACATCCATTATACATACACTGTGTCTGTACAGCAATCATACCTCCATTATACATACACTGTACAGCAATCATACATTCAGTATACATACACTGTACAGCAATCATACATCCATTATACATACACTGTACAGCAAGCATACATTCATTATACATACACTGTACAGCAATCATACATCCATTATACATACACTGTACAGCAAGCATACCTCCATTATACATACACTGTACAGCAATCATACATTCATTATACATACACTGTACAGCAATCATACATCCATTATACATACACTGTACAGCAATCATACATTCATTATACATACACTGTACAGCAATCATACATCCATTATACATACACTGTACAGCAAGCATACATTCATTATACATACACTGTACAGCAAGCATACCTCCATTATACATACACTGTACAGCAAGCATACCTCCATTATACATACACTGTACAGCAATCATACATTCATTATACATACACTGTACAGCAATCATACCTCCATTATACATACACTGTACAGCAATCATACATTCATTATACATACACTGTACAGCAATCATACATCTATTATACATACACTGTACAGCAAGCATACCTCCATTATACATACACTGTACAGCAATCATACTTTCAGTATACATACACTGTACAGCAATCATACATCCATTATACATACACTGTACAGCAAGCATACCTCCATTATACATACACTGTACAGCAAGCATACCTCCATTATACATACACTGTACAGCAATCATACATTCATTATACATACACTGTACAGCAATCATACATCCATTATACATACACTGTACAGCAATCATACATTCATTATACATACACTGTACAGCAATCATACATCCATTATACATACACTGTACAGCAAGCATACCTCCATTATACATACACTGTACAGCAATCATACATGCATTATACATACACTGTACAGCAATCATACATCCATTATACATACACTGTACAGCAATCATACATTCATTATACATACACTGTACAGCAATCATACATTCATTATACATACACTGTACAGCAAGCATACATTCATTATACATACACTGTGACTGTACAGCAATCATACATCCATTATACATACACTGTACAGCAAACATACATTCATTATACATACACTGTACAGCAATCATACATCCATTATACATACACTGTGTCTGTACAGAAATCATACATCCATTATACATACACTGTACAGCAATCATACATTCATTATACATACACTGTACAGCAATCATACATCCATTATACATACACTGTACAGCAATCATACATCCATTATACATACACTGTACAGCAATCATACATCCATTATACATACACTGACTGTACAGCAATCATACATCCATTATACATACACTGTGACTGTACAGCAATCATACATCCATTGTACATACACTGTACAGCAAGCGTACCTCCATTATACATACACTGTGACTGTACACCAATCATACATCCATTATACATACACTGTACAGCAAGCATACCTCCATTATACATACACTGTGACTGTACAGCAATCATACATCCATAATACATACACTGTACAGCAATCATACATCCATTATACATACACTGTACAGCAATCATACATCCATTATACATACACTGTACAGCAAGCATATCTCCATTATACATACACTGTACAGCAATCATACATTCATTATACATACACTGTACAGCAATCATACCTCCATTATACATACACTGTACAGCAATTATACATTCATTATACATACACTGTACAGCAATCATACATCCATTATACATACACTGTACAGCAATCATGCCTCCATTATACATACACTGTACAGCAATCATACATTCATTATACATACACTGTACAGCAATCATACATCCATTATACATACACTGTACAGCAATCATACCTCCATTATACATACACTGTACAGCAATCATACCTCCATTATACATACACTGTACAGCAATCATACCTCCATTATACATACACTGTACAGCAATCATACCTCCATTATACATACACTGTACAGCAATCATACCTCCATTATGCATACACTGTACAGCAATCATACCTCCATTATACATACACTGTACAGCAATCATACCTCCATTATACATACACTGTACAGCAATCATACATCCATTATACATACACTGTACAGCAATCATACATTCAGTATACATACACTGTACAGCAATCATACATCCATTATACATACACTGTACAGCAAGCATACCTCCATTATACATACACTGTACAGCAAGCATACCTCCATTATACATACACTGTACAGCAATCATACATTCATTATACATACACTGTACAGCAATCATACATCCATTATACATACACTGTACAGCAATCATACATTCATTATACATACACTGTGACTGTACAGCAATCATACATCCATTATACATACACTGTACAGCAATCATATATTCATTATACATACACTGTACAGCAATCATACATCCATTATATATACACTGTGTCTGTACAGCAATCATACATCCATCATATATACACTGTACAGCAATCATACATTCATTATACATACACTGTACAGCAATCATACATCCATTATACATACACTGTACAGCAATCTTACATCCATTATACATACACAGTGACTGTACAGCAATCATACATCCATTATACATACACTGTACAGCAATCATACATCCATTATACATACACTGACTGTACAGCAATCATACATCCATTATACATACACTGTGACTGTACAGCAATCATACATCCATTATACATACACTGTACAGCAAGCGTACATCCATTATACATACACTGTACAGCAAGCGTACCTCCATTATACATACACTGTACAGCAAGCATACCTCCATTATACATACACTGTGACTGTACAGCAATCATGCATCCATTATACATACACTGTACAGCAAGCATATATTCATTATACATACACTTTACAGCAATCATACATCCATTATACATACACTGTGACTGTACAGCAATCATACATCCATTATACATACACTGTAACTGTACAGCAATCATACATCCATTATACATACACTGTGACTGTACAGCAAGCATACCTCCATTATACATACACTGACTGTACAGCAATCATACATCCATTATACATACACTGTACAGCAAGCATACCTCCATTATACATACACTGTACAGCAATCATACATCCATTATACATACACTCTACAGCAAGCATACCTCCATTATACATACACTGTACAGCAAGCATACCTCCATTATACATACACTGTACAGCAATCATATATCCATTATACATACACTGTGACTGTACAGCAATCATACATCTATTATACATACACTGTACAGCAAGCATACCTCCATTATTCATACACTGTACAGCAAGCATACCTCCATTATACATACACTGTGACTGTACAGCAATCATACATCCAACCCATTAATAATGGATCGGATGTATGATTGTTGTACAGTCACAGACACAGTGCATGTATAATGGATGTATGATTGCTGTACAGTGTATGTATAATGGACAGGGCCGTCTTTAATTTTGATTGGACCCTGGGCAAGCAATTTTTTTTGGGCCCCCCCCCGGTCCCCCACCCCCATCCCACACACACTCGGGATACAAGGAGTGTACATGGGTGACAGAGGGGTATAGAGGAGTGTACATGGGTGACAGAGGGGTGTAGAGGAGTGTACATGGGTGACAGAGGGGTATAGAGGAGTGTACATGTGTGACAGAGGGGTGTAGAGGAGTGTACATAGGTGACAGAGGGGTGTAGAGGAGTGTACGCATAGGCGTGCGCAGTCTATTGCATTAGGGTGTGCACCCTAAAGCACAAACTCATGCCGCACACGCGTGTGTGTGTTTATATAGATATATATATATATATATATACATATAAATGTCCAAAAAAATGCAGCACTACTTTACCACAGTAGGCGGGTGCCAGCTCCTCAGGCTCGATCACAGCCAATTGATAACTTCAAAAATGGTGCGGCACTCCAAATATCCAAAAAATAACTATTTATTCCACATGTCAAACAGTGCGACGTTTCAGTCCCTCTTGCTTGCATGCACACATACATAAACAGACCTACACTCATATAAATATCAATACAAACAAAATGAAAAACTTTATTAAAACTTTTTTGGGGATTGAAGGCTTTTTTTTTAGATTGGAGGCTCCATTATACATACACTGTACAGCAATCATACCTCCATTATACATACACTGTACAGCAATCATACCTCCATTATACATACACTGTACAGCAATCATACATTCAGTATACATACACTGTACAGAAATCATACATCCATTATACATACACTGTACAGCAATCATACATCCATCATACATACACTGTACAGCAAGCATACCTCCATTATACATACACTGTACAGCAATCATACATTCATTATACATACACTGTACAGCAATCATACCTCCATTATACATACACTGTACAGCAATCATACATTCATTATACATACACTGTACAGCAATTATACATCCATTATACATACACTGTACAGCAATCATACCTCCATTATACATACACTGTACAGCAATCATACATTCATTATACATACACTGTACAGCAATCATACCTCCATTATACATACACTGTACAGCAATCATACCTCCATTATACATAGACTGTACAGAAATCATACATTCATTATACATACACTGTACAGCAATCATACATTCATTATATATACACTGTACAGCAATTATACATTCATTATACATACACTGTACAGCAAGCATACCTCCATTATACATACACTGTACAGCAATCATACATTCAGTATACATACACTGTACAGCAATCATACATCCATTATACATACACTGTACAGCAATCATACATCCATTATACATATACTGTACAGCAAGCATACATTCATTATACATACACAGTGACTGTACAACAATCATACATCCATTATACATACAATGTACAGCAATCATACATTCATTATACATACACTGTACAGCAATCATACATCCATTATACATACACTGTACAGAAATCATACATCCATTTTACATACACTGTGACTGTACAGCAATCATACATCCATTATACATACACTGTACAGCAATCATACATCCATTATACATACACTGTTACTGTACAGCAATCAAACATCCATTATACATACACTGTACAGCAAGCATACCTCCATTATACATACACTGTGACTGTACAGCAATCATACATCCATTATACATACACTGTACAGCAAGCATACCTCCATTATACATACACTGTGACTGTACAGCAATCATACATCCATTATACATACACTGTACAGCAATCATACATCCATTATACATACACTGTACAGCAAGCATACCTCCATTATACATACACTGTACAGCAATCATACCTCCATTATACATACACTGTACAGCAATCATACATCCATTATACATACACTGTACAGCAATCATACCTCCATTATACATACACTGTACAGCAATCATACCTCCATTATACATACACTGTACAGCAAGCATACCTCCATTATACACACACTGTACAGCAATCATACCTCCATTATACATACACTGTGACTGTACAGCAAGCATACCTCCATTATACATACACTGACTGTACAGCAATCATACATCCATTATACATACACTGTACAGCAAGCATACCTCCATTATACATACACTGTACAGCAAGCATACCTCCATTATACATACACTGTACAGCAAGCATACCTCCATTATACATACACTGTACAGCAATCATACCTCCATTATACATACACTGTGACTGTACAGCAATCATACATCCAATCCATTAATAATGGATTGGATGTATGATTGTTGTACAGTCACAGACACAGTGTATGTATAATGGATGTATGATTGCTGTACAGTGTATGTATAATGGACAGGGCCGTCTTTAATTTTGATTGGACCCTGGGCAAGCAATTTTTTTTTGGGCCCCCCCCGGTCCCCCACCCCCATCCCACACACACATTTGGGATCAGTACAGGATCAGTAATGTAATATATGTACACAATGACCTCACCAGCAGAATAGTGAGTACAGCTCTGGAGAGAGGTTGGGTGTGTCTGAGCTCCTGTGACTTCCAGAGACTTCCAGTGAAGCAGCGTTTTCATCCGCCCCTACCCAGGTGTGTGGCAGGCGCCTGGGTAGGTTTTTCCTGCTATGGACCCCAGAATTCCATCGTCCACTCCCCGTTTATGGCCGGCTGGGAGTGTGAGGGAGCATGCGACGGCCAGTAGCCAGGATGGGGTGAGGCGTTCAGCCAGGACCCACAACATCCCCCCCCCCCTCCCCCATCCCCTGCTGGAAGCTGCAAAGCTTCCAGCAAAAGTGTCTCCAGGCAAAGGAGTGCAGGAAAGGCTAAGGTGTCTGGTTCCTCTGAACCCCAGCAATGGGGAGTAAAGGGGCCCAGAGAATCCCTGGCTACCTTCGGATCCAGAATCCAGGCTAAGATGGCAGAATATGAGCAACTCGGCAAACAGCTCAGAGGCCTGAGGGAAGAGCTGAAGCTTGTGTCTTACCAGGCAGATACAGCAGCCAAGACCAAGAGAGCAGCATTCACTGCAAAGGTGAGATAGTTAAAGAAAGAGGTGGAGGATCTGGTGCAGCTGAGGTCGGACATTGTGGCTGGAGCTGGATTCCTCAGTGAGAAGCTGATCAATAAGGAAAGGTTCTCCAACATGCGTGCCTCCAGAGGTTCAGAAAAACTGCATGATGTCTTCCAGAGCGAGGAGGAGGAGATGGAGGAAGGTGATGGAGGTGAGGAGGGCAATGTGAGTGGGGGGGATATGGACATGGGTTCTGTTGGTGCCACCAATGTTGCCCCCGCTTACCCTGAGTGAGGACTACATAATGGCAGCTCAGGTGGCCTTACCTCCCTCCAGCGAGGATGAGGACGGTGATGGCAGTGACTGTGGTGAAGGCAGCGGCTTGGCGGATGGGGGTCTCCTGCGGGCGATTGTGATGCAGGAGTCCCCCACCCGTCTGGAAAATTTTTCTTTTGGAGAAGATCTGGGCCCAGAGGAGAAGAGGAGGAATAAAAAAAAGGGCAAGAAGAGGAAAAAAACTGAAGGGCAGATAAAGTTTGTGTTTTCTCCCCTCCAGCAGTCTGGGCTGGCTGAGAAGTCAGTTCAGGGTGCTGGGTCCCCCAATCTGCCAGACCCCTTTTCTGTAGTGGAACGGGGCCAGCATGGGGGATACAGTAGTGCACCCAAAATGTCCGCGGGTGCTATAGAAAATAAAGGGCACCCTCCTGTGAGGGGGGAGGGTGTCCAGGCACCAGAAAATGGCGGTAGTTTCTCCCGTTCAGGGGGCATTCCCCGGGTTGAAGTGAGCGGTACAAGTCCTGGCGCTGCAGGGCACTCCCCTGTGAGGGGGGGGGAGTGTCCGGGCACCAGACCTTGGTGGTTCAGGGGGCGGTCCCCTATGTCCGGTTGGTACCGTTTCTGGCGCTGCGGGGCACTCACCTGTAAAGGGGGAGGTTCCCTGCACGTCAGCTGCAATAGGCGGGGCAGGAGTGCGTCCGAAGGGACAGCTCCTGCCAAAATCCATGACTTCGTGTTAGGGGGCGGGGCCATCCATATCAGAGGCGGAGCCTGTGTCTGCACCCCAGAAGACTGGAAATGCAACCCTAGTCCTGAAACCGGCGACCCTTATACATAATGCAATAGACCCAGCCAGCCCAGCCTGTAATATACAGAGTGTAGGCAAGAGTGAAAGTGAGAGCAAAAATGTGTGGAACAATGGTAATGTCCAGAGTGTGAGTTATGGTAGTGCGCATGGGAGGAGTTGTAGTAGCAGTGTGGATGAGGGGGGTGCAAGTGGGATGCAAGAGAAGGGTGCAAGGGGAGTGCAAGAGAGGGGTGCAAGGGGAGTGCAAGAGAGGGGTGCAAGTGGAGTGCAAGAGAGGGGTACAAGTGGAGTGCAAGAGAGGCAGAGGGGTGTAAGTGGAGTGCAAGAGAGGGGTGCAAGTGGAATGCAGGTGAGGAGTGGTAGTGGAATGCCAGAGAGAGGTTTGACTGACACCTCAGCTAAGAACAAGGGTCCTGGTTTGGGATCTGGGTCAGGTCCTGGTTCGACTGCCCCCCCGGTAGTGGCTGCTTCTCCCAGAAGCTATGCCAGCGTCACTGCCGGGGGATCAGGGGGATCCCCATCTCCATCTGGCTCTGGGGGTCACTTGCAACAGCGCCTCCTGGAGGCTCTACGTAGGGGAGACAGGTCAATCCATGTAGAGGGGAGGGGTGAGGTTGACCTGTCTTTTTGGATAGAAAGACACGGCTTAGGCGCCTTCCGAGAACAAAACGGGGAGGTGGTCTGGTCCCTCCCGACATCCGGGCAGGAAAGTGGCCGTAGGAATGTGGTCCGTTTAGTGTGGAGGGGCGAAGATGCGTGTCCGCCTCGGGGTAAGGTGGTTGAGCTCCTCCTCTGGATGGAATTCAGGGCAAGTGACATCTTTGCCCTGATCCACCCCTACGGTACTTCCCAATTTGACATCAGCTTCGTTCGGCCGGAGGGTTTGGAACTCTTCTGGTCAAACTATGAGGTGGTGAAGAGTGAGCCCGGCTGGCGGGATTTCGCCGTAAAGGCCATATCCCGTCAGAATCTGGCCAAGAAAGTGACCGTATTGATACGTAACGAGTCACTATCTTGCTATGACATCATGACCTGGCTCAGCCGATATGGGGATGTGACGGACATGCCAAAAAAGAACTATGACGAACATGGGATCTGGTCTGGGGCCTGGATGTTTTCCGTCAAACTGAAGCGTTCGGGGAGCACTGTTGCCCACATCCCATCAGCTGCTTTTCTTGGGAGAGACAGAATCCAAGTTTTCTACCAGGGGCAGCCAAAGGTCTGTCACAGATTTGGCAGCCCCACCCACTTTAGCGCAGCCTGTACCGTGCAGGTCTGTGCACTGTGCGGTGGGGTAGGTCATCTTGCCGCATCCTGTCGGCAGATCCGGTGTCATCTGTGTGGTGTCTTAGGACACCCTTTCAGCCGTTGTCCTAGCGCTTTTGCCCGGGCAACTGTCACCTTGGCTGGGGAGAGCAGTAATGTTGCCTCAGCTGGGGAGGGCACGAGTGCGGGTGAAGGTGCAACAGGGTCAGTGAAGAGGAAAAGTCCCGCCAAGCTGAGGCGGGAGGCTAATCGCAGAAGGAGCAGGGAACTGGAGAGTTCCCATGTGGCAGGGGTAGCTTCTGACCCTGCTCCAGAGGTTAGTCCTGAAACTGCTGAGGCCCTGGAGGAAAATGTGCTGGAGGAGGAAGTGAGGAGAATCTGTGGAGAAGAGAGCAGCAAGGCCGATCTTTCCGATTCCTCCCACTGCGAAAGTGTGGATGAGGAAGGTGAAGAGCGGCCAAAAAAGAAGGGCAATAAAAGGGGAAAGAAGAGGTCGGAGCCCTCTAGTCCCCGTGCTACGGACCAGGTCCCAAGCGGAAGCCTACCTGCCCCCCCTCTGATTGATCTGTCTAACCGGTACTCTGTCCTTGATGACATCTCCTCCCCCTCTTTGGAGGGGGTGGTCGAGGATGGGGTACCTAAAGTGGGGGAGCCTCCGGGGGGAACTGGGCCCTGTCCTGATGGGGCAGTTTCCTCAGGGGATGGGGCCAAACCAGAGCCAGACGGAGATGTTGATTCAAAAATGGACCAATCAGAGTCTAAAAAAAGACTAAAAGAGAAAGAAGCCTCTTCGTCTGGGGATGAGGGGCTAAAGAAAAGACAGAAATGAGGGGGTTAGGGCCGTCTAACTCAATCACCCATGATAGCGGCACTCACCCCATTGACGCTGGCATCTATTAACTGTGCCAGTATAAAGTCTGATACGGCTAGATTCGCAGCCTTTGATTTTCTCGGCCGTGTTGAAGCCGATATTTTGTATCTGCAGGAGACCAGGTTGTCAGATCTAGCCTCCCTGGTAAAAGCCAGGAGAGAGTGGAGGCACGGGCCCTCCCACTGGTCTCTTGCGGCTGAGCCGTATAGTGGGGTGGCGGTCCTTTTTACCGCTCCGGTTGAATGCAGACGGGTTATTGAGTTAGAAATGGGGAGGTGCCTGATCTTAGATGTCCTCATGAAGGGACAGGAGCTCCGGCTCATTAACATCTACGCCCCACAAACCAAGTGGGGCCGCAAAGATCTCTTTATGAGGATCAAGCCCTTCCTTTTTACTAGCCGGCAAGTGATCTTTGGAGGGGACTTCAATACTGTCACAAGGTCCCAAGATAGGAGAGGTTCCAATGGTCCGCTGGCTTACGATAGCATAGCTCTCAATAATATAGTTAGGGAAGCTCGCCTAGAGGACGCCCACATCCGGTGCCCCTCAGGCCACGCGGGTTTCACCTATCATCGAGGTAGCTGCAGGTCTAGGATAGACAGGTTTTATTTAAAGGAGGAAGCCGTCTCTTCCGCAGTGTCCGTGGTTGAGGTGGAGTTCTCCGATCACTGTATGATTTTGTTTTCCATGAATGTTTCAGGGACCCCCTGGATGGGTAAAGGTTATTGGAAGCTGAATTCGTCCCTCCTGGAGGAAGCGGAGATAAGACAGTCCTTTGAGGGTTTTCTTCAGAGTCAGGTACCTTTACTGGACCTTTGTAGTAGTAAGTCAGAGTGGTGGGAGATATTCAAGAAGCGGGTTGCGGGGTTCTTCCGCCAGCTCTCGAGCCTCAGGTCCCTGAACAGGTATCGCTTGTATCAGGGTCTGAGGAGGAAACTCGAGCTTCTCGTCTCGACTGGAGGTAGCCGGGAGGATATCTCCAGAGTGAAGTCCTTGCTGATGAGGTGTCAGTATGATAGGCACGCATCTTTGGTTTTTGAGAGGGATTTTGGGAAGTACCGCTCGCCCGACCCTTACAGAAACTGCAAGATGTCAGTGAGTAGTAAAATCATCTCAGGACTGATTGATAGTACGGGATCTCTGAATCGGTCCAGATCAGGGATCCTGGAGGTCGTCAGATCCTTCTACTTGCACCTCTTGGGGAGGAAGGATCTAGATCGGGACAAGATGTCGGCTTTCCTGGCTGAAACCATTCCTGAGCCAGGGGTAGACCCCTCTCTTGGCGTTTTGGCAGAAGAAATTAAGGAAGAGGAAGTGAGACTGGCGATCGAGGGGCTTGCCCCCAAGAAGTTGCCAGGTCCGGATGGCTTAACATCCGAGTGGTACAAGACCTTTAAGGAGTCTTTAGCTCCCCTCTTGACTGTGGTATTCAATGAGTGTCTCTCCTCGGGCACTCTGCCTAGGTCAATGAGGAGGTCAGCCCTGATTCTTCTCTCAAAGGGTAAAGATCCTAGCCGGATTGAGAATTGGAGGCCCATAGCTCTTCTCAATACGGACAGGAAGCTTCTGGCCAAGATACTGTTTAATCGGTTGGTGGAGTTTGCACCCCGGCTCCTTTCGGGGGCCCAGCACTGCTCTGTTCCAGGCCGAAGCACCTTAAGTGCTGTCCTGAGTGTCAGGGAGGCAGTGGAGCGGAGCAGTGCGGGTCTCTGGAAGGGGTACTTACTGTCCTTGGATCAGGCCAAAGCATTTGATCGGGTGAACCATGACTACCTCTGGTCCGTCCTTCTGAGATATGGCTTACCGAGTACTTTTGTTAATTGGCTCAAGATCTTGTATGCAGGGGCAGAGAGTTTCCCGCTGGTGAACGGTTGGTCTGGCCGCTCTTTTGAGGTGGGGTCCGGAGTCCGTCAGGGTTGTCCTTTGAGCCCGCTGTTATACGTGTTCGCAATCGATCCCTTCGTCCGGAGGGTAGATTGTGGACCATTGGCGGGAGTCGGGATGAGTCTGGCAGAGCTGGATGTCGCCCAGAGAGTGGTGGCGTATGCTGATGATGTCACCATTTTCGTCTCCTCGAGGGGGGAGGTCGATGTGGTGATGTCAGAGGTGGACCGCTACTCTGAGGCTTCCGGGTCTAAGATCAACCGGGATAAGTGTGAAAGTCTCTGGCTGGGAGGGGGGGATCCCACGTTTGATCTCCCGGGCACCCTTCCAGGGCCCCAAGAATCAGCAAAAGTTTTGGGCATCACATTCGGCCAGGATGATTATCCCACCAAAAACTGGGATGGTAAGCTCCAGGATGCCACTCAGAAGGTGAACCAGTGGAAGGGTTGGTCTATGACCCTCAGGGAAAGGGAACACCTGATCAAATCGTACCTGCTCCCCTTGTTTATCTATCTGGGCAGTGTATGTATCTTACCAGAGGCTTACTACACTAGGGTCTACAGCCTGTTTTTCCAACTGTTATGGAGGAACAGGATGAACCTAGTCAAAAAGCTATATGTGAGGGACAATTTGAAGTGTAGGAGATCTGATGACCGGGGATGTCCCCGAGAAGAGTGCGGGGACATGCTGGAAAGCATGGACCATTTCCTCCTTCATTGTCCCTTTAATATAGGGGTTTACAAACTGGTGGGCGCTTCCATTGGCTGGAGTCAACTTGCCGGCCTTACCTACCCGGAGTGGGCTTATGGGGCATTCAGGAACCTGGGTGGTCGAGACCGGGGCACTTTATTCTTAGTTAGCTTAGTGATTAGGTACCACACGTGGAACGCACGGTGTTTAGTGTCTACGCAGCGTAAAGTCCTCTCCGAGGTGGAGGTCTGTAGGAATATCACCGGTGACCTTGGGAAGATCAGGTCTTTGGAGTATGGCAGTCTTGGTACCAGTAGGGCTTCTCTCCTATGGAGAGGGTTTTCTTTTGATGTGCCCTAGGTACTAGACCTTCTGGGTAGAGTACCCTTGTTTTGGTTAGGGACAGTGATGTAAGGGGACAGGGTTAGGGTGATAGTAGGGTCAGTTTCTATTTTAAGGATAATGGTAGGGTGAGAGGTAGGGAGGTGTTAGGGAAAGTATGTAAATTTTTGTATGTATCAGGATTGCCATCCTTCTTCCTGGTGGTGGGCTAATGCATGTGCACCATAGCCTTTTGTTTTGTTTTCCGATGTTTAGGTTATGAAGGGCTTACAGGCACCGAACTTGGGCCTAGTGTGGGTTATATTGTTTATGTATGTTATAAAGTTGGTTATGGTTAAGTTGGTTGGGAGGAGTTCTAGGTTGGGTGGGTGTATTTGGTGGGTGGTGGTTTTCTTTTGGTGGACCAGGCAGGGGTCAGTCGTGGCTGGACATTGAGAACTGTGGACTCTGACCCATGTACAGGAGGGCGGGTGGTGTGGGTGAAGGGATAGTTTAGAGTAGGATGTTTTATTGTATATTTAGGTGTGTTTCCTGTATAATAATAGGTGTGTATATAGTGTATATAGTTTATATGTATAAATTGTGTACATTACATGTAATTATTATAAAAATATATATATATATTAGTTTTATTTTATTTATTTTTTTATCTTGATTTTTGAATTATATATTGTTTATATTGTGTTTATAGTAGAGATAGATATGGCAGTCGAACCAGATGTTATTTTTGTAGTAATTTTTGTATCCAGTTGTGGTTTAGGTCTTGTGGGATAACGTAGAAAACTAATGTATATATGTGTGTGTGGAAGGGGAAAAAAAAAGTGTGTGTGTGTATATATATATATATATATATATATATATATGTATATATATATATATATAAATTTGGTGTGCAGTGGGAGTGCTTGTTGTGTTTTCGGTTTGTAATATGTGATTTTTCCCAAGTTTGGGTGTTTTTTGAGTTGTAGATTAATTTATCTTTATGCCTTTGTAAAGTTATGGATCTGTGATACATGTGTGTGGCATAGTATTATTATTATTATTATTGTTAGTGTTATTATAAAAAAATAAAAAATAAAAAATATTTAAAAAAAAAAATACAAAAAAAAAAAATATATATATATATAACAAAAAGGGGTGGTGGTGTGTAGTGGGAGTGCTTGTTGTGTTTTCTGTGTGTTTTGTAGTGTGTGTTTTTCCCAAGTCTGGGTGTTTTTGAGTTACAGCTAAATAGTGCTATTTTTATGTTTCTTTTTTGGTTATGTAAGTTGAGTATGCATGTGAGTGTGTTGTTAGATATTTGGTTATGTAAGGTGTGTTTTTCTTTTTGTTAGTAAAACTGGGCTGGCCGGTTATGCAGGATTTATGTTCTTTTATTTTAAATGTAAAGTTTTGGTTTATGTTATTTCATGTTGCTGTTTTCAGTTATGGCCAAGTTGTGCTGGTTTTGTGTTTTTGTTATGACTTATATTTTTCTAATAAAAGATCTACAGGATATAACTCAGGATCAATACAGGATAAGTAATGTAATGTATGTACACAGTGACCTCACCAGCAGAATAGTGAGTACAGCTCTGGAGAGAAGGTGTGTTCTGCTGAGCTCCAGAGTTTCCCAGAGAAGCAGTGATTTTCTTCCACCCCTCCCCAGGTGTGTGGCAGACACCTGGGTAGGTTTTCCTGCTATGGAGCCCCGGGAAGCTGGGGCTTCATCTTGCACCCCCCGTTCTCGGCTGGCGGGGTGTGCAAAGGAAAATGCAACAGCCAGTTGTCAGGATGGGGTGAGGAGATCCACCAGAGTCCACAGCCATGTGGGGCCCCCTCCCCCGACCTCAGCTGGGAGCTGCAAAGCTTCCAGCAGAAGCTCATCCAGGCAGCGGAGTGGAAAGTCTAAATCTGTTTCCTCAGAACCCCAGCAATGGGGGGTAAAGGGGCCCAGAGAATCCCTGGCCAGCTTTGGGTCCAGAATCCAGGCCAAGATGGCTCAGTATGAACAGCTCGGAAAACAACTAAGAGGCCTCAGAGAGGAGCTGAAGTTTGCAAGTTACCAAGCAAACAATGCAGCAAAGACCAAGAGGGCAGCATTTTCCACCAAGGTGAGACCTCTGAAGAAACAGGTGGATGAGATTGTGAGGCTGAGATCGGACATTGTGGAGGGAGGTGGTATACTCAGCGAGAGACTTGTGAACAAGGATCGTTTCTCCAGCATGAAGGTCTCAGGACAAGTGAGTAACCAAGATGACTGCCAGAGTGAGGAGGAGGAGATGGAGGGAGGTGAGGAGGGGGATTAGAGTGAGGGGGATATGGATACTGGACCTGTGTGTACCACCACTACTGTTACCCCAGACCCCCCACTTACCCTCAGTGAGGACTATGTAAACCCGGCTCAGGTGGCCTTACCTCCCTCCAGTGAGGAGGATGATGATGATGATGACGGCAGTGACTGCAGTGATGGAAGCGGCTTGGCAGATGGGGGTCTCCTGCGGGCAATTGTTATGCAGGAGTCCCCCACCCGTCTGGAAAACTTTTCCTTTGGGGATGATTTGGGCCCAGAGGAGAAGGGAAAGAAGAAGAAGAAAGGAAAGGGCAAGAAGAGGAAGAAGACACAAGGAGTTAAGTTTGTCTTTTCTCCCTTCCAGCAGTCTGGGTCGGCTGAAAAGTCGGTTCAGGGTGCTGGGTCCTCCAATCTGCCAGACCCCGTTTCTGTAGTGGAGCGGGGCCAGCATGGGGGATACAGTAGCGCACCAAAAATGGCCGCGGGTGCTATAGAAAAAAAAAGGGCACCCTCCTGTGAGGGGGGAGGGTGTCCAGGCACCGGAAAATGGCGGCAGATTCACCCGTTCGGGGGGCGGTCCCCTGGTTGAAGTGGGCGGTACAGGTCCTGGCACCGCAGGGCACTCTCCTATGAGGGGGGGGAGTGTCCGGGCGGCGGACCTTGTTGGTTCAGGGGCGGTCCCCTAGGTGGCGTGGTTGATACTGGTTCTGGCGCCAGGGGGCACTCCGCTATAAAGTGGGAGGTTCCCTGCACATCAGCTGTAGCGGGAGTTAGTCCGGAGGGACAGTCTTTTTGTGCGGGGGCGTGGCCACCCATGTCAGAGGCGGAGCCTGTGTCTGCACCCAAAGACACAGGAAGAAAGAACTATGCAGCACCAATCCTGAAACCGGCAACCCTTAAACATGAAGCAAAAGACCCAGCCAGCCCAGTCTGTAACACTCCAAGGGAGAGTGAACGCAAGAGTGAAAGTGAAAGGAAAAATGTGAATAAAAATGGTATTGTTGTGGTAGGAGTTGTGGTAGCAGTGTTGATGAGGGGGGTGCAAGTAGTGTGCAAGAGAGGGGTGCAAGTAGTGTGCAAGAGAGGGGTGCAAGAGGAGTGCAAGAGAGGGGTGCAAGTGTAGTGCAAGAGAGGGGTGCTAGTGAAATACAGGTGAGGAGTGGTAGTGGAATGACAGAGAGAGGTGTTATGGCTGTTAAGAATAAGGGTCCAGGTTTGGCCTCTGGGTCAGTTCCTGGTTCGACTGCCCCCCCGGTAGTGGCTGCTTCTCCCAGAAGCTATGCCAGCGTCACTGCCAGGGGATCAGGGGGATCCCCATCTCCGTCTGGCTCTGGGGGTCACTTGCAACAGCGCCTCCTGGAGGCTCTACGTAGGGGAGACAGGTCAATCCATGTAGAGGGGAGGGGTGAGGTTGACCTGTCTTTTTGGATAGAAAGACATGGCTTAGGCGCCTTCCGAGAACAAAACGGGGAGGTGGTCTGGTCCCTCCCGACATCCGGGCAGGAAAGTGGCCGTAGGAATGTGGTCCGTTTAGTGTGGAGGGGCGAAGATGCGTGTCCGCCTCGGGGTAAGGTGGTTGAGCTCCTCCTCCGGATGGAATTCAGGGCAAGTGACATCTTTGCCCTGATCCACCCCTATGGTACTTCCGAGTTTGACATCAGCTTTGTTCGGCCAGAGGGTCTGGAACTTTTCTGGTCGAATTATGAGGTGGTGAAAAGCGAGCCCGGCTGGCGGGATTTCGCCGTAAAGGCGATATCCCGTCAGAATCTGGCCAAGAAAGTGACCGTTTTGACACGTAACGAGTCACTATCTTGCTATGACATTATGACCTGGCTTAGCCGATATGGGGATGTGACGGACATGCCAAAAAAGAACTATGACGAACATGGGATCTGGTCTGGGGCCTGGACGTTTTCCGTCAAACTGAAGCGTTCGGGGAGCACTGTTGCCCACATCCCATCAGCTGCTTTTCTTGGGAGAGACAGAATCCAAGTTTTCTACCAGGGGCAGCCCAAGGTCTGTCAAAGGTGTGGCAGCCCCACTCACTTTAGCGCAGCCTGTACCGTGCAGGTCTGTGCACTGTGCGGTGGGGTAGGTCATCTTGCCGCATCCTGTAGGCAGATCAGGTGTCATCTGTGTGGTGTCTTAGGACACCCTTTCAGCCGTTGTCCTAGCGCCTTTGCCCGTGCGACGGTCACCTTGGCTGGGGAGAGCAGTAATGTTGCCTCAGCTGGGGAGGGCACGGGTGCGGGTGAAGGTGCAACAGGGTCAGTGAAGAGGAAAAGTCCCGCCAGGCTGAGGCGAGAGGCTAATCGGAGAAGGAGCAGGGAACTGGAGAGTTCCCATGTGGCAGGGGTAGCTTCTGGCCCTGCTCCTGAGGTTAGTCCTGAAACTGCTGAGACCCTGGGGGAGAATGTGCTGGAAGAGGAAATGGGGAGAATCTGTAAAGAAGAGGGCAGCAAGGCCAATCTTTACGATTCCTCCCACTGTGAAAGTGTGGATGAGGAGGGTGAAGAGAGGCCAAAAAAGAAGGGCAGTAGAGGGAGAAAGAAGAGGTCGGAGCCCTCTAGTCCCCGTGCTGCGGACCAGGTCCCAAGCGGAAGCTTACCTGCCCCCCCTCTGATTGATCTGTCTAACCGGCACTCTGTCCTTGAAGACATCTCCTCCCCCTCCTTGAAGGGGGGGGGGTCAGGGATGGGGTGCCTGAAGTGGGGGAGCCTCCAGTTGGAACTGGGCCCTGTCCTGATGGGGCAATTTCCTCAGGGGATGGGGCCAAATCGGAGCCAGGCGGAGATGGGGATTATAAAATGGACCAGTCAGAATAAAAAAAAACGGTCCAAAGACAAGGAAGCCTCCTCATCTGGGGATGAGGGGGTAAAGAAGAAACAAAAATGAGGGGGTTAGGGCCGTCTATCTCAATCACCCATGATGGCGGCACTCACCCCATTGACACTGGCATCTATTAACTGTGCCAGTATAAAGTCTGATACGGCTAGATTCGCAGCCTTTGATTTTCTCGGCCGTGTTGAAGCCGACATTTTCTTTTTACAAGAGACCAGGTTGTCAGATCTTGCCTCCCTGATAAAAGCCAGGAGAGAGTGGAGGCGTGGCCCTTCCCACTGGTCTCTTGCGGCTGAGCCGTATAGTGGGGTGGCGGTCCTTTTTACCGCTCCTGTTGAATGCAGACGGGTTATTGAGTTAGAAATGGGGAGGTGCCTGATCTTAGATGTCCTCATGAAGGGGCAAGAGCTCCGGCTTATTAACATCTACGCTCCACAAACCAAGTGGGGACGAAAAGATCTCTTTATGAGGATTAAGCCCTTTCTTTTTACAAGCCGACAGGTTATCTTTGGAGGGGATTTCAATACTGTCACGAGATCCCAAGATAGGAGAGGCTCCAATGATCGGTTGGCTTATGATAGCATAGCTCTCAATAGTATAGTTAGGGAAGCTCGCCTAGAGGACGCCCACATCCGGAGCCCCTCAGGCCACGCAAGTTTCACCTATCATCGAGGTAGCTGCAGGTCTAGAATAGACAGGTTTTATTTGAAGGAGGAAGCCGTCTCTTCCGCAGTGTCCCTGGTTGAGGTGGAGTTCTCCGATCACTGTATGATTTTGTTTTCCCTGAATGTTTCAGAGACCCCTCGGATGGGTAAAGGTTATTGGAAGCTGAATTCGTCCCTCCTGGAGGAAGCGGAGGTAAGACAGTTCTTTGAGGATTTTCTTCAGAGTCAGGTACCTTTACTGGACCTTTGTAGTAGTAAGTCAGAGTGGTGGGAGATATTCAAGAAGAGGGTTGCGGGGTTCTTCCGCCAGCTCTCGAGCCTCAGGTCCCTGAACAGGTATCGCCTGTATCAGGGACTGAGGAGGAAACTCGAGCTTCTCATCTCGACTGGAGGTAGCCGAGAGGATATCTCCAGAGTGAAATCCTTGCTGATGAGGTGTCAGTACGATAGGCATGCATCTTTGGTTTTTGAGAGGGATTTCGGGAAGTACCACTCGCCCGACCCTTACAGAAACTGTAAGATGTCAGTGAGTAGTAAAGTCATTTCAGGACTGATTGATAGTACAGGATCTCTGAATCGGTCCAGTTCAGGGATCTTGGAGGTCGTCAGATCCTTCTACTCGCATCTCTTGGGAAGGAAGGATCTAGATCGAGACGGGATGTCGGCTTTCCTGTCTGAATCCATTCCTGAGCCAGGGGTAGACCCCTCTCTTGATGTTTTGGCAGAAAAAATCAGGGAAGAGGAAGTGAGACTGGCGATTGAGGGGCTTGCCCCCAAGAAGTCACCAGGTCCGGATGGCTTAACATCCGAGTGGTACAGGACCTTTAAGGAGTCTTTAGCTCCCCTCTTGACTGAGGTATTCAATGAGTGTCTCTCCTCGGGCACTCTGCCAAAGTCAATGAGGAGGTCATCCCTGATTCTTCTCTCAAAGGGTAAAGATCCTAGCCGGATTGACAATTGGAGGCCCATAGCTCTTCTCAATACGGACAGGAAGCTTCTGGCCAAGATACTGTTTAATCGGCTGGTGAAGTTTGCACCCCGGCTCCTTTCGGGGGCCCAGCACTGCTCTGTTCCAGGCCGAAGCACCTTAAGTGCTGTTCTCGGTGTCCGGGAGGCAGTGGAGCGGAGTAGTCTAGGTCTCTGGAAGGGGTACTTGCTGACCCTGGATCAGGCCAAAGCATTTGATCGGGTGAACCATGAGTACCTCTGGTCCGTCCTTCTGAGATCTGGCTTACCGTGTGCTTTTATTAGTTGGCTTAAGACCTTATATGCAGGGGCAGAGAGTTTCCCGCTGGTGAACGGGTGGTCTTGACGCTCTTTTGAGGTGGGTTCCAGAGTCCGTCAGGGTTGTCCTTTGAGCCCGCTTTTATACGTGTTCGCAATTGATCCCTTCGTCCGGAGGGTAGATTGTGGGCCGTTGGCGGGAGTCAGGATGAGTCTGGCGGAGCTGGATGTCGCCCAGAGAGTGGTGGCGTACGCTGATGATGTCACCATTTTCGTGTCCTAGAGAGAGGAGGTCGATGTTGTCACGATTCGGCTTCCAGGTAGTGGATCCTCTGTGTCAGCGAGGGATTGGCGTGGACCGTGCTAGTGGACCGGTTCTAAGAGGCTACTGGTTTTCACCAGAGCCCGCCGCAAAGCGGGATGGTCTTGCTGCGGCAGTAGCAACCAGGTCGTATCCACTAGCAACGGCTCTACCTCGCTGACTGCTGAGAAGGCGTGGGACAGAAGGACTAGGCGGAGGCAAGGTCAGACGTAGCAGAAGGTCGGGGGCAGGCGGCAAGGTTCGTAGTCAGAATGGATAGCAGAAGTTCAGGTACACAGGCTTTGGACACACTAAACGCTTTCACTGGCACAAGGCAACAAGATCCGGCAAGGGAGTGCAAGGGAGGAGACTAGATATAGCCAGGGAGCAGATGGAAGCCAATTAAGCTAATTGGGCCAGGCACCAATCATTGGTGCACTGGCCCTTTAAGTCTCAGAGAGCTGGCGCGCGCGTGCCCTAGAGAGCGGAGCCGCGCGCGCCAGCACATGACAGCAGGGGACCGGGACGGGTAAGTGACCTGGGATGCGACTCGCGAGCGGGCGCGTCCCGCTGTGCGAATCGCATCCCCAACGGCCAAGACAGTGCAGCGCTCCCGGTCAGCGGGACTGACCGGGGCGCTGCAGGGAGAAAGACGCCGTGAGCGCTCCGGGGAGGAGCGGGGACCCGGAGCGCTAGGCGTAACAGTACCCCCCCCCCTTAGGTCTCCCCTTCTCTTTGTCCGGTAACTGCCTCCCCTGGGATGAGGACACCGGGAAAGAATGGAGGATTTCCTCAATGGCAGGCAGTACAGCAGGAGTAGGAATGGGGAGGGGGGGCAGAGGGTGAAGCTTGGCACGGGGCAGGGAGACACAAGGACGGGAGCCATGAGGAGGCACAGAGGCTTGCCAGACGGGACTGGGAGGGGGGGAGAGGCACTTCCTGTGGCAGGCAGAGTCCCAGTACTTGATCTCCCCGGTGGTCCAATCAAGGGTGGGCGAATGAAGCCGGAGCCATGGCAGACCGAGGAGGACCTCAGAGGTACAGCCGGGGAGAACGAATAGCTCAATCCTCTCGAGGTGGGGTCCAATAGACATGAGGAGGGGTTCTGTGCGGTAACGCACGGTGCAGTCCAATCTGGCTCCGTTGACCGCGGAAATGTAGAGCGGCTTGACGAGACGGGTCACCGGGATGCTGAATTTATTAACAAAGGACTCCAAAATAAAATTCCCGGAGGCACCAGAGTCCAAGCAGGCCACGGCTGAGAGGGAGGAGTTGGCTGTAGGAGAAATCCGCACGGGCACCGTGAGACGTGGAGAAGAAGACTTAGAACCAAGAGATGCCACACCCACGTGAGCTGGGTGCGTGCGTGCGTTTCCCAGGCGTGGAGGACGGATAGGGCAATCCACCAAGAAATGCTCAGTACTGGCACAGTACAGACAGAGATTTTCTTCTCTACGGCGATTCCTCTCTTCCTGGGTCAGGCGAGACCGATCCACTTGCATGGCCTCCTCGGCGGGAGGCCCAGGCGAAGACTGCAAAGGATGCTGTGGGAGAGGTGCCCAGAGATCTAAGTCTTTTTCCTGGTGGAGCTCTTGGTGTCGCTCAGAAAAACGCATGTCAATGCGGGTAGCCAAATGGATGAGTTCTTGGAGGTTGGCAGGAATCTCTCGTGCGGCCAGCACATCCTTGATGCGACTGGATAGGCCTTTTTTAAAGGTCGCGCAGAGAGCCTCATTAAATTTGTCCGGCAGGGACAAGCGTAGGTTAGGAGCGGCCACTCGCTGCGGAGGAGGTGCAGGAGCTGGCGGAGGAGATGGTTGCTGCTGTAGCAGAGGCAGAAGTTGCTGTAACATGGCGGTCAACTGCGACAGCTGCTGTCCTTGTTGGGCAATCTGCTGCGATTGCTGAGCGACCACCGTGGGAAGATCAGCGAGACTTGGCAGCGGCACCTCAGCGGGATCCATGGCCGGATCTACTGTCACGATTCGGCTTCCAGGTAGTGGATCCTCTGTGTCAGCGAGGGATTGGCGTGGACCGTGCTAGTGGACCGGTTCTAAGAGGCTACTGGTTTTCACCAGAGCCCGCCGCAAAGCGGGATGGTCTTGCTGCGGCAGTAGCAACCAGGTCGTATCCACTAGCAACGGCTCTACCTCGCTGACTGCTGAGAAGGCGTGGGACAGAAGGACTAGGCGGAGGCAAGGTCAGACGTAGCAGAAGGTCGGGGGCAGGCGGCAAGGTTCGTAGTCAGAATGGATAGCAGAAGTTCAGGTACACAGGCTTTGGACACACTAAACGCTTTCACTGGCACAAGGCAACAAGATCCGGCAAGGGAGTGCAAGGGAGGAGACTAGATATAGCCAGGGAGCAGATGGAAGCCAATTAAGCTAATTGGGCCAGGCACCAATCATTGGTGCACTGGCCCTTTAAGTCTCAGAGAGCTGGCGCGCGCGTGCCCTAGAGAGCGGAGCCGCGCGCGCCAGCACATGACAGCAGGGGACCGGGACGGGTAAGTGACCTGGGATGCGACTCGCGAGCGGGCGCGTCCCGCTGTGCGAATCGCATCCCCAACGGCCAAGACAGTGCAGCGCTCCCGGTCAGCGGGACTGACCGGGGCGCTGCAGGGAGAAAGACGCCGTGAGCGCTCCGGGGAGGAGCGGGGACCCGGAGCGCTAGGCGTAACAGATGTGGTGATGTTGGAGGTGGAACGCTACTCGGAGGCATCCGGGTCTAAGATCAACCGGGATAAGTGTGAAAGTCTCTGGCTGGGAGGGGGAGATCCCACTTTTGATCTCCCGGACACCCTCCCAGGGCCCCAAGACTCAGCAAAAATTCTGGGCATCACATTCGGCCAGGATGATTATCCCACCAAAAACTGGGACGGTAAGCTACAGGATGCCACTCATAAGGTGGATCAGTGGAAGGGTTGGTCTATGACCCTCAGGGAAAGGGTACACCTGATCAAATCGTACCTGCTCCCCTTGTTTATCTATCTGGGCAGCGCATGTATCTTGCCAGAGGCTTACTACACTAGGATCTACAGCCTGTTTTTCCAACTGTTATGGGGGAACAGGATGAACCTAGTCAAGAGAGAGGTTACGTACCGCACAAGGAGACTAGGGGGTTTATCTATGGTAAACCCTGTGGTGTTGTTAACAAACACCTTCTTGAAAGCCAACATCTCAAACCTCTGGTCAGAGAGGGCTCCCATGTGGGTACTCTCCTGCAGAGAATGGTTTCGGCCTTTCTTCCAGGAATGGGAGACAGGAGGGCAAGTGAAGGACCTCCGTACGCCTCATGGATATCTTCCGGCTTACGCTACCCCGACTCTGAAGGCGATACGTCGGTGGGGTCTGGGAGTGTGGGAGATCAGGACCCAGTCAAGGCAGTTCCTTGACAAACGGGTTCTGTTGACCCACTTCCAGAAGCCTCTGGCGCTCAGGGACTGCCCAGGTCGGGATCTGAGGGTGGGGTTGTATCTTTTAAATATGAAAAGGATCCCCCAGAAGTTTTGGGACTTGGCCTGGCGCTGCTTTCAGGGGAAGCTATATGTGAGGGACAATTTGAAGTGTAGGAGATCTGATGACCGGGGATGTCCCCGAGAAGAGTGCGGGGACATGCTGGAAAGCATGGACCATTTCCTGCTTCATTGCCCCTTTAATATAAGGGTCTACAACCGGGTGGGTCAACTTGCCGGCCTTACCTATCCAGAGTGGGCTTATGGGGCATTCAGGAACCTGGGTGACCGTGATCGGGGCACTTTATTTTTAGTCAGTTTAGTGGTTAGGTACTACACGTGGAATGCACGGTGTTTAGTGTCTACACAGCGCAAAGTCCTCTCCGAGGTGGAGGTCTGTAGGAACATCACCGGTGACCTCGAGAAGATCAGGTCTTTGGAGTATGGCAGTCTTGGTACCAGTAGGGCTTCTCTCCTATGGAGAGGGTTTTCTTTTGATGTGCCCAAGGTACTAGACCTTTTTGGGTAGAGTACCCTTGATTTGGTTATGGACAGTGATGCAGGGACAGGGTTAGGGTGATAGTAGGGTCAGTTTATCTTTAGGGATAATGGTAGGGTGAGAGGTAGGGTGCAGTTAGGGAAAGAATGTAATTTTGTATGTATCAGGATTGCCATCCTTCTTCCTGGTGGTGGGCTAATGCATGTGCACCATAGCTTTTTGTTTTGTTTTCAGATGCTATGGTTATGAAGGGCTTACAGGCACCGAACTTGGGCCTAAAGTGGGTTGTATTGTTTGCTTATGTATGTTAAAGCTGGTAATGGTTAAGTTGGTTGGAAGGAGTTCTAGGTTGGGAGGGTATATTTGTGGGTGGTGGTGGTCTTTTCTTTTGGTGGACCTGGCATGGGCGAGTCGTGGACTGGACATTGAGGACTATGAACTGTATGGAAAAAACTCTGACCCATGTACAGGAGGGCGGGTGGTGTGGGTGAAGGGTCAGTTTAGTGTAGAACGTTCTTTTATATTTGTAGGTGAGTTTTCTGTTTATTTATAGGTGTATATAGTTTGTGTATAGTATTGTATATAGTAGTGTATATAGTTAGTTATGTATATAGTATGTATAATGTATGTTATATCATTATAATTGTTTTATTTATTTATTTATTTATTTTTATTTTTTTATATAGTAGAGATAGACATGGCAGTCGAACCAGTTTTGTTTTTGTAGTAATGTTTCTTTAGTATCCCGTTGTGGATTTATTTTCTTTGGTTTATATATGTAGTATGTAGTAAAGATGTTTGTAAGCATGTGTGTATTGTGTTTTCTGTGATATTTTCCCGAGTTTGGGTATTTTGAGTTGAATTTAATTTATTTATTTATTTTTGGTTTCTTGGTTAAATGTAGTTAATATATATATATATATATATATATATATATATATATATATGTGCATGTGTGTGGTATAGTGTTATTATTATTATTAATATTATTATTTAAAAAAAAAAAAAAAAAAAAAAACATGGTGTGCAGTGTGAGTGCTTGTTGTGTTTTCTATTTGTAATGTATGATTTCTCCCGAGTTTGGTTGTTTTGAGTTAAAGCGAAATAGTGCTATATTTATGTTTCTTATGAGTGTGTTGTTTGGCTATGAAGGTGAAGTTGTAATATTTATAGTTCTAGTAGGAAAGCTGGGCTGGCCGGTTAGGCAGGATTTTTGTTCTTTTATTTAAATGTAAAGTTTGGGTTTATGTTATTTCATGTTGTTGTTTTCCGTTATGGCAAAGTTGTGCTGGTTTATGTTTTGTTATGATTTATATTTTTCTAATAAAAGATTTACAGGATATAACTCAGGATCAGTACAGGATAAGTAATGTAATGTATGTACACAGTGACCTCACCAGCAGAATAGTGAGTACAGCTCTTTAGAATAATACAGGATATAACTCAGGATCAGTACAGGATAAGTAATGTAATGTATGTACACAGTGACCTCACCAGCAGAATAGTGAGTACAGCTCTTTAGAATAATACAGGATATAACTCAGGATCAATACAGGATAAGTAATGTAATGTATGTACACAGTGACCTCACCAGCAGAATAGTGAGTACAGCTCTTTAGAATAATACAGGATATAACTCAGGATCAGTACAGGATATGTACGGGGGAGGGGATTATCAGATTATGCAAGTGAGGGGAGGATACCCCCGGCGGTGGGTCCCTTGCTGCGGCCTTGATCCTGGAAGCGGCCGTGTGGGGACTGAGAGGAGCGGGAGACTCTCTCTGCTCCGCTCCTCTCTATGATGCCGCCCGTGACGTTGCACCACACGTCACGTCACGTGACCATCTCCCAGACAGCCATTGCGGTACTGGCTGCCTGGGAATGAGTGACGGCGGCGGCGGCGAACATAAAAAGGTAGCGTGCGGCGCAAACCCGCCCCCCCGCCCACTCCCACTAATATTTTGGCTGGGCCCCTGACGCCTGGCCCGCCAGCCTTTATCAGCTTTATGGGGCAAAAGGGGAGAGCTGCTTTTGGGCCCCCAGGAATTACAGGGCCCGGGGCAGCTGCCCCTTTTGCTCCACGGCCGCGGTGATTAGGGTGTGTCTGGGCACACCCGGCACACCCTGTGCGCATGCCTATGAGTGTACATGGGTGACAGAGGGGTGTAGAGGAGTGTACATGAGTGACAGAGGGGTGTAGAGGAGTGTACATGGGTGACAGAGGGGTATAGAGGAGTGTACATGGGTGACAGAGGGGTGTACATGGGTGACAGGTGTGTAGAGGAGTGTACATGGGTGGCAGAGGGGTATAGAGGAGTGTACATGGGTGACAGATGGGTGTACATGGGTGACAGAGGGTTGTAGAGAAGTGTAAATGGGTGACAGAGGGGTGTAGAGAGGTGTACAAGGGTGATAGATGGGTGTAGAAGAGTGAACATGGGTGACGGGGGCATAGGGGTGACAGAGGGGTGGACAGGGGGTGGACATGGGTGACAGGAGGGTGGAGAGGGGAGACGGGGTCAGAGGGGTGGACAAGGGGGTAAAAGAGGGACAGGAGTGACAGAGAGGGGTGGACTGGGGTAACAAAAGGGACAGATGGGTGAACAGGAGGGTGGACATGGGTGACAGAGTGGGGGTGGACATGGGTGACGGGGGGTGGACATGGGTGACGGGGGGATTACATGGGTGACGGGGGAGGGATTACATGGGTGACGGGGGAGGGATTACATGGGTGACGGGGGAGGGATTACATGGGTGACAGGGAGGGTGGACATGGGTGACAGGGAGGGTGGACATGGGTGACAGGGGGGGTGGACATGGGTGACAGGGGGGGTGGACATGGGTGACAGGGGGGGTGGACATGGGTGACAGGGGGGGTGGACATGGGTGACAGGGAGGGATTACATGGGTGACAGGGAGGGATTACATGGGTGACAGGGAGGGATTACATGGGTGACTGAGGGGGTGGACATGGGTGACTGAGGGGGTGGACATGGGTGACAGGGGGGATTACATGGGTGACAGGGAGGGATTACATGGGTGACAGGGAGGGATTACATGGGTGACGGGGGGTGGTCATGGGTGACAGGGGGGGTGGACATGGGTGACTGGGGGGGGTGGACATGGGTGACTGGGGGGGTGGACATGGGTGACAGGGAGGGTGGACATGGGTGACAGGGAGGGTGGAAATGGGTGACAGGGAGGGTGGACATGGGTGACAGGGGGGGTGGACATGGGTGACAGGGGGGGTGGACATGGGTGACAGGGGGGGTGGACATGGGTGACAGGGGGGGGTGGACATGGGTGACTGGGGGGGTGGACATGGGTGACTGGGGGGGTGGACATGGGTGACTGGGGGGGTGCACATGGGTGACTGAAGGGGTGGACATGGGTGACTGAGGGGGTGGACATGGGTGACTGAGGGGGTGGACATGGGTGACAGGGAGGGATTACATGGGTGACAGGGAGGGATTACATGGGTGACGGGGGTGGGGGGTGGACATGGGTGACTGGGGGGGTGGACATGGGTGACTGGGGGGGTGGACATGGGTGACTGGGGGGGTGGACATGGGTGACAGGGAGGGTGGAAATGGGTGACAGGGAGGGTGGACATGGGTGACAGGGGGGGTGGACATGGGTGACAGGGGGGGTGGACATGGGTGACAGGGGGGTGGACATGGGTGACAGGGGGGTGGACATGGGTGACTAGGGGGGTGGACATGGGTGACTGGGGGGGTGGACATGGGTGACTGGGGGGGTGGACATGGGTGACTGGGGGGGTGCACATGGGTGACTGGGGGGTGGACATGGGTGACAGGGAGGGTGGACATGGATGACAGGGGGGGATTACATGGGTGACAGGGAGGGATTACATGGGTGATAGAGATGGACAGGGAGGTAAACAAGGCAGATATGGCTGACAGGGGGGGGGGTGGACATGGGTGATAGAGATGGACAGGGAGGTAAACAAGGCAGACATGGCTGACAGGCTGACAGGGGGGGTGGACATGGGTGATAGAGATGGACAGGGAGGTAAATAAGGCAGACATGGCTGACAGGGGGGGGCATGAGTGACGGGGTCGGGGGGGGGGGGGGTAGAGGGTGGACTTGGGTGACGGTGGGGGGATTTAGACAGGGTTGAGAAGGTGAACAGAGGGGTGGAAAGGGTACGGTACCTTAAGCAAGCCGGCCCGCACAGCTTGCAGTTCCATAGGAGGCACGGGAGTACGGCGCTGGTGCAGCTCGTTCCGCCCCAGGGCACCATATCCGGCTCACTGCGCCGTAAGGGAGAGGGGGACGGAGGGGGACGCAGGAGACGGAGAGTGAAGGAGGGGGATGCGGGGGACACAGGGAACAGATGGGGAAGGAGGGGAACACGGGTCACGCGGCAGACGCAGGGGACGGAGGGGAACACAGGAAACGCAGGAGATGCAGGGGGACGCTGTGTGCGCAGTGCGCACGCAGACTTCCCTTCCCCCCTGCGCCGTCAGGCCGGGGCGGGACATTTAAAAAAAAAAAAACTAGTAAAAAATAAAAAAAATCACGGCAAAATCCCGCGGCACCACGGGCAGTGCTGAACGGCACACACGTGTGCTGCGGCACCGCGGTTGGGAATCACTGCTATATACTGACCCCCATATATATGAATGTATACTATATACTGACCACATATATATGAATGTATACTATATACTGACCCCCGTATATATGAATGTATACTATATACTGACCCCCATATATGAATGTATATTATATACTGACCCCCATATATATGAATGTATACTATATACTGACCCCCATATATGTGTAAAGGCTAACAAGTTAGCCTGTATTTGTGGGAGGAGCTGGAAGGACCCATAAGAGCCCGTGGCCGGATACCAGTGTGCGCCGCGGGTTCTTTGCTTCCCCTGATCAGCTGACTTGCCGTAGTCAGCTGACCGGAAGTTGACACGCAGCAGTTCGGCGCAAGTTCAGGTAAGCGGTCGGGGCTGAACGGGGTCTTGTTGTTGCTTCCACTACGGAGGTGAGCCGTAGATGGAAGGGATCCCCGGTCAGCCCGACCCTAGGTTTATTTAATTTCAGCCCGCTCGGGCCATGCTACAATGTGGGGCGCTCGTTCATGCAGGCTCGGTCACGCTACGGTCCCGGTGTCAGTGCTGGCAGGCATGACACTCGGGCTTTTCAGTGGGCAGCAGCACCGGCTCAGAGGGCAGTGCCGGCTCGGCCACGCTACATAGCACAGACACGGGGCTGTACCATTATAAGTTTTGTTGCAGGGGGTTATTTTACTAGGGGGACAGGACCAGGGTTGTTGTTTTAAATGTCAGCGTTGCTTGGCCACGCTACACAGCGCTGACACTAGGCAGGCTGATTAGTTGCGCTGCATGCGGGGGGAGCAATGCCGGATTCATTTCACAGTTATATTTACAAGGGTCAGCGCCGGACTGGCCACGCTACGTAACGCTAAATACGGGGGGGGGTAGGTTAGCAAGTCGTTACCACAGATCAGGTTATAGGGGGACTGGGTCGGTTATCTATTCAAATGCATATTCACAGGAGACCGCGCTGGCTCAGCTCAGCAAGGCTAGCTCAGGTCACGCTACTACAAAGTACACACAGTGAAGGGTATCACTGTCACTAACCATGTACAGGGGGCAGTACTGGCCCAGGTCGCATTATTTAAGAGATCAGTCGTGACTGACTCTGGTTACGCAATAACTACTGAACACGTTTCTTCAGTTATATTATCCATATACCTGATCACATTGCTCGACCCAGCCACAGCCTGTCAATATTATGTGCAGAGGCTTCACTAACACGATCAAGTTGCAGCTTGTCCACGAACGGCAGGTTGGCTGAGTGATTCATTTATTATCCCGAGTCTTTTGCAGCCACAGTACGGTCTCAGGGTTAAGCATTCTGCATAATTCGGGTTACATATACATTTCTTTATCGTATAGTTATTGGTTCAGGTTGCCACCGTCGGTGTGAGTATATATATATATAAGTGTTTGTGTATGTATATATACGTGTATGTGTGTATATAGTCGGCAATGGATGGTCCAGGTTGGCTTTAGATGTTATGTTTATGTTGGCAACTGTTTCACAGTCATGGTGGTTGTGTGGTCATTAGGTCCTCATATATTCATCTTTAGTTACAGCTTGAAATTGTGAGTATTCATCATATTTACGTCACGTGCTGTTCGGTCATCTTGCAATACGGATGGTATGTAGCGTCATGGGTTATAGCCAGTAGCGCAATAGTAGTTTTTCAAGTCATGGCCATACTTAGGTACGATAGATTATGTGGCATAGGGAAGCTTACGAGGTTATTAGCTCAGTCGAAGCAAGATAGAATATATAATGAATCACATCGCGCAGCATTGTCACAAGCGATCGGTTCCCACAGTTAAAGATATGCAACTACATGCGCTTTGTCAGAAGGATAACCAATATTGTTGCAATTAGTGTGTATATGATCAGTTACGAATTATTCCTTTTTAGGTCCGGGGTAAAATTGGTCGGTCTTTTGAGTCATCTGCCAGTCTTCAGTAGCTATCACCGTATGAGCAGGAATCAACCAGGTATAGTGCATTGTTAGTTAGTGTTCACGTGGTGACAGGTTGTCATGTAATAGGATGTTTTTGATAATCTAGATTATCTTCACGACTTTGTTCGGGCTGGATGTAGTTAGACTAGGCATATTCCTCACGACAAGGAGACTCTCTACATCCGGGTAGGTGATAAAAAAAAAAAAAAAAAAACTGCTTCAGCACAGCTAGGAGGTAATAACTTGGTGTATTTGATTTCAGTTAGTCGAACAGGGGTGTCATCAGTGAACATTCGCTGTCGTGCAGTAATCCTCAAGTTTCGGTCGTTTCTGGGTACGTGTTCAGTTACTTGTTAGGGGCACCGTTAGTTCAGTCGAATGTTGTGGATGTAAATGGTGAATAATTATAATAAGGTTATTGTTCAGCTTTAGGTGGTGTGATTCGTCATCAGTTCGGGTAAGGTATCCTTTTGTTTATCCTAGATAGTCGCCTCATGAACCCGACACGCCTTTGGGTTGCGACTATCTCGTGGATTCGGTGCACTATTAATCACGGTAGTCGTCACATGTCCAGGACATAGGGTGCAATTCTGGTACAGGTCATGGGTAGATGATTCACTTTTCACGGTTACTACACAGGGTACGTTACCCATCTCAGCTGTTTTCTGGTGGTATCCATTATGTCTTCAGATAAGTTATCGTTGTAGTTATGGTTACAGTCGGCAGGTGAGTAAAGTTCAGGAAGGAATATTGGTTGGTGACAGTCACGCTATTGTACATTCACTGCAGCTAGCTGGAGTAAGTTGAGTCTCATTGTGCTGGGGGGGTTTTTTGGGGTTCTTTTTCAGAATGTCGCATGTCTCAGACATAGAGGAGTCAGCCTCTCTCGTGGACAATCCAGCCAGGTCTTCAGATCGGGGTAGTGTGATGTCATACAGGACCTGGACCATCCCCAAGATTATGGCTGAATTGGCCAAGAAAGGAATCCCCTTTTCTGCGACAGCCAGAAAAGCGGAACTTTACCGGCTATTGGTGTCAGACACAGCGAGTAATTCCAACGAAGTAGTGTCCATGGATACACTACACACGTTGATTACTCAGTTACATACACTTATTAATAATATGGCTACTAATATGTCTGACATGCAAAGTAGAGTGGAGGCTTTAGAAAACAGGGATGTCACTCCAGCCACTCCTTCCGCAGGGTCTGCACCACCAGTGGCACTCATACCGTCGGTCATGCCACCACCTCCGGTACCGCAAGCTAGTCAATCAGGTACGGTGTCCACGGTGCCCAATATAGCTCCAGCACATTTCATCCCTGCACACATTAAGAGTGATATTCTAGAAGGGAAAGACGTGAATTTAGCTTCATTATTGATAGCCACGCATGATGTTGCCGAAAACAAGACTATAGCCTGCGGTGACGTTTCGGTAGTACTGAAATCAAAAGATGCTAGGCTTAATAGGAAGCTGACTTTGTCTGAATTTATCATGGCCTTCAGTATATACAGGGATGTTATATGCACAGTCAAACCGCACAGAAGAGAAGAACTAGACCAGTACCTGTACAAGCTAACAGAATTTTACCATAAGTATGGCGGTTATCATTTCTATGATTATCATAAATCATTTGCAGCGAAAGCAGCAGCAGCACTCAGTCAGTTTAATTACGTTGTCAACTGGGCTACTGTTGATACAGAGATATACTGCAACCATTTCGCGGGTCTCAAGGCAGCGGTATGCGCTAGGTGTCAGTCCAGCACACATGTTACTGAGTGGTGCAATTTAGTTAGTTCAGGATCTGCAGACAATCAGCCAAGCACGTCAGGGGCCAACCAGCCGAGAAGCCAGAAGGTGTCCGGGCTGGTTGATAAGCTGGGACGTCCTATTCGTTACCTGGGTAAATCGCAAGTATGCAACAACTACAATTACACCTCGTGCAACTATGGGCAATGTAGGTTGCTGCACATATGCACAATCTGTTTCAGGGCTCATCCGAAAACAGCTTGTACCCAGAAAAACGAAAAGGCGTGACTAAGCGTGGTCAATTTAAAATTCTTGAACCTGTTCTTGGCAGATCATCCTGATCAGCGTTTTGTTGAGTTTTTGGTTAACGGTTTCCTCAGTGGGTTTCACACAGGTTTAGTGTCTCTTCCCGAGGTCACACATGAGTGCAGGAATCTACTGTCGGCATTGGCAGATCCATGCACAGTATCTTCCCTTGTCCAAGTCGAGTTGGAGAAGGGTTTCATTATTGGACCATTCCGGCAACCTCCGTTTGACATCTGGAGAGTGAACCCTATTGGTTTAGTCACCGGGAAGTTCTCTAATAAAAAGAGATTGATTTACGATTTGTCCGCCCCATATTCTTCGCATATACCTAGTCTTAACTCTCTCGTACCAGCAGAAGAGTTTTCCTTAAAATATGCCTCCATCGACAGTGCCATCGCCATTATCCTTAGTGAGGGGCAGGGAGCGTGGCTTAGCAAAGCTGATATTTCCGATGCATTCAAGCTCCTGCCCATACTTCCTCAACTGTGGAAATGGCATGGCATTAAGTGGTTGGACAGGTATTATTTTGCTACCAAATTGACATTCGGAGCTAGGAGTAGCCCGTGGCTGTTTAACAAGTTTGCCGATGCTCTACATTGGATTCTGGAAAATAGATTTTCATCCCATCATGTCATCCATTATCTTGATGACTTTTTGCTTATCGAGCCTCCTCATAAGACACCTAGGGACTTAGCAATCCTGTTGGCAGCTTTTGAGCAACTAGCGGTACCTGTGGCACCCAATAAAGTAGAGGGCCCCACACAAGTTATCACTTTTCTTGGAGTTGTGCTCGATTCACAAAAAATGGAGGCAAGATTACCAGCAGACAAGTTACAGAGAGTCAGAGAAGCAATTGTCAAGCTAAAAAACAGTCCTCATATACTCAAAGTCGAGCTACAATCAATTCTAGGCATGTTAAATTTTGCGATGCGCATAATTCCACAAGGTCGCACGTTTATTTCCAGGTTGCTTGAACTTCTTCCCACGGCCCCTGAACAAAACAGCATCATTCAGCTAAATCAGCAAGCGGTAGCCGATTTGAGGATGTGGGAACTGTTTTTTCTTAATTGGAATGGGATTTCCTTCTTCATCCCTGAAATTTCTGATCAATCCCCCATAGTGTTCTCAGATGCGTCCGCCATCTTGGGTTATGCTGCTATTTGGGGTAAGAGATGGCTGGCGAGTCCGTGGCCTCCCGAAGTAGGCCAGATGCCTGGTTTCCAGCGTAATTCTGCCCTGTTCGAATTATACCCTATAGTAGCAGCAGCCCAGGTTTGGGGTCGTTACTGGGAGAAGTCTACTGTACTCTTTGTATCAGATAATGCAACTATAGTGGAAGTACTCATGAAGGGTAGGTCCAGAAGCCCCCACATCATGTCCTTCGCTAGGAAACTAGTATGGTTATCATTGTATCATAAATTCAATTTCTCCTGTGCGCACATAAATGGTGTTGAAAACATAGCAGCCGATGCTCTTTCTAGAAGGAACTTTTCGCTTTTTTCACAGGTAATGCCAGAAGCAGAGCCAGAAGGGGCCCAGATCCCGCCGTGGCATTCACTGATCCTAGACTAGTAAAGCACTGGCTGACAGCTAAACAGCTTGTGGTTAATTCTTTATCTCCTAATACTCAGAAGATTTATGATGCTGCATGGAAAGTGTTTCAGAGATTCTGTCTAGATTTTCCAGAAGGAGATGTGAAATCTGTAGAATTTATTCTAGCTTTTATCGGGTTTTGCCATACTAATTTACAGTTAGCACACAATACAATAAAACTATATTTATCAGGAATCCACCATTACTTTTCCTTGACTGAGCCTGACAGAGACTCTGTTTTCATCCCGCATGGTCAAAGCAGCGCTGAAAGGCATTGCTAAAACAGAGCCACCCAAAGTAGCCGTCAGGCAGCCGATTTCAGGAGAGCTGTTCCGGCAGCTTTCGGATGCATTAGATGGTGCCCCATTCGGTCAGCATGACAGTCACGTCGTAAAGGCGGCTATGTATCTTGGATACTATGGTTTTCTCAGACCAGGAGAGTTCACCAGTAGTAACAGTCGCAGCTTGTTTCTTAAGGTGGGTCAACTAGAACGCAAGTCAGATTATTTTGAGTTGTTGTTGAACAGCACTAAGACTACGTTACCGGGGCATGTAGTAGCCATTCGGTATTTCGCCACGACTCATAAGTGGTGTCCAGTCAAAGTATTGGATTCGTTATTGGCCCTAGGTCATTTCAGTCAGCCTGATGCTCCTCTGTTATTGTTTAAAAATTCCCCATTAACGACTTCAGTGTTCGTAAAACATTTACGCATTTTGGTTAGGTCCGTAGGTGGTGATCCGGCTGCGATTTCTGGTCATTCGTTTCGTATTGGTGCTGCCACTGCCGCGTCACGCAATGGGGTACCAGCGCACATTATAAAGAAGTTAGGTCGCTGGAAATCTGGCAGTTTCACGCGTTACATTCCTAATCCTCGCAGAGAAATGGCGGAGGCATTCCAGTCTCTAGTGATGTGAACTGTGATTGTTAATAAAGAGTTTTGGTTATATTAATGAGTTTTGCCCTCTTTTATACAGGTGTACTCTGCACGCAGCAGTAATGGCACACATCAGACTGCATAGTTAGATACGAGGTGGTTAGGTAGGATAAGAATAGGTAGGGACGTTCGTCTCACGATAAGATCCGACCACAAGTGTAAAGGCTAACAAGTTAGCCTGTATTTGTGGGAGGAGCTGGAAGGACCCATAAGAGCCCGTGGCCGGATACCAGTGTGCGCCGCGGGTTCTTTGCTCCCACCCACCCTCCCTTTATATTTATATTTACATCTATTTCTCTTATAGGGTATGCCCTCTTTTATACAGGTGTACTCTGCACGCAGCAGTAATGGCACACATCAGACTGCATAGTTAGATACGAGGTGGTTAGGTAGGATAAGAATAGGTAGGGACGTTCGTCTCACGATAAGATCCGACCACAAATGAATGTATACTATATACTGACCACATATATATGAATGTATACTATATACTGACCCCCGTATATATGAATGTATACTATATACTGACCCCCATATATGAATGTATATTATATACTGACCCCCATATATATGAATGTATACTATATACTGACCCCCATATATATGAATGTATACTATATACTGACCACATATATATGAATGTATACTATATACTGACCCCCGTATATATGAATGTATACTATATACTGACCCCCATATATGAATGTATATTATATACTGACCCCTATATATATGAATGTATACTATATACTGACCACATATATATGAATGTATACTATATACTGACTCCATATATATGAATGTATACTATATACTGACCCCCATATATGAATGTATACTATATACTGACCCCCATATATATGAATGTATACTATATACTGACCCCCATATATATGAATGTATACTTTATACTGACCCCATATATATGAATGTATGCTATATACTGACCCCATGTATATGGATGTATGCTATATACTGACCCCCATATATATGAATGTATACTAAATACTGACCACACATATGAATGTATACTATATACTGACCCCCATATATATGAATGTATACTTTATACTGACCCCATATATATGAATGTATGCTATATACTGACCCCCATATATATATGAATGTATACTATATACTGACCCCATATATATGATTGTATGCTATATACTGACCCCATGTATATGAATGTATGCTATATACTGACCCCTATATATATGAATGTATACTATATACTGACCACACATATGAATGTATACTATATACTGACCCCCATATATATGAATGTATACTATATACTGACCCCCATAAATATGAATGTATACTATATACTGACCACATATATATGAATGTATACTATATACTGACCCCCATATATGAATGTATACTATATACTGACCCCCATATATGAATGTATACTATATACTGATCCCCATATATATGAATGTATACTATATACTGACCCCCATATATATGAATGAATACTATATACTGACCCCCATATATATGAATGTATAGTTACATAGTTAGTACGGTCGAAAAAAGACATATGTCCATCAAGTTCAACCAGGGAATTAAGGGGTAGGGGTGTGGCGCGATATTGGGGAAGGGATGGGATTTTATATTTCTTCATAAGCATTAATGTTATTTTGTTCCAGGAATGTATCTAACCCTGTTTTAAAGCTGTTAATTGTTCCTGCTGTGACCAGTTCCTGAGGTAGACCGTTCCATAAATTCACAGTCCTCACGGTAAAGAAGGCGTGTCGCCCCTTGAGACTAAACTTTTTCTTCTCCAGACGGAGGGAGTGCCCCCTCGTCCTTTGGGGGGGTTTAACCTGGAACAGTTTTTCTCCATATTTTTTGTATGGGCCATTAATATACTTATATACGTTTATCATATCCCCCCTTAAACATCTCTTCTCAAGACTAAACAATTGTAACTCCTTTAATCGCTCCTCATAGCTAAGATGTTCCATGCCCCATATTAGTTTAGTCGCGCGTCTCTGCACCCTTTCCAACTCCGCAGTGTCCCTTTTATGGACAGGTGCCCAAAACTGAACAGCATATTCCAGGTGAGGCCGTACCAATGCTTTATAAAGGGGGAGTATTATGTCCCTGTCCCTTGAGTCCATGCCTCTTTTGATACATGACAATATCCTGCCGGCTTTGGAAGCAGCAGCCTGACATTGTGCTATTCTGTAGTCTGTGATCTACAAGTACACCCAGATCCTTCTCTACCAGTGACTCTGACAGTTTAATCCCCCCTAAGACATACGACGCATGCAGGTTATTAGTACCCAGATGCATAACTTTACATTTATCCACATTGAACCTCATTTGCCAAGTGGATGCCCAGACACTTAGTCTATCCAAGTCATCTTGTAACTTATACGCATCCTCTATAGACTGTACCGTGCTACAAAGCTTGGTGTCATCTGCAAAGATAGAAACAGAGCTGTTAATATCATCCTCTATATCATTGATAAATAAATTAAACAACAGCGGGCCCAGTACTGAACCTTGGGGTACACCACTAATTACCGGGGACCAATCAGAGTACGAATCATTGACCACCACTCTCTGGGTACGATCCATGAGCCAGTGTTCAATCCAGTTACAAACTAAAATTTCCAAACCCAAAAACATTAACTTACCTGTCAGACGTCTATGAGGGACAGTATCAAATGCTTTAGCAAAATCCAGAAACACTATATCCACAGCCATTCCTCTATATACAGAGCCCCCCTCTATATACACAGCCCCCCTCTATATCCACAGCCATTCCTCTGTCAAGGCTTCTACTCACCTCTTCATAAAAGCAAATTAGATTGGTTTGACAACTTCTATCCTTAGTAAACCCATGCTGGCTATCACTTATAATACTATTATCCCCTATGTATTCCTGTATGTAATCCCTTATAAGTCCTTCAAACAATTTACCCACAATGCACGTTAGACTTACCGGTCTATAGTTTCCTGGGGAAGACCTAGAGCCCTTTTTGAAGATTGGCACCACATTCGCCTTGCGCCAGTCCCTTGGCACAATACCAGACACCAGAGAATCTCTAAATATCATGAACAGGGGTACAGATATTACTGAACTTACCTCTCTAAGAACTCTTGGGTGTAGTCCATCCGGCCCTGGAGATTTGCTTACATTTATATCACTTAACTTACCTTGTACCATCTCTACATTAAGCCAGTTCAGTACATTACATGATGTGTTACCAGCACTGACCTGGCCAATGTCAGCTCCTTCTTCCTTAGTATATACAGAACTAAAGAACCCATTCAGTAGCTCCGCCTTCTCTTGATCGCCTGTGACAACCTCCCCATTATCATTATTAAGGGGTCCTACATGCTCTGTCCTTGGTTTTTTTGCATTTATATATCTAAAAAAATATTTAGGATTAGTTTTGCTTTCTTTGGCCACCTGTCTCTCGTTTTGAATTTTTGCTGTTTTTATTACATTTTTACAGATTTTATTAAGCTCCTTGTACTGTTTAAATGTTATATCTGACCCATCAGATTTGTATTTTTTGAAGGATATTTTTTTTGTTGTTTATTGCTCTTTTAACATCATGTGTCAGCCATGTAGGATTTAGTTTTAATCGTTTATATTTGTTCCCCTTTGGTATATATTTAGCTGTATAGTTATTTAGAGTTGATTTAAAGATGTCCCATTTACCTTCTGTATCAGTATTTGACAACACCTCCCCCCAGTCTATGTCCTGTAGTGCAGCCCTCAGCCCAGGGAAGTTTGCCTTTTTAAAGTTATATGTTTTTGCCTTCCCCGCCTGTCTTTGTTTTCTACATTTTAAGGCAAAAGTAACTATATTGTGGTCGCTATTACCAAGGTTTTCCCGCACAGTTACATTACCAACCAGCTCTGCGTTGTTGGAAATGATCAGATCCAACAAGGCATCACTTCTTGTTGGGTCCTCCACAAACTGGCCCAGAAAATTATCCTGCAATAAATTTAGGAATTTTCTCCCCTTTGTAGTTTTAGCCAACCCCGGACCCCAATCTATATCTGGATAGTTAAAATCTCCCATTATTACCACTGTACCTGCCCGGGCGGCCCTCTCTATTTGTTTATAAAGCCGAACTTCTATCTCTTCAGTGATATTAGGGGGTCTGTAAATTACCCCAAATATTATTATTTCAGTATTTCCCTCCTTTTGTAATTCTACCCACAGTGATTCCACCTCCTCAGAATCATCACACACTATGGCATCGTTCACACTGACTTTCATACCACTTCTTACATACAGACAGACTCCACCACCTTTTCTGTTCATTCTATCCTTGCCAAACAATGTAAACCCCTGCAGATTAACAGCCCAGTCATGTGAGGAGTCCAGCCATGTCTCAGTGACCCCAACTATATCACCAGCCATGTCTCAGTGACCCCAACTATATCAAATATACTGACCACACATATGAATGTATACTATATACTGACCACACATATGAATGTATACTATATACTGACCACACATATGAATGTATACTATATACTGACCACACATATGAATGTATACTATATACTGACCACACATATGAATGTATACTATATACTGACCACACATATGAATGTATACTATATACTGACCACACATATGAATGTATAATATATACTGACCACACATATGAATGTATACTATATACTGACCACACATATGAATGTATACTATATACTGACCCCCATATATATGAATGTATACTATATACTGACCCCCATATATGAATGTATACTATATACTGACCACACATATGAATGTATACTATATACTGACCACACATATGAATGTATACTATATACTGACCACACATATGAATGTATACTATATACTGACCACACATATGAATGTATACTATATACTGACCACACATATGAATGTATACTATATACTGACCACACATATGAATGTATAATATATACTGACCACACATATGAATGTATACTATATACTGACCACACATATGAATGTATACTATATACTGACCACACATATGAATGTATACTATATACTGACCACACATATGAATGTATAAAATATACTGACCACAAATATGAATGTATACTATATACTGACCACACATATGAATGTATACTATATACTGACCACACATATGAATGTATACTATATACTGACCCCCATATATATGAATGTATACTATATACTGACCACACATATGAATGTATACTATATACTGACCACACATATGAATGTATACTATATACTGACCACACATATGAATGTATGCTATATACTGACCACACATATGAATGTATACTATATACTGACCACACATATGAATGTATAAAATATACTGACCACACATATGAATGTATACTATATACTGACCACACATATGAATGTATACTATATACTGACCACACATATGAATGTATAATATATACTGACCACACATATGAATGTATAATATATACTGACCACACATATGAATGTATACTATATACTGACCACACATATGAATGTATACTATATACTGACCACACATATGAATGTATAAAATATACTGACCACAAATATGAATGTATACTATATACTGACCACACATATGAATGTATACTATATACTGACCACACATATGAATGTATACTATATACTGACCACACATATGAATGTATACTATATACTGACCACACATATGAATGTATACTATATACTGACCCCCATATATATGAATGTATACTATATACTGACCACACATATGAATGTATACTATATACTGACCACACATATGAATGTATACTATATACTGACCACACATATGAATGTATACTATATACTGACCCCCATATATATGAATGTATACTATATACTGACCCCCATAAATGAATGTATACTATATATTGACCCCCATATATATGAATGTATACTATATACTGACCACATATATGTAAATGTATACTATATACTGACCCACTTATATATGAATGTATACTATATACTGACCACATATATGAATGTATACTATATACTGACCCCCATATATATGAATGTATACTATATACTGACCCCCATATATATGAAAGTATACTATATACTCGTCCCCACAAATTAATTTATACTATATACTGACCCCCATATATGAATGTATAGTATATACTGACCCCCATATATATGAATGTATACTATATACTGACCCCCATATATATGAATGTATACTATATACTGAGCCCCATATATATGAATGTATACTATATACTGAGCCCCATATATATAAATGTATACTTTATACTGACCCCCATATATATGAATGTATACTATATACTGACCCCCATATATGAATGTATACTATATACTGACCCCCATATATATGAATGTATACTATATACTGACCCCCATATATATGAATGTATACTATATACTGACCCCCATATATATGAATGTATACTATATACTGACCCCCATATATATGAATGTATACTATATACTGACCCCCATATATATGAATGTATACTATATACTGACCCCCATATATATGAATGTATACTATACACTGACCCCCATATATGCATGTATACTATATACTGACCCCCATATATATGAATGTATACTATATACTGACCCCCATATATATTAATGTATACTATATAATGACCCCATATATGAATGTATACTATATACTGACCACACATATGAATGTATACTATATACTGACCCCCATATATGTGAATGTATACTATATACTGACCCCCATATATATGAATGTATACTATATACTGACCCCCATATATGAATGTATACTATATACTGACCACACATATGAATGTATACTATATACTGACCCCCATATATGAATGTATACTATATACTGACCCCCATATATATGAATGTATACTATATACTTACCCCCATATATATGAATGTATACTATATATTGACCACATATATGAATGTTTACTATATACTTAGCAACCAATCAGATCGCTTCTTTCATTTTTGAAAAGGCCTCTGAAAAATGAAAGAAGCAATTTGATTGGTTGCTATGGGCAACTCAGCAGCTTTTCCAGGAAAGTAAAGTTTAACCACAACACTGTAACACTGTCCACCCTGGGACTCGAACCAGTGACGGTCTCCCATCCCACTGTACTGCCGAGACGGTCCTGCTTATCTTACATGCAGTGAGATCCCCATAGACCACAATTAGCCTATTGGGCAAAAAATCGCAGAGTTGATGCACTAGTCACAGTTCTCTATACCATTAATGAAGGGAGGGCTCAAATTTTCACATATGCGCAAAAAAAGCGAATATTCGTAATTATGAATATATAGTGCTATATTTGCAATATTCGCAAATTCGCGAATATGCTATATTCGCAATTAAAATTTGAATAGCGAATATTCGTGAGCAACACTAGTCGCTGCAAATACAGTGAAGGAGTTTAAACATGCATGGGATAGGCATAAGGCTATCCTTCATATAAGATAGGGCCAGGGACTATTGATAGGATTCAGATTATTGGGCAGACTAGATGGGCCAATTGGTTCTTATCTGCCGACACATTCTATGTTTCTATACTGTATGGATATCAGAAAAATGGTTCCAAGCTCTTATTTCTTTATTAAATTCACTACTTTGGGGCAGGAAAGCACGAGAATGAAATATGTTTCTTTAACGTTAGCTGAGCACGATGGGGGTTGGGCACTTTTTTTTTTTTTAGGTACTTTTTAGCACTAAAATTGCAGACTATTATCAGAAGGAGGTAAAATGTAGTCCTATTTTTTCTCTCTAAGGGTATGTTCACACTACGGAATTCCCACGGAATTCCACGGGCGGAATTCCGAGAGCCGAATTCCGCGGTGTGAACTTAACATTAGTGTGAATGGGTTTCCGCGAGACCCGTTCACACTGCGGAATTTCAGCGCCACTGAAATTGTTCCGCCCAAAGAAAGAACATGTTTATTCTTTGCACGGAAGTCCGCGAGCACTGCATAGCTGTCAATGGTGACGGCTCAGTGCCGCCCGGTCCTACCGCCGCCGCCGGCTGCCAGACTGAATCTTCGCTCACTGAATTCAGCGAGCGGAGATTCCATTCACACACTGTAGTGTGAACATACCCTAATGGGTCGTTATAAGGATATTTTTGAGATTTTGGAAGCTGGGATACTCACTACACCCATGCATATCTAGATAATTAAGTATGGGAGGAACTTAAAAAATTTTTAAAATCACATGGAGATTTGACTTTACTTCATTATGGTCGAATAAAGCACTTAAAGAATTCCTTAAAATTAAAGATTCACTCTTTTGGATGAAAAGGGGCTTATTTATGTAAATCAATTATACGCTTTAGGTCAAATAAAGTCGTTTGAAGAGATAGCCCATAAGTGTGTGGGGGGAAGACAATCAGAAACATTGTTTTTTACAAATAAGTAACACAGATCATAAACCAATAAAAGGAGAGATTGGAGATTTCAGGGATTCTATATATAAGAAAAGTTTAATTAGACTATTTCCTTATGCGAAGTTGCTGTCTGGGCATGCTGGGAGTTGTGGTTCTGCAGCGGTTGGGGGTTCACAGCTTGAAGACCACTGCTATAGCGGGTGCAAATGTATCTGAACCCTGGAACTCAAATAATGTGAAATATGAGATGATCAAAATGGAGCCCCTGCACTAATTACTTGGGTTCTGAGGTCTGTAAGGTCCATAGTAAAAACATCAGGTTCTGTCTATAGCAGATACTAAATCATGGCAGCTCAAAGAAACAAGCAGTCATTCTGACATGTCACATGTGATGTCATAGACAGCTGGAGGCCTGACATTCCACTGACAGCTGCCCGAGCCTTCAGTCAGTTCCAGTGCGATTAGTGAGAATAGTGAGATTAGCGTCTTCTTCTTCTACTTGTCTGAAATGGAGCTAAAAGGACTGGGGTTCGTCCCACTCCTGTTGGCGTTTTGGTGTGCGGCCTGGCTTGCCACCAGCTACATCATGACGGTCGTCCTCGGCCATGCAGCCTCGCCACTGATGAGCATCAGGTAAGATAAACAAGCACATGATTCTTATTTCATGGGTTGGGAGTGAGGAAATATCCATAATAACATTGGTTCCTTTTCCTTCACAGTGACGTGGGAAATTTCTTTCCTGAAAGCATATTATTCAGAATTGGATTCATAGGGACGTCCATTGGCACTTTGGTACTAACCTTTCTTATTTATAAGTATATGGTTATGCATACTGAAGAGTTCAGGGGTCATCAGGTCCTGATCCAGAGGATCCTGCTGGCCATTGTGTGGGCCTCCTGTTTTTCCACAGCTGTTATGCATGTATTGTCCCCCGAAGAATATCCCAGGATACACTTTGTCAGCACGATAATTTCCATTACATGTGAAGCCTTATACTACCTTGGGCAGTCCATCCAGATGTATAAATTACCAGGAGCAAAAAAAGTCATCCACCATAGTAGATGCACCTGCTGTGGCCTGACTTTTGCCTGTGTAGTTTTCTATTTTGGATATGAAACATTAAAGGAATTATTCCATAATGATGAAGACTGGGACGAGATCCGTGAAATCCCCATCATAATCATCGAGTGGGTGATGCTTCTACTGATCCTGATAAACATCGTGACCTATTATTCCACCATGCAGAGGATATTGTTGACCGTCTCCAGAAACAGCTGCACACTCTCTCTTAGAGTAAAAATTGATGACTTCGGGGTGTAGACCACCACGGGGGCCATCAAGTGGACTTCTGGGAGAGATACTGCACAGGACACGGAAAACATCTAAAGAAGAATAACTGGGGGACAACATATGGTGCCAGTAATCATGACACAATAATATGAGCTGGTGATATTACCTATACAAAAAATAATAAAAAAATGTAAAAAAAATATTGGTGTGTGAAGTGTAATACCTAGTTAGAAAAACAGAATCAAATTCATCATTATAACCCCCCTCTGCATTACCCTGTTTATTATTTTTCAAGCAAGCACTTTGTTCTAATTCGTCCACTCTCTGGCGTGCTCCTTGTATAAGGGGTTTGGGATACCCTTTTTGTTTAAAACGATCCTCCAGGTTCTCTAGTTGTTGTAGGTATTTTTGTGTGCAAGAACAATTCCTTCGGATTCTTTTCATTTGACCTAATGGAATGTTCTTCTTCCATTATTTAAGATGGCAACTGTTAAAGTCGAGGTATCTGTTTGCATCCACCTCCTTAAAATAGTTGGCAGTATGCGAACAGCCATCCTGAATATAGATATTTTTTGGGGGGACTGATGCAGCGCTGCCTTTGGATATCTCTGGCTCTGCCATAGCGCTTTTTTTGAGGGGGCGTGTCGGCTGCCCCTTCGTCTGGTGGTCAACACTAGTGTTGCTCGCAAATATTCGCAATGCGCGAATTCGCGAATATTCGCCAATATAGCACTATATATTCGAAATTACGAATATTGTTTTTTTTTTTTCACAATACACATCACAGTGATCATCCCTCTCTGCTTCCAGCTTGTGTGGTGTAAAGAAGGCTCTAATACTGCTGTGTGAGACTGGCGTATGAATTTTCGCATATGGGAAAATTTGCATATGCACATGTTCATTTATGCAAATTTTCGCATATGCAAAAATATTACGCGAATATTATGAATATGCGAATTTAGCGAATATATGACGAATATTTGTCCATATATACGCGAAATATCGCGAATTTGAATATGGCCTATGCTGCTCAACACTAGTCAACACGCGCTATCTGGCCAGCGAGCCAAGGCCCCGTACAGGAGATCACGGGGCCCCCCAGCAGTCGGACACCCCGCAATCTGAAATGTATCCCCTATCCTTGGGATAGGGGATGTTTTTCAACACTGGACTACCCCTTTAATGGCCTCCAAAATGAAGTTCCTCTGATGTATGGGCATCAAGGGATCTTCCACTAAAAAAGATCACACAGCTTCCACTCCTCTGTCATGTGGGATGTTACTATATAATGAAGCAACATCTAGTGTTGCCCACATATAGTCCTCTTCCCGTATGATATCTTTCAATAGGGTTAATAAACGCCCATTTATCTCTGAGGTATGCTGGTAAAGACACCGCACATTTCTGTAACTGATGGTCTATATATTCAGATAAACATCTGGCAACTATCGGACGAACAGGTGTTTTTTTTTCGGTCTTTATGTACCTTAGGTAGAAAATAAAAATAAGGTACATTTGGGTTGGGGTTAAATATATATCATGTTTTTCCCTCTTAAAGGGGTACTACGCACCAAGACATCTTATCCCCTCTCCAAAGGACCCCCGTGATCTCGGTTGCGGCACCCTGTTGTCATCACTGCACAGAGAATACAGGGGCCAGCACATCGGCATAGCCATTGACTGTCCTGGCATGCTGGGAGTTTTGCTACATCTGGAACTCTTTTTATTAGAAAAATATGAAACTTTTACAAAACACAAATACAATGCTTAATCAGCTGAAACATAAGGATGAAAAAGTAACAAATATAAACTCTTTGTTACAGAATAAAAGGACCTACCTAACCGACCAGCCCAGCTTAACTCAACTAACAAATATTGCCTGATACTACTAATTCTTACCTATTATCCTTCCAAACACACATACACACATTAATTACCAACAAAACATAAATATAGCTTTCCTTAATTAAGTTTTAACTGAAAACATCCGAATAGGAAACTTATCCCCACATACCATACACAAAATGCATTAAACAAAAATAAATAGGGCTAACTGCCATAAAAATAATAAGGAAATAAATAAAATAATTCCATCTTGGAAATACCATTAATTTTACACACATACAACAACCAATACTCACAATACATATTATATCATAACAACGAAAAAAAAAAAAAAAAAAAAAAATAAAAAAAAATACAAAAATTTATAATAAAAAGAGGGCTTATTGCCATAACTAAAAATAATTCCAACTTGGAAATTTTTTTTTTATTTTTTTTTTCCCCCTTTCTCCTTTCCCTTCTCTTTAAACTATAGTAACACACACATGCATGGATACATTACCATAAGGGGAAAAAAAAAAACACAATAATATCAACTAAAAGCTGGTCCGACTGCCTTTACCCTACAATGAGGTATAACACTATACAAAAATACATAAAACTATTTATACTTATGAAATACATGTAAACAAGAATAAAACCTAAAGAAAAATAACCTACACTATGAACTCTCCCGTCACCCACACCACTCCCACTGGACATGGTCAGAGTTCGTGTATCACAGTGTTTTTTTTATTTTTTTTTATTTTTTTTTTACTGAAACAGTCATTGTCCATAAACTGACCCAAGTCAGACCCAAAATATCATCCCCTCCCCCCAACAACCCCCACCCAACCTAAAATGAATCCCCCCCACTATTATTAACTAACTCAACAATGTACTAATTCACTACAACCACAGAAATAGTATGAAAAACAATGTAATACAGTACTACAAACCCCCACCAGGCCCAAGATTGGTTGCCTGCAAGCTCTTTACATTCAAATTACAGAAAACAAAACAAAAAGCTAGAGTGACATGCATAGCCCACCACCAGGAAGAAGGATGGCAATCCTGATAAAACTAAGTTTCAAAATGCTTACCCTATGAACCTTACTTCTAATCCTATCGCTATCCCTTCATAAAACTGACCCTATACTCACCCTAACATCTATATACTGTCCCTAACCAAAATTAAGGTACATCAAAAGAAAACCCTCTCCACAGGAGAGAAGCCCTACTGGTACCAAGACTGCCATACTCCAAAGACCTGATCTTCCCGAGGTCACCAGTGATGTTCCTACATACCTCCACCTCGGAGAGGACTTTCTGTTGGGTCGATACTAAGCACCGTGCATTCCACGTGTAGTACCTAACCACTGAGCTAACTAAGAATAAAGTGCCCCGATCACGGCCACCCAGGTTCCTGAATGCCCCATAAGCCCACTCCGGATAGGAAAGGCCGGCAAGTTGACTCCAGCCGATGGAAGCGCCCACCCTGTTGTAAACCCCTATATTAAAGGGACAATGAAGCAGGAAGTGGTCCATGCTTTCCAGCGTGTCCCCGCACTCTTCTCGGGGACATCCCCGGTCATCAGAGTTCCTGTACTTCAGGTTGTCCCTCACATATAGCTTCCCCTGAAAGCAGCGCCAGGCCAAGTCCCAAAACTTCTGGGGGATCCTTTTCATATTTAAAAGATGCAACCCCACCCTCAGATTCCGACCTGGGCAGTCCCTGAGATCCTTACGGCCCCACTTTGTTTGTGGGGCGTAGATGTTGATGAGCCGGAGCTCTTGTCCCTTCATGAAGACATCTAAGATCAGGCACCTCCCCATTTCTAACTCAATGACCCGTCTGCATTCGACCGGAGCGGTAAAAAGGACCGCCACCCCACTATACGGCTCAGCCGCAAGAGACCAGTGGGAGGGGACGCGCCTCCACTCTCTTCTGGCTTTCACCAGAGAGGCTAGATCTGACAACCTGGTCTCCTGTAAAAAGAAAATGTCGGCTTCAACACGGCCGAGAAAATCAAAGGCTGCGAATCTAGCCGTATCAGACTTTATACTGGCACAATTAATAGATGCCAGCGTCAATGGGGTGAGTGCTGCCATCCTGGGTAATTGAGTTAGACGGCCTTACCCATTTTTTTTTCTTGCCCTTCTTCTTCACCGCCTCATCCCCTGAAGAAGAAGGAGCATTCTTACTTTCTTTAGATCTCTTTTTGACTCAGACTGATCCATCTGGCTCCCATCTCCATCTGGCCCTGAGTTAGCCCTGCCCTCCGAGGAAGATGCCTCAACAGGACAGGACCCAGTTCCCCCTGGAGGCTCCAATCCCTCAGGCACCCCATCCTCGCCACCCCCCTCCAATGAGGGGGAGGAGATGGTATCAAGGACAAGGTACCTGTTCGATAGGTCAATCAGAAGGGGGGCAGGTAAGCTTCCTTTTAGGACCTGGCCTTTAGCACCTGAAATAGAGGACTGAGACTTCCCCTTTACAACTTTTTTGCCCTTGTCTTTTTTCTGCCTTTCCCTCCCCTCCTCATCCACACTTTCATAGTGGGAGGAATCAAAAAGATCAGCCTCTTTTTCCCTCTCGCCTTAGTTTGGCAGGCCCCTTCTTGCTCTTCATTAACCCTGTTGCTCCTTCACCCATGCAAGTACCCTCCCCAGCCGGGGCAACCCTAAAGCTCTCCCCAGCTGGAGCGGCCACCACACGGGAAAAGGCGCTGGGGCAACGGCTGAAAGGGTGTCCTAGGACACCACACAGATGACACCGGATCTGCCCACAGGATGCAGCCAAATGACCAGCCCCACCACACAAAGCGCAAACCTGCACAGTGCAGGCTGCGCTAAAATGGGTAGGACTACCACACCTGTGGCAGACTTTAGGCTGCCCCTGGTAGAATCATTGGATTCTGTCACGTCCGAGGAAGGCTGCCGATGGGATGTGGGCAACTGTGCTCCCTGAACGCCTAAGTTTGACGGAAAACGTCCAGGCCCCAGACCAGATCCCGTGCTCATCAAGATTTTTCTTGGGCATGTCCGTCACATCCCCATAACGACCGAGCCAGGTCATGATGTCGTAGCAAGAGAGCGACTCGTTACGGGTCAAAACGGTCACTCTCTTGGTTTGGTTCTGCCGGGATATCGCTTTTACAGCGAAATCCCGCCAGTCTGGCTCGTTCTTCACCATCTCGTAATTCGACCAGAAAAGTTCAAGACCCTCTGGCCGAACAAAGCTGATGTCGAACTCAGAAGAACCATAGGGGTGAATCAGGGCAAAGATGTCACTCGCCCTGAACTCCATCTGAAGGAGGAGCTCAACCACCCTTGCCCGGGGCGGGCACGCATCTTTACCCCTCCAAATCAGACGGGCCACATTCCTACGGTTACTATCCTGCCCGGGTGTCGGGAGGGACCACATCACCTCCCCATTCTGTTCTCGGAAGGCACCCAGACCATGCCTCTCTATCCAAAAAGACAGGTCAACCGAACCCCTTCCTTCTACCTCAATTGACCTATCACCCTTACGCAGAGCCTCCAGGAGGCGCCGCTGCAAGTGACCCCCAGAACCAGATGGAGACGGGGACCCTCTTGATTCCCCGGCAGCGACGCTGGCATAGCTTCTAGCAGTCACCACCAGGGGGACAGCCGAACCAGCCCCTACTTCCTCAGTACTCTTTACTGATCCAGTGACATCCCTTTGCCCGCCTCCAGCACTCTTCTCTTGCACACCGATAGCATCCCTCTCTTGTACACCTCTAGCACCCCTCTCTTTCACACCGCTAGAATCCCTCTCTTGCACACCGCTAGCACCCCTCTCTCGCACACCGCTAGCACCCCTCTCTTGCACACCGCTAGCACCCCTCTCTTGCACACCGCTAGAACCCCTCTCTCACACACCGCTAGCACCCCTCTCTCGCACACCGCTAGCACCCCTCTCTTGCACACCGCTAGCACCCCTCTCTTGCACACCGCTAGCACCCCTCTCTTGTACTCCTCTAATGCCCCACTCTTGCACACTGCTAACATTTTCATGCAACATACCATCACCAAAATGTTCACCCTCTTTTGCACTCTTCCCTTTCACACTATTATCCTGGCTAAACTTTCCTGAGCTGGCCGGGTTATTTGCGTATGCCACGGGGGTTTGTGCTGCTGGTCCCGCCCCCGATGACCGTTTTTTCGGTTCTGGCGATGTTACTTCCAGTTCCAGTGATGACACTTCCTTCAACGCCGATGATGTTCCCAGTGAGAACAGCTTCACACTGGGTGGGAGCTGTCCCTCCGGACGCACCCCCACCCCTCCTACAGCAGCCGACGTGCAGGGATTCCCCACAGCGTCAGTGCAACCTTCAGGAGCCACCTCACCCGACCACCCGGGCTTTTCTACCAATCCAGACGCATGGACACTCCCCCCCCTCACAGAGGAGTGCCCTGCTACGCCCAGATCGCTCGGGGGACCGCCCCCCGAGCAGACAGCAACATCACCAAGCTCCGGCACTAGGACACGCCCCCTGCCCACCAGGGGTGGTCCTGCAGCATCGGAGTCGCCCACCTTAAGCCTGTCCTGCCCTTCCCTACCGGCAGGACAGGCGGGCTCCTTGGCGTCTGCAGCCATCTTAGAAACCTTATCCACCATGTACCCCCCATGCTGGCCCCGCTTTACAGCAAAAGCGGGGTCGGGCAGACTGGGGGGCCCACCAGCCTGAACCACCTTTCAGATGGCCCAGACTGCTGGAGAGAAGAATAAACAAGTCTGGTGACCTCTCCTTTTTTCCTTTTATTTCTCCTCTTCCTCTTGCCCTTCACCTCAGTATCTGGGCCCAAGTCATTTCCAAATGAAAAGTTCTCAAAATGGGTAGGTGACTCTTGGAGCACAATCGCCTTCAGCAATCCACCACCAATTAACCCATTGCTGCTGCCGCTGTCGTCACTGCTGTCATCTGACGTTACAGGCAGGGCTACCTGAGCAGGATTTATGTATGAACTCTGGGTTGTGTCCTCCTCCATTTCACTCTCCTCTGCACCACCATCTTGCTTCTCTTTAGCACCTTCCTCAGCACTGTCCTCTCTTTCTCCACCACCATCTTCCTCCACACTGTCCTCCTCAGCACTGTTCTCTCTTTCTCCTCCACCATCCACCTCCACACCATCCTCCTCTGCACTGCTTTCGCTGTGACTGACCTCCTCCTCTCTTTCTGGGTTCTGCTGGCCTCTGAACCGACTTTCATTGCAGAGTTTTTCTCTGAAGATACCAGCCCCTTCCATGATCTCCATCCTCACCCTTTCTACCTCCTCAACCTCTTTTTTCAGGGTGCGCACTTTAGCCGAATACACTGGCCTTAGATTTTTTGAGGTGTAATCAGCCTGGTAACAGGCAAATTTTAAGTCCTCTCTTAGCCCACAAAGCATTTTGCCAAGACGCTCATACTCCGCCATTTTTGCTTGGAGTCGGGACCCAAAAGTGGCCAAAGACTCCCTGAGACCCAATACCCCCCATTGCTGGGGTTCAGAGGTACCTTGCCTCCCCATGTTTCTCCTCAACTCCTCACCTTTATGCAGGCCTTCACCTGCAGCCTTGCTTGTAGCCTTCCTTGCAGCCTTGCGGCTTCCAGATATTGACGGTGGAGTTGGTTCTGCATTTCTGCGGATCCTGGAGGATCTCCGTACCCCATCCTGGGAGTTGGCCGTTGCAATGTCACCTCCACCTCCCGCCGGCCTGGTACGGGAGGTTGGGACGTTGGGGTTCATGCAGGGAAGCCCTTCCCCGAAGGCTGCCACAAACCTGGGGGGGGGGGGGGGGGGGGGAGGGCTGGTGAAAATCATGCTGCTCTCTGGTTCTCTGGTTCTCCTGGAGCTGACGATCACACAACCACACCCTGAACAGGAAGTAGTGCAACAGCTGGAGACACCCTATTTGGGAAGCACTGCTGTAGGGTAATTTGGTGGTGGATGCAAATCCCTAATTTAGGCCTCAAATGCACATGGTGCTCTTTCACTTTGGAGCCCTCTCATATTTCAAGGCAACAGTTTTGGGTTACAAATTTTTTTTCTCTTCTTTTACCCCTTAAGAAAAGGTAAATTTTGGGTCTACACCAGCATGTTAGTGTAAACAAAGTGTACCATATACATTTGAGGCCTAAATTGGTGATTTGCACAGGGGTGGCTGGTAGTTACAGCAGTTCTGACATAAACATAAAAAACACCCATATGTGACCCCCATTTAGAAAACTACACCCCTCACGTAAAGTAACAAGGGGTATAGTGAGCCTTAACATCCCACAGGTGTTTGACAAATTTTAGTTAAAGTTGGAGGTGAAAATAAAAAAATTTATATTTTTTTCCCTAAAATGCTATTGTTACCCCAATTTTATCATTTTCACAAGGGGTAATAGGAGAAAAAGCCCCGCAAAATTTGTAACTCCATCTCTTCTGAGTCAGAAAATACCCCACATGTGGATGTAAAGTGCTCTGCGGGTGAACTACAGGGCTCAGAAGAGAAGGAGCACCATTGGGCTTTTGGAGAGAGAATCTGGCTGAAATTGAAGGCCATGTGCGTTTAGGCCTCCATGGTGCCAGAACAGTGAACCCCCCCCCCCCCCCCCCCACACACATGTGACCCCATTTTGGAAACTACACCCCTAATAAGAAGTGCAGTGAGCATTTACATCTCACAGGTGTCTGATAGATTTTTTTGAGCAGTGGTCTGCTAAAAGAAAAATGAAAATTTTTCATTTGCACAGCCCACTGTTCCAAAGATCTGTCAAATGCCAGTGGGGTTTAACCCCTTAAGGAACCAGCCCATTTTCACCTTAAGGACCCAGCCATTTTTGCACATCTGACCACTATCATTTTAAGCATTAATAACTCTGGGATGCTTTTACTTTTCATTCTGATTCTGAGATTTTTTTTTCGTGACATATTCTTCTTCATGTTAGTGGTAAATTTTTGTTGAGGCTTGCATCATTTCTTGGTGAAAAATTCCAAAATTTGATGAAAAAATAGAAAATTTTGCATTTTTCTAACTTTGAAGCTCTCTGCTTGTAACAAAAACAGACATTCCAAATAAATTATATATTGATTCACAGATACAATATGTCTACTTTATATTTTCATCATAAAGTTGACAGGTTTTAACTTTTAGAAGATATCAGAGGGCTTCAAAGTTCAGCAGCACTTTTCCAATTTTTCACAACATTTTCTAAATTGGAATTTTTCAGGGACCAGTTCAGTTTTTAAGTGGATTTGAAGGGCCTTCATATTAGAAATACCCCACAAATGACCCCATTATAAAAACTGCACCCCTCAAAGTATCCAAAATGACATTTGGGTAAGTGTGTTAACCCTTTAGGTGTTTCACAGGAATAGCAGCAAAGTGAAGGAGGAAATTCAAAATCTCAATTTTTTACACTCGCATGTTCTTGTAGACCCAGTTTTTGAATTTTTACAAGGGGTAATAGGAGAAAAATACCCCTAAAATTTGTAAACCAATTTCTCTAGAGTAAGGAAATGCCTCATATGTGTATGTAAAGTGTTCGGCTGGTGCAGTAGAGGGCTCAGAAGGGAAGGAGCAACAATGGGATTATTGGAGAGTGAATTTTTGCTGAAATGGTTTTTGGGGGGCATGTCACATTTTGGAAGCCCCTATGGTGCCAGAAGAGCAGAAAACCCCCACATGGCATACCATTTTGGAAACCACACCCCTCAAGGCACGTACCAAGGGGTCCAGTGAGCCTTAACACCCCACAGGTCTTTTACGACTTTTCGTTAAATTCGGATGTGTAAATGAAAAAAAATAAAATAATTCACTTCCAGGCAGTGGAAGAGAGGTGGTTGTGGTTGTGATAAATATAAAGCAAATACACTATGTTGAGCTAGCGATTGTTTGTCTGTATACAAGAGTGTGAAGCATACAAGTGAGTGAGTATAAAAGTGAGGGGACTTAAAATTAAGGGACTTTAAATTCAGGAAGTTTAAATTGAAATATTTGATTTTTTTTTCTTTTCTGTTAATTTTTGCAATCCCCAAATCTAGTATGACCTCCATGTTGGAAAAGGCAGTCCAGTGTGCATCTTGCGCAATGTATGCAATCCTTGAACAACAGATTGAGGGTGCATATTGTTGTGCGAGATGTGTGCGAGTTGCTCATTTAGAAGCCCAGATCCTGGATCTAGAGGAGCAACTGGCAACACTGAGATGCATTGACAACCCGCAGAGTAGTCTCCTGCTCACTGAGCAGGTACTCTCTGGGGTCGAGGTGGGGATGGATAGTGGGACGGAGGGGCAGGACAGTCAGGCAGTTAGCTGGGTTACAGTTAGAAAACGGAGTAGAGGGAAAAGTGTCAGGGAGGCTAGTCCTGAACTGGCACACCCCAACAAGTTTGCCCAGTTGGCAGATGAGGGGGATGTCATTTCAGAGCTAGCGGTACTGCAGCAGGACTTTGCCTCTGACCGCCAGGGGGGTGTCTGCTCCAGTAAGGAGGGAGGGAGGAGAGCAGGGCAGGTCAGACAGGTACTGGTAGTGGGGGACTCAATTATTAGGGGGACAGATAGGGCGATCTGTCACAAAGACCGGGATAGCCGAACAGTGTGTTGTCTTCCTGGCGCTCGAGTTCGGCACATCGCGGATCGGGTTGACAGGTTGCTGGGTGGGGCTGGAGAAGACCCAGCAGTCATGGTACATATTGGCACCAATGACAAAGTAAGAGGTAGATGGAGTGTCCTTAAAAAGGATTTCAGGGACTTAGGCTGCAAGCTTAAGGCAAGGACCTCCAAGGTAGTATTTTCTGAAATATTACCTGTACCACGAGCCACACCAGAGAGGCAGCGGGAGATTAGGGAGGTAAACAAGTGGCTCAGAAGCTGGTGTAGGAAGGAGGGGTTTGGGTTCATGGAGAACTGGGCAGACTTCGACTTTAAAGGAAACAGATTTCTGACTATAGCTAAAGACCATTATCTGTCCCAAATGGTGCAGGGCCTGACCAGAGGGGGCGCCCTACTAGACTTAATATTTACCAACGTACTGAAACTGACAGAGTAATTAATGTGCAAGTAGATGGACACCGAGGAAATAGTGATCATAATTTAATACATTATAACTTGTTCTTCAATAAGGGAATCTCTCGAGGGGCCACAAAAACAATGAACTTTCGAAAAGCAAAGTTCGATCAACTCAGAGAAGCCCATACCAATATAAAATGGGATAATGTCCTCAAAAATAACAATACTGACACTAAATGGGAGACTTTTAAAAATATCTTAAATTTTCACTGTAAGATGTATATACTTTATAGGAATAAAAGGGTCAGAAATAAAAGAAAACCAATATGGATGAATAAAAATGTTAAGGGGGCAATAAATGACAAAAATAAAGCATTTCAGTTACTAAAACAGGACAGCAGTGAAGAAGCATTAAAAAGCTATAGAGAAAAATGTTAAATATGTAAAAAACAGATAAAAGCCGCAAAAATAGAGACAGAAAGACTCATTGCCAAAGAGAGTATAACTAACCCCAAAATGTTCTTTAATTATATAAATAGCAAAAAGGTCAAAAATGAAAGTGTTGGCCTTTTAAAAAATGATGAGGAAGAAATTATAAACGGGGATCAGGAAAAAGCAAATATACTAAACAAATTCTTCTCCACTGTATTCACTGAGGAAAATGAAATGCCAGGTGAAATACAGTGTGATAAGGTAAACTCCCCAGTACAGGTCACCTGTCTAACCCAGGAAGAAGTACAGTGCCACCTACAAAAAATCAAAATAGACAAATCACCAGGTCCAGATGGCATTCACCCCCATGTTCTAAAGGAATTAAGTAATGTAATAGACAGACCCCTATTTTTAATATTCAGGGACTCTATAGTGACAGGGACTCTTCCCCAGGACTGGCGCATGGCAAATGTGGTGCCAATATTTAAGAACGGGTCAAAAAGTGACCCCGGGAATTATAGACCTGTTAGTTTAATCTCGGTTATATGTAAATTGTTTGAGGGTTTCCTAAGAGATGCTATTTTGGAATATCTTGATAAAAATAAATGTATGACCCTGTATCAGCATGGCTTTATGAGGGATTGATCCTGTCAAACTAACCTGATCAGCTTTTATGAGGAGGTGAGCACAAGACTGGACCAGGGGCAATCGCTGGATGTCGTATATCTGGATTTTTCCAAAGCATTTGATACGGTTCCACATAAAAGGTTGGTGCATAAAATGAGAAGGTTTGGGCTGGGGGAGAATGTGCGCAAGTGGATAAGTAACTGGCTCAATGATAGGAAACAGAGGGTGTTTATTAATGGTACTTATTCTGATTGGGTGACTGTTACTAGTGGGGTACCACAGGGGTCCGTCTTGGGTCCTGTCCTATTTAATATATTCATGAATGACCTTGCAGAGGGGTTGAATAGTAAAGTAGCAATCTTTGCAGATGACACCAAACTCTGTAAAGTGGTAAACACTATAGAGGACAGTGCACTGTTACAAATGGATCTGGATAGGTTGGAGGTTTGGGCTGGGAAGTGGCAGATGAGGTTCAACACTGATAAATGTAAGGTAATGCAAAAATCCGAGCTGGGATTATGTATTAAATGGAAGAACACTTAGGACGACTGACATGGAAAAGGACTTAGGAGCCTTAGGTAACAGTAAACTTAGCTGTAGTGACCAGTGTCGGGCAGCTGCTGCCAAGGCTAATAAAATCATGGGGTACATCAATAGGGGCATAGATGCCGACGACAAGGAAATAATGCTACCGCTGTACAAATCACTAGTCAGTCCTCACATAGAGTACTGTGTACAGTACTGAGCACCAGTGTACAAGAAAGATATAGTGGAGCTGGAGAGGGTTCAAATCCCACTAAGGACAACAATAAATAAAGACTTATTATTATTATTATTATTATAATAACGTCAGCAGAGAGCACTGTGCTCGTGATGTCATCAGAGAGCATTCCAAAAAGAAAATAATTTCCTCTGTAGTATTCAGCAGCTAATAAGTACAGGAAAGATTACGATTTTTTAATAGAAGTAATTTACAAATCTGTTTAACTTTCCGGAGCCAGTTGATTTAAAAGAAAAAAAAGGTTTTCACCGGAGTACCCCTTTAACCCCTTCATGACCCAGCCCATTTTCACCTTCAGGTCCTGGGCATTTTTTGAAAATCTGACCACTGTCACTTTAAACATTAATAACTCTGGAATGCTTTTACTTATCATTCTGATTCCGAGAACTGCTGTAACAATCAGCCACCCCTGTGCAAATCGCCTCAAATGTACATGGTGCACTCTCCCTTCTGAGCCTTGTTGTGCGCCCCCAGAGCACTTTGCGCCCACATATGGGGTATCTCCATACTCGGGAGAAATTGCATTACAAATTTAGAGGATCTTTTTTCCCCTTTTACCTCTTGTGAAAATGAAAAGTATAGGGCAACACCAGCATGTCAGAGTAAAAAAATTATTTTTTTACACTAACATGCTGGTGTAGACCCCAACTTCACCTTTTCATAAGGGGTTAAAGAAGAAAAAGACCCCCAAAATTTGTAAGGCAATTTCTCCCGAGTACGGCAATACCCCATATGTGTCCCAAAACTGTTGCCCTGAAATACGACAGGGCTCCAAAGTGAGAGAGCGCCATGCGCATTTGAGGCCTGAATTAGGGATTTGCATAGGGGTGGACATAGGGGTATTCTATGCCAATGATTCCCAAACAGGGTGCCTCCAGCTGTTGCAAAACTCCCAGCATGCCTGGACAGTCAATGGCTGTCCGGCAATACTGGGAGTTATTATTTTGCAACAGCTGGAGGCTCCGTTTTGGAAACAGTAGCGTACCAGACGTTTTTCATTTTTTTGGGGGAGGGGGGCTGTGTAGGGATAATGTGTATATGTAGTGTTTTTTACTTTTTATTTTAGGTTAGTGTTAGTGTAGTGTAGTGTTTTTAGGGTACAGTCACATGGGCAGAGGTTCACAGCAAGTTTGCCGCTGGGAGTTTGAGCTGCAGCGCAAATTTTGCGCCATCTCAAACTTGCAGCACTCACTGTAAACCTCCGCCCATGTGAGTGTACCCTGTACATTCACATTGGGGGGAGGGGGCAAACATCCAGCTGTTGCAAACTCCGAGCATGCCCTTTGGCTGTCCGTGCATGCTGGGAGTTGTAGTTTTGCAACAGCTGGAGGCACACTGGTTTGGAAACACTAAGTTAAGTAATAAACTTTCAAGTGTTTTGCAACCAAACTTAGCGTTTCCAAACCAGTGTGCCTCCAGCTGTTGCAAAACTACAACTCCCAGCATGCATGGTCTGTCAGTGCATGCTGGGAGTTATAGTTTTGCAACAATTGAAACAGCTGGAGGCACTGAGGTAGGAAACGGACAATGTTTCCCAACTAGTGTGCCTCCAGTTGTTGCAAAACTACAACTCCCAGCATGCCCAGACTGCCCAAGCATGCTGGAAGTTGTAGTTCGGCAATATGTGAAGGATCAGATGTTGCCGAACTACAACTTCCAGCATGCTTGGGCAGTCTGGGCATGCTGGGAGTTGTAGTTTTGCAATATCTGGAGGTCCACAGTTTGGAGACCACTGTATAATGGTCTCCAATCTATGCTCTTCCAGATGTTAGAGAACTACAACTCCCAGCATGCCTGGACAGACTGAGCATGCTGGGAGTTGTAGTTTTGCAACATCTGGAACAGCACAGATTGGAGACCATTATACAGTGGTCTCCAAACTGTGGACCTCCAGATGTTACAAAACTACAACTCCCAGCATGCCCAGAAAGCCAAAGGCTGTCTGGGCATGCTGGGAGTTGCCGTTTTGAAACTCCCAGAGGCAGCAGTGAGATCGCTTTACGGCGATCTCACTGCTGCCAATGAAGATGCCGCACTGCTGCCGGAAACTCACCTCCGGGACGCAGCGCCGCCGGGACCGCCTGGAGGACGTCGCTCGCAACGGGACCACTCGGGACACCGCATGGTCGGGTAAGTGATGCCGGGGGATGGGTAAGGGACACTTAGCAGAGCGGTGTGTCCCCCGATCCCCGTGATCGGGACTTACACACCGCGCTGCTAAATATTCTGATAGCGAAACGCTGCTATTAGCTAGTCAGATTTGACCAGCTGATAGCAGCGATCGCTGGGGGGGGTGGGGGATGAAACCCCCCGTGGTCGCATGGTAAGATGGCTGGCTATCAGTGATAGCCACCATCTTACCGGGCGCTGCGGGATGCCGCGAGTAGCGGCAAAAATGTTCATGACGTACCTGTATGTCATGGGTCGGGAACACCTTGCCACCCATGACGTACAGGTATGTCATAGGTCGGGAAGGGGTTAATGGTATAGAGAACTGTGTCTAGTGCATTAACTCTGATTTTTTTGCCCATTGAAACCAGTTGGCCCATTGTGGTCTATGGGGAAAGCTGCTGAGTTGCCCATAGCAACCAATCAGATCGCTTCTTTCATTTTTGAAAAAGTCTCTGAAAAATGAAGGAAGTAATCTGATTGGTTGCTATGGGCAACTCAGAAACTTTTCCAGGAAAATATGCTGAGTTGCCCATAGCAACCAATCAGATCGCTTCTTTCATTTTGCAAAGGCATTGTGAAAAATGAAAGAAGCAATCTGATTGGTTGCTATGGGCAACTGCACAACTCTTCCTCTACACTGGTCTTAATGAATCTCCCCCATAGAGGGAGATTTATCAAAACCTGCCCAGAGGAAAAGTTTCTGAGTTGCCCATAGCAACCAATCAGATCGCTTCTTTCATTTTTGAAAAAGCCTCTGAAAAATGAAGGATATTTTTGAGATTTTGGAAGCTGGGATACTCACTACACCCATGCATATCTAGATAATTAAGTATGGGGGGAACTTAAATTTATTTTTTAAATCACATGGAGTTTTGACTTTACTTCATTATGGTCGAATAAAGCACTTAAAGAGTTCATTAAAATTAAAGATTCACTCTTTTGGATGAAAAGGGGCTTATTTATGTAAATCAATTATACGCTTTAGGTCAAATAAAGTCGTTTGAAGAGATAGCCCATAAGTGTGTGGGGGGAAGACAATCAGAAACATTGTTTTTTTACAAATAAGTAACACAGATCATAAAGCAATAAAAGGAGAGATTGGAGATTTCAGGGATTCTATATATAAGAAAAGTTTAATTAGACTATTTCCTTATGCGAAGTTGCTGTCTGGGCATGCTGGGAGTTGTGGTTCTGCAGAGGTTGGGGGTTCACAGCTTGAAGACCACTGCTATAGAGGGTGCAAATGTATCTGAGCCCTGGAACTCAAATAATGTGAAATATGAGATGATCAAAATGGAGCCCCTGCACTAATTACTTGGGTTCTGAGGTCTGTAAGGTCCATAGTAAAAACATCAGGTTCTGTCTATAGCAGATACTAAATCATGGCAGCTCAAAGAAACAAGCAGTCATTCTGACATGTCACATGTGATGTCATAGACAGCTGGAGGCCTGACATTACACTGACAGCCGCCCGAGCCTTCAGTCTGTTCCAGTGCGATTAGTGAGAATAGTGAGATTAGCGTCTTCTTTTTCTACTTGTCTGAAATGGAGCTAAAAGGACTGGGGTTCGTCCCCCTCCTGTTGGCGTTTTGGTGTGCGGCCTGGCTTGCCACCAGCTACATCATGACGGTCGTCCTCGGCCATGCAGCCTCGCCACTGATGAGCATCAGGTAAGATAAACAAGCACATGATTCTTATTTCATGGGTTGGGAGTGAGGAAATATCCATAATAACATTGGTTTCTTTTCCTTCACAGTGACGTGGGAAATGTCTTTCCCGAAAGCATATTATTCAGAATTGGATTCATAGGGACGTCCATTGGCACTTTGGTACTAACCTTTCTTATTTATAAGTATATGGTTATGCATACTGAAGAGTTCAGGGGTCATCAGGTCCTGATCCAGAGGATCCTGCTGGCCATTGTGTGGGCCTCCTGTTTTTCCACAGCTGTTATGCATGTATTGTCCCCCGAAGAATATCCCAGGATACACTTTGTCAGCACGATAATTTCCATTACATGTGAAGCCTTATACTACCTTGGGCAGTCCATCCAGATGTATAAATTACCAGGAGCAAAAAAAGTCATCCACCATAGTAGATGCACCTGCTGTGGCCTGACTTTTGTCTGTGTAGTTTTCTATTTTGGATATGAAACATTAAAGGAATTATTCCATAATGATGAAGACTGGGACGAGATCCGTGAAATCCCCATCATAATCATCGAGTGGGTGATGCTTCTACTGATCCTGATAAACATCGTGACCTATTATTCCACCATGCAGAGGTTATTGTTGACCGTCTCCAGAAACAGCTGCACACTCTCTCTTAGAGTAAAAATTGATGACTTCGGGGTGTAGACCACCACGGGGGCCATCAAGTGGACTTCTGGGAGAGATACTGCACAGGACACGGAAAACATCTAAAGAAGAATAACTGGGGGACTACATATGGTGCCAGTAATCATGACACAATAATATGAGCTGGTGATATTACCTATACAAAAAAAAAATAAAAAAAAATTTAAAAAAAATATTGGTGTGTGAAGTGTAATACCTAGTTAGAAAAACAGAATCAAATTCATCATTATAACCCCCCTCTGCATTACCCTGTTTATTATTTTTCAAGCAAGCACTTTGTTCTAATTCGTCCACTCTCTGGCGTGCTCCTTGTATAAGGGGTTTGGGATACCCTTTTAGTTTAAAACGATCCTCCAGGTTCTCTAGTTGTTGTAGGTATTTTTGTGTGGAAGAACAATTCCTTCGGATTCTTTTCATTTGACCGAATGGAATGTTCTTCTTCCATTATTTAAGATGGCAACTGTTAAAGTCGAGGTATCTGTTTGCATCCACCTCCTTAAAATAGTTGGCAGTATGCGAACAGCCATCCTGAATATAGATATTTAAATCCAGGAACTCACATTTTTTGGGGGACTGATGCAGCGCTGCCTTTGGATATCTCTGACTCTGCCATAGCGCTTTTTTTGAGGGGGCGTGTCGGCTGCCCCTTTGTCTGGTGGTCAACACTAGTGTTGCTCGCAAATATTCGCAATGCGCGAATTCGCGAATATTCACCAATATAGCACTATGTATTCGAAATTACGAATATTGTTTTTTCCCCCACAGTACACATCACAGTGATCATCCCTCTCTGCTTCCAGCTTGTGTGGTGTAAAGAAGGCTCTAATACTGCTGTGTGAGACTGGCGTACACATTTTCGCATATGGGAAAATTTGCATATGCAAATTTCCGTTTATGCAAATTTTTCACATATGGTAACTTTCGCCCATGCAAATTTTTGTTTATGCTAATTTTTGCTTATGCGAAAATATATCGCGAATTCGAATATGGCCTATGCCGCTCAACACTAATAATGACCCCACATAAAAATTTACTATATACTTGTCCCCACAAATGAATTTATACTATAAACTGACCCCCATATATATGAATGTATACTATATACTGACCCCCATATATATGAATGTATACTATATACTGACCCCCATATATATGAATGTATACTATATACTGACCCCCATATATATGAATGTATACTATATACTGACCCCCATATATATGAATGTATACTATATACTGACCCCCATATTTGAATGTATACTATATACCGACCCCCATATATATGAATGTATACTATATACTGACCACATATATATGAATGTATACTATATACTGACCCCCATATATATGAATGTATACTATATACTGCCCCCCATATATGAATGTATACTATATACTGACCCCATATATATATTAATGTATACTATATACTGACCCCATATATATATATTAATGTATACTATATACTGACCACACATGAATGTCTACTATATACTGACCCCCATATATATGAATGTATACTATATACTGACCCCCATATATATGAATGTATACTATATACTGACCCCCATATATATGAATGTATACTATATACTGACCCCCATATATATGAATGTATACTATATACTGACCCCCATATATATGAATGTATACTATATACTGACCCCCATATATATGAATGTATACTATATACTGACCCCCATATATATGAATGTATACTATATACTGACCCCCATATTTGAATGTATACTATATACCGACCCCCATATATATGAATGTATACTATATACTGACCCCCATATATATGAATGTATACTATATACTGCCCCCCATATATGAATGTATACTGTATACTGACCCCATATATATATATTAATGTATACTATATACTGACCACACATGAATGTATACTATATACTGACCCCCATATATATGAATGTATACTATATACTGACCCCCATATATATTAACGTATACTATATACTGACCACACATGAATGTATACTATATACTGACCCCCCTATATATGAATGTATACTATATACTGACCCCCATATATATGAATGTATACTATATACTGACCCCATATATGAATGTATACTATATACTGACCCCCATATATATGAATGTATACTATATACTGACCCCCATATATATGAATGTATACTATATACTGACCCCTATATATATGAATGTATACTATATACTGACCCCATATATATGAATGTATACTATATACTGACCCCCATATATATGAATGTATACTATATACTGACCCCTATATATATGAATGTATACTATATACTGACCCCCATATATATGAATGTATACTATATACTGACCACACATGAATGTATACAATATACTGACCCCCATATATATGAATGTATACTATATACTGACCCCCATATATGAATGTATACTATATACTGACCACACTTGTGGCACTTGTAGTCCGCTGCAGGCATCCTCCATTGTATGCATTTTTATGCTGGGGATCGCCCCTAGCAACGGACTACAAGGGCAGGATCTGCTCCCCCAGTATAAATGCACAACCGCATTTGGGGTTGAGCACCTCCAGCCATTTGAGACCACGTTTTTTGTTGTTTGTTTACATTTTATATTTGGAGATGTGTAAACTCCAACATTAATGCTCCTTGAATATCTACAAGGCAGCATTAAGGTAGCACCTGTGAGGCCAGGCACCCATATTAGCCAACTCAGGTGGGGCTTGCAGCTTGCCTCCCTCCTCCCATTGCATGTGTGCTCAGTCACGCTGGAGGGTATCTGGGAGGAAGTTGTGAGTCAACCGAATGCTGCCGTAATTGCCCACTGGCCCCTGTTTTGCTTATCAAGCACAGGTAGGATTAGCGTTAGGTCTCGCACCAATTTGAGAAACCTTGGCGTTGGTGTGCGGGCTCTAGTGTGTCCTTCATATAAGGATACACTGGCGAATGTCTCAATTTTAACATCAGTGTTGAGGGATAGCCAATGTATTGTTTACATCTACCACAGTAGTGCACCCATATTCCTGTATTGTATCCCATATATATGAATGTATGTATATACCAGTGTTTCCCAACCTTTTTCGGGGCGGGGCACACCTTGGGAAAAAAATTTCCACGGGGCACCGCTACCGAGGTTGACGAGCAAGGAAAAAAAAACAAAAAAAAAGGATAAAACGGTAAAAAACGCAATGCACTATATCTATTTATCAGTGAGTATGTAGTTTAAAGTGCTGCTTTATACAGCAACTCACCAATGACGTCTTCTCTAATTTGCATCGTTGCCTTCTCTTCTCCATCTGGTCTGGGCCATCATCACGATTTCTTCCAGCCACAATTCTTCACCGTTAAATCTGCAAAACAAACCTATTAGGCGCCAAACTTTTTTTTCTTTTTTTTTTTTACATGGGTGACAGAGGGGTGTAGAAGAGTGGACATGGGTGACAGAGGGGTGGACATGGGTGACAGAGGGGTGTAGAGGGGTGGACATGGGTGACAGAGGGGTTTAGAGGGGTGTAGAGGAGTGTACAGAGGGGTGTAGAGAGGGGTGTAGAGAAGCGTACATGGGTGACAGTGGTGTAGAGGAGCATACATGGGTGACAGGGGTGTAGAGGAGCATACATGGGTGACAGGGGTGTAGAGGAGCATACATGGGTGAAAGGGGTGTAGAGGAATGTACAAAGGGGTGTATAGGAGCGTACATGGGTGACAGGGGTGTAGAGGAGTGTACATGGGTGACAGAGGGGTAGAGAGGAGTGTATATGAGTGACAGAGGGGTGTTGAGGAGTGTACATGGGTGATAGATGGGTGTAGAGGAGTGTACATGGGTGACAGAGGGGTGTAGAGGAGTGTACATGGGTGATAGTTGGGTGTAGAGGAGTGTACATGGGTGACAGAGGGGTAGAGAGGAGTGCATATGGGTGACAGAGGGGTATAGAGGAGTGTACATGGGTGACAGAGGGGTGTAGAGGAGTGAACATGGGTGATAGATGGGTGTAGAGGAGTGTACATGGGTGACAGAGGGGTAGAGAGGAGTGTACATGGGTGACAGAGGGGTGTAGAGGAGTGTACATGGGTGACAGAGGGGTGTAGAGGAGTGTACATGGGTGACAGAGGGGTGTAGAGGAGTGTACATGAGTGACAGAGGGGTGTAGAGGAGTGTACATGGGTGACAGAGGGGTATAGAGGAGTGTACATGGGTGACAGAGGGGTGTAGAGGAGTGTACATGGGTGACAGAGGGGTGTAGAGGAGTGTACATGGGTGACAGAAGGGTGTAGAGGAGTGTACATGGGTGACAGAGGGGTGTAGAGGAGTGTGCACCCTAAAGCACAAACTCACACCGCACACGCGTGTGTGTTTATATATATATATATATATATATATATATATATATATATAAATGTCGAAAAAAATGCAGCACTACTTTACCACAGTAGGCGGGTGCCAGCTCCTCAGGCTCGATCACAGCCAATTGATAACTTCAAAAATGGTGCGGCACTCCAAATATCCAAAAAATAACTATTTATTCCACATGTCAAACAGTGCGACGTTTCAGCCCCTCTTGCTTGCATGCACACATACATAAACAGACCCACACTCATATAAATATCAATACAAACAAAATGAAAAACTTTATTAAAACTTTTTTGGGGATTGGAAGCTTTTTTTTTAGATTGGAGGCTCCATTATACATACACTGTACAGCAATCATACCTCCATTATACATACACTGTACAGCAATCATACCTCCATTATACATACACTGTACAGCAATCATACCTCCATTATACATACACTGTACAGCAATCATACCTCCATTATACATACACTGTACAACAATCATACCTCCATTATACATACACTGTACAGCAATCATACCTCCATTATACATACACTGTACAGCAATCATACCTCCATTATACATACACTGTACAGCAATCATACATCCATTATACATACACTGTACAGCAATTATACCTCCATTATACATACACTGTACAGCAATCATACATTCAGTATACATACACCGTACAGCAATCATACATCCATTATACATACACTGTACAGCAAGCATACATTCAGTATACATACACTGTACAGCAATCATACCTCCATTATACATACACTGTACAGCAAGCATACCTCCATTATACATACACTGTACAGCAATCATACATTCATTATACATACACTGTACAGCAATCATACATCCATTATACATACACTGTACAGCAATCATACCTCCATTATACATACACTGTACAGCAATCATACCTCCATTATACATACACTGTACAGCAATCATACATCCATTATACATACACTGTACAGCAATCATACATTCATTATACATACACTGTACAGCAATCATACATCCATTATACATACACTGTACAGCAAGCATACCTCCATTATACATACACTGTACAGCAATCATACATTCAGTATATATACACTGTACAGCAATCATACATCTATTATACATACACTGTACAGCAATCATACATTCAGTATACATACACTGTACAGCAATCATACATCCATTATACATACACTGTACAGCAATCATATAGTCATTATACATACACTGTACAGCAATCATACCTCCATTATACATACACTGTACAGCAATCATACATTCATTATACATACACTGTACAGCAATCATACATCCATTATACATACACTGTACAGCAAGCATACCTCCATTATACATACACTGTACAGCAAGCATACATCCATTATACATACACTGTACAGCAATCATACATCCATTATACATACACTGTACAGCAATCATACATTCATTATACATACACTGTACAGCAATCATACATCCATTATACATACACTGTACAGCAAGCATACATTCATTATACATACACTGTGACTGTACAGTAATCATATATCCATTATACATACACTGTACAGCAATCATACATTCATTATACATACACTGTACAGCAATCATACATCCATTATACATACACTGTGTCTGTACAGCAATCATACATCCATTATACATACACTGTACAGCAATCATACATCCATTATACATACACTGTACAGCAATCATACATCCATTTTACATACACTGTACAGCAAGCATACATTCATTATACATACCAAGTGATTGTACAGCAATCATACATCCATTATACATACACTGTACAGCAATCATACATCCATTATACATACACTGTGTCTGTACAGCAATCATACATCCATTATACATACACTGTACAGCACGCATACCTCCATTATACATACACTGTAAAGCAATCATACATTCAGTATACATACACTGTACAGCAATCATACATCCATTATACATACACTGACTGTACAGCAATCATACATCCATTATACATACACTGTACAGCAATCATACATCCATTATACATACACACACTGTACAGCAATCATACATCCATTATACATACACTGACTGTACAGCAATCATACATCCATTATACATACACTGTACAGCAAGCGTACCTCCATTATACATACACTGTGACTGTATAGCAATCATACATCCATTATACATACACTGTACAGCAAGCATACCTCCATTATACATACACTGTGACTGTACAGCAATCATACATCCATTATACATACACTGTACAGCAAGCATACATCCATTATACATACACGGTACAGCAATCATACATTCATTATACATACACTGTACAGCAATCATACATCCATTATACATACACTGTACAGCAATCATACATTCATTATACATACACTGTACAGCAATCATACATCCATTATACATACACTGTACAGCAAGCATACCTGCATTATACATACACTGTACAGCAAGCATACCTCCATTATACATACACTGTGACTGTACAGCAATCATACATCCATTATACATACACTGTACAGCAATCATACATCCATTATACATACACTGTACAGCAATCATACATTCATTATACATACACTGTACAGCAATCATACATCCATTATACATACACTGTACAGCAAGCATACATTCATTATACATACACTGTGACTGTACAGCAATCATATATCCATTATACATACACTGTACAGCAATCATACATTCATTATACATACACTGTACAGCAATCATACATCCATTATACATACACTGTGTCTGTACAGCAATCATACATCCATTATACATACACTGTACAGCAATCATACATCCATTATACATACACTGTACAGCAATCATACCTCCATTATACATACACTGTACAGCAAGAATACCTCCATTATACATAAACTGTACAGCAAGCATACCTCCATTATACATAAACTGTGACTGTTCAGCAATCATACATCCATTATACATACACTGTACAGCAAGCATACCTCCATTATACATACACTGTACAGCAATCATACATTCATTATACATACACTGTACAGCAATCATACATCCATTATACAAACACTGTGACTGTACAGCAATCATACATCCATTATACATACACTGTACAGCAAGCGTACCTCCATTATACATACACTGTGACTGTACAGCAATCATACATCCATTATACATACACTGTACAGCAAGCATACCTCCATTATACATACACTGTGACTGTACAGCAATCATACATCCATTATACATACACTGTACAGCAAGCATACATCCATTATACATACACTGTACAGCAATCATACATTCATTATACATACACTGTACAGCAATCATACATCCATTATACATACACTGTACAGCAATCATACATTCATTATACATACACTGTACAGCAATCATACATCCATTATACATACACTGTACAGCAAGCATACCTTCATTATACATACACTGTACAGCAATCATACATTCATTATACATACACTGTACAGCAATCATACATCCATTATACATACACTGTACAGCAATCATACATTCATTATACATACACTGTACAGCAATCATACATCCATTATACATACACTGTACAGCAAGCATACATTCATTATACATACACTGTGACTGTACAGCAATCATATATCCATTATACATACACTGTACAGCAATCATACATTCTTTATACATACACTGTACAGCAATCATACATCCATTATACATACACTGTCTGTACAGCAATCATACATCCATTATACATACACTGTACAGCAATCATACATCCATTATACATACACTGTACAGCAATCATACCTCCATTATACATACACTGTACAGCAATCATACCTCCATTATACATACACTGTACAGCAAGAATACCTCCATTATACATACACTGTACAGCAAGAATACCTCCATTATACATAAACTGTGACTGTACAGCAATCATACATCCATTATACATACACTGTACAGCAAGCATACCTCCATTATACATACACTGTACAGCAATCATACATTCATTATACATACACTGTACAGCAATCATACATCCATTATACATACTTTGTACAGCAATCATACATTCATTATACATACACTGTACAGCAATCATACATCCATTATACATACACTGTACAGCAAGCATACCTCCATTATACATACACTGTACAGCAATCATACATTCATTATACATACACTGTACAGCAATCATACATCCATTATACATACACTGTACAGCAATCATACATTCATTATACATACACTGTACAGCAATCATACATCCATTATACATACACTGTACAGCAATCATACATCCATTATACATACACTGTACAGCAATCATAAATCCATTATACATACACTGTACAGCAATCATACCTCCATTATACATACACTGTACAGCAAGCATACCTCCATTATACATACAGTGTACAGCAAGCATACCTCCATTATACATACACTGTACAGCAATCATAAATCCATTATTCATACACTGTACAGCAATCATACATCCATTATACATACACTGTACAGCAATCATACATCCATTATACATACACTGTACAGCAAGCATACATTCATAATACATACACAGTGACTGTACAGCAATCATACATCCATTATACATACACTGTACAGCAATCATACATTCATTATACATACACTGTACAGCAATCATACATCCATTATACATACACTGTGTCTGTACAGCAATCATACATCCATTATACATACACTGTACAGCAAGCATACCTCCATCATACATACACTGTACAGCAATCATACATTCAGTATACATACACTGTACAGCAATCATACATACACTGTACAGCAAGCATGCCTCCATTATACATACACTGTACAGCAAGCATACCTCCATTATACATACACTGTACAGCAATCATACATCCATTATACATACACTGTACAGCAAGCATACCTCCATTATACATACACTGTACAGCAAGCATACATTCATTATACATACACTGTACAGCAATCATACATCCATTATACATACATCGTACAGCAATCATACATCCATTATACATACACTGTACAGCAATCATACATCCATTATACATACACTGTACAGCAAGCATACCTCCATTATACATACACTGTACAGCAATCATACATTCATTATACATACACTGTACAGCAATCATACCTCCATTATACATACACTGTACAGCAATCATACCTCCATTATACATACACTGTACAGAAATCATACATTCATTATACATACACTGTACAGCAATCATACCTCCATTATACATACACTGTACAGCAAGCATACCTCCATTATACATACACTGAACAGCAAGCATACCTCCATTATACATACACTGTGACTGTACAGCAATCATACATCCATTATACATACACTGTGACTGTACAGCAAGCATACCTCCATTATACATACACTGACTACACAGCAATCATACTTCCATTATACATACACTGTACAACAAGCATACCTCCATTATACATACACTGTACAGCAAGCATACCTCCATTATACATACACTGTGACTGTACAGCAATCATACATCCAATCCATTAATAATGGATTGGATGTATGATTGTTGTACAGTCACAGACACAGTGTATGTATAATGGATGTATGATTGCTGTACAGTGTATGTATAATGGACAGGGCCGTCTTTAATTTTGATTGGACCCTGGACAAGCAATTTTTTTTGGGCCCCCCCCGGTCCCCCACCCCCATCCCACACATACTCGGGATACAAGGAGTGTACATGGGTGACAGAGGGGTATAGAGGAGTGTACATGGGTGACAGAGGGGTGTAGAGGAGTGTACATGGGTGACAGAGGGGTATAGAGGAGTGTACATGGGTGACAGAGGGGTATAGAGGAGTGTACATGGGTGACAGAGGGGTGTAGAGGAGTGTACATGGGTGACAGAGGGGTGTAGAGGAGTGTACGCATAGGCGTGCGCAGTCTATTGCATTAGGATGTGCACCCTAAAGCACAAACTCAAGCCGCACACGCGTGTGTGTGTTTATATAGATATATATATATATATATATATATATATATATATATAAATGTCCAAAAAAATGCAGCACTACTTTACCACAGTAGGCGGGTGCCAGCTCCTCAGGCTCGATCACAGCCAATTGATAACTTCAAAAATGGTGCGGCACTCCAAATATCCAAAAAATAACTATTTATTCCACATGTCAAACAGTGCGACGTTTCAGCCCCTCTTGCTTGCATCCACACATACATAAACAGACCTACACTCATATAAATATCAATACAAACAAAATGAAAAACTTTATTAAAACTTTTCTGGGGATTGAAGGCTTTTTTTTTAAATTGGAGGCTCCATTATACATACACTGTACAGCAATCATACCTCCATTATACATACACTGTACAGCAATCATACCTCCATTATACATACACTGTACAGCAATCATACATTCAGTATACATACACTGTACAGCAATCATACATCCATTATACATACACTGTACAGCAATTATACATCCATTATACATACACTGTACAGCAATCATACCTCCATTATACATACACTGTACAGCAATCATACATTCATTATACATACACTGTACAGCAATCATACCTCCATTATACATACACTGTACAGCAATCATACATTCATTATACATACACTGTACAGCAATAATACATCCATTATACATACACTGTACAGCAAGCATACCTCCATTATACATACACTGTACAGCAATCATACATTCAGTATACATACACTGTACAGCAATCATACATCCATTATACATACACTGTACAGCAATCATACATTCAGTATACATACACTGTACAACAATCATACATCCATTATACATACACTGTACAGCAATCATATATTCATTATACATACACTGTACAGCAATCATACCTCCATTATACATACACTGTACAGCAATAATACCTCCATTATACATACACTGTACAGAAATCATACATTCATTATACATACACTGTACAGCAATCATACCTCCATTATACATACACTGTACAGCAAGCACCCTTCCATTATACATACACTGTACAGCAATCATACATTCAGTATACACACACTGTACAGCAATCATACATCCATTATACATACACTGTACAGCAAGCATACCTCCATTATACATACACTGTACAGCAATCATACCTCCATTATACATACACTGTACAGCAATCATACCTCCATTATACATACACTGTACAGAAATCATACATTCATTATACATACACTGTAGAGCAATCAGACCTCCATTATACATACACTGTACAGCAATCATACATCCATTATACATACACTGTACAGCAATCATACATCCATTATACATACACTGTACAGCAATCATACCTCCATTATACATACACTGTACAGCAATCATACATTCATTATACATACACTGTACAGCAATCATACCTCCATTATACATACACTGTACAGCAATCATACATCCATTATACATACACTGTACAGCAAGCATACCTCCATTATACATACACTGTACAGCAATCATACATTCAGTATACATACACTGTACAGCAATCATTCATCCATTATACATACACTGTACAGCAAGCATACCTCCATTATACATACACTGTACAGCAAGCATACCTCCATTATACATACACTGTACAGCAATCATACATCCATTATACATACACTGTACAGCAAGCATACCTCCATTATACATACACTGTACAGCAATCATACATTCATTATACATACACTGTACAGCAATCATACATCCATTATACATACACTTTACAGCAATCATACATCCATTATACATACACTGTACAGCAAGCATACCTCCATTATACGTACACTGTACAGCAATCATACATTCATTATACATACACTGTACAGCAATCATACATCCATTATACATACACTGTACAGCAATCATACATCCAATATACATACACTGTACAGCAATCATAAATCCATTATACATACACTGTACAGCAATCATACATCCATTATACATACACTGTACAGCAATCATACATCCATTATACATACACTGTACAGCAATCATACATCCATTATACATACACTGTGTCTGTACAGCAATCATACATCCATTATACATACACTGTACAGCAAGCATACCTCCATTATACATACACTGTACAGCAATCATACATTCAGTATACATACACTGTACAGCAATCATACATTCATTATACATACACTGTACAGCAAGCATGCCTCCATTATACATACACTGTACAGCAAGCATACCTCCATTATACATACACTGTACAGCAATCATACATCCATTATACATACACTGTACAGCAAGCATACCTCCATTATACTTACACTGTACAGCAATCATACATTCATTATACATACACTGTACAGCAATCATACATCCATTATACATACATCGTACAGCAATCATACATCCATTATACATACACTGTACAGCAATCATACATCCATTATACATACACTGTACAGCAAGCATACCTCCATTATACATACACTGTACAGCAATCATACATTCATTATACATACACTGTACAGCAATAATACATCCATTATACATACACTGTACAGCAATCATACATTCATTATACATACATTGTACAGCAATCATACATCCATTATACATACACTGTACAGCAAGCATACCTCCATTATACATACACTGTACAGCAATCATACATTCATTATACATACACTGTACAGCAATCATACATCCATTATACATACACTGTACAGCAATCATACATCCATTATACATACACTGTACAGCAATCATACATCCATTATACATACACTGTACAACAATCATACCTCCATTATACATACACTGTACAGCAAGCATACCTCCATTATACATACACTGTACAGCAATCATACATCCATTATACATACACTGTACAGCAATCATACATCCATTATACATACACTGTATAGCAATCATACATCCATTATACATACACTGTACAGCAATCATACATCCATTATACATACACTGTACAGCAAGCATACATTCATTATACATACACAGTGACTGAACAGCAATCATACATCCATTATACATACACTGTACAGCAATCATACATTCATTATACATACACTGTACAGCAATCATACATCCATTATACATACACTGTGTCTGTACAGCAATCATACATCCATTATACATACACTGTACAGCAATCATACATCCATTATACATACACTGTACAGCAATCATACATCCATTATACATACACTGTGACTGTACAGCAATCATACATCCATTATACATACACTGTACAGCAATCATACATCCATTATACATACACTGACTGTACAGCAATCATACATCCATTATACATACACTGTGACTGTATAGCAATCAAACATCCATTATACATACACTGTACAGCAAGCGTACCTCCATTATACATACACTGTGACTGTACTGCAATCATACATCCATTATACATACACTGTACAGCAAGCATACCTCCATTATACATACCCTGTGACTGTACAGCAATCATACATCCATTACACATACACTGTACAGCAATCATACATCCATTATACATACACTGTACAGCAAGCATACCTCCATTATACATACACTGTACAGCAATCATACCTCCATTATACATACACTGTACAGCAATCATACCTCCATTATACATACACTGTACAGCAATCATACCTCCATTATACATACACTGTACAGCAAGCATACCTCCATTATACATACACTGTGACTGTACAGCAATCATACATCCATTATACATACACTGTACAGCAAGCATACCTCCATTATACATAAACTGTACAGCAATCATACATCCATTATACATACACTGTGACTGTACAGCAATCATACATCCATTATACATACACTGTGACTGAGCAGCAAGCATACCTCCATTATACATACACTGACTGTACAGCAATCATACATCCATTATACATACACTGTACAGCAATCATACATCCATTATACATACACTGTACAGCAAGCATACCTCCATTATACATACACTGTACAGCAATCATACCTCCATTATACATACACTGTACAGCAATCATACCTCCATTATACATACACTGTACAGCAAGCATACCTCCATTATACATACACTGTGACTGTACAGCAATCATACATCCATTATACATACACTGTACAGCAAGCATACCTCCCTTATACATAAACTGTACAGCAATCATACATCCATTATACATACACTGTGACTGTACAGCAATCATGCATCCATTATACATACACTGTGACTGAACAGCAAGCATACCTCCATTATACATACAATGACTGTACAGCAATCATACATCCATTATACATACACTATACAGCAAGCATACCTCCATTATACATACACTGTACAGCAAGCATACCTCCATTATACATACACTGTACAGCAAGCATACCTCCATTATACATACACTGTACAGCAATCATACCTCCATTATACATACACTGTGACTGTACAGCAATCATACATCCAATCCATTAATAATGGATTGGATGTATGATTGTTGTACAGTCACAGACACAGTGTATGTATAATGGATGTATGATTGCTGTACAGTGTATGTATAATGGACAGGGCTGTCTTTAATTTTGATTGGACCCTGGGCAAGCAAATTTTTTTGGGGGCCCCCCGGTCCCCCACCCCCATCCCACACACACTCGGGATCAGTACAGGATCAGTAATGTAATGTATGTACACAGTGACCTCACCAGCAGAATAGTGAGTACAGCTCTGGTGCATAATACAGGATATAACTCAGGATCAATACAGGATAAGTAATGTAATGTATGTACACAGTGACCTCACCAGCAGAATAGTGAGTACAGCTCTGGAGAGAAGGTGTGTTCTGCTGAGCTCCAGAGTTTCCCAGAGAAGCAGTGATTTTCTTCCACCCCTCCCCAGGTGTGTGGCAGACACCTGGGTAGGTTTTCCTGCTATGGAGCCCCGGGAAGCTGGGGCTTCATCTTGCACCCCCCCGTTCTCGGCTGGCGGGGTGTGCAAAGGAAAATGCAACAGCCAGTAGTCAGGATGGGGTGAGGAGATCCACCAGGGCCCACAGCCATGTGGGGCCCCCTCCCCCGACCTCAGCTGGGAGCTGCAAAGCTTCCAGCAGAAGCTCATCCAGGCAGCGGAGTGGAAAGTCTGCATCTGTTTCCTCAGAACCCCAGCAATGGGGGGTAAAGGGGCCCAGAGAATCCCTGGCCAGCTTTGGGTCCAAAATCCAGGCCACGATGGCTCAGTATGAACAGCTCGGAAAACAACTAAGAGGCCTCAGAGAGGAGCTGAAGTTTGCAAGACTGTTGAGACCCAATTAGCTCCGAGCAGGCTATAACTACCCCTCCCCCTTACTACAATAATTAATTAAATAATAACTGACACAACAACAATTCAACTTTTCCGTGGGTGGGGATCGGCCACAGCTTTATTTATAAAATTACTTATATAAATAACAATTTAACTGTAACAAAGACACCGATTGGCTTCTTGCCAAACCGAGAGGTGCTGCCACACTGTCCTGTGTGGAGGTCTACCCCGGGTTGACCCCGCTTTCACCGTCTTCTTACCGCCAAGCTGTGACTTACAATAAACAGAGATACAAAAAGGGAGGGAGGGAGGGCAAAACTCCGGGTCCTGGGCAGATTGAGGGGGGAAGGGAGGCACCACAGCTATAAATACCCAGGGGAGGGCCCCTGAAAGCCCGGGAAACTATTAGACCCCTGATTGGTGCACTCCTTCCCCCCCCACCCATGGGACATACCACTATAGTTAGCAACAAGTTTTTACAGGCGGGGGAGGGGGCTAAAAAACATTGCCTGTATATTTCTTAACCCCTTAACTGCTCACCAGTCAGGGGGCAAGCTAGTTATGCACAGCTTGCCCCTCCAGACTGTTGAGACCCAATTAGCTCCGAGCAGGCTATAACTACCCCTCCCCCTTACTACAATAATTAATTAAATACTAACTGACACAACAACAATTCAACTTTTCCGTGGGTGGGGATCGGCCAAAGCTTTATTTATAAAATTACTTATATAAATAACAATTTAACTGTAACAAAGACACCGATTGGCTTCTTGCCAACCCGAGAGGTGCTGCCACACTGTCCTGTGTGGAGGTCTACCCCGGGTTGACCCCGCTTTCACCGTCTTCTTACCGCCACGGAGGAGACCAGTACAAGCTGTGTGTCCCAGATCGCCTAAGCAATCTCGGACCGACGGACCTGAAAACGCACAAAATAGGCACCCAAAAAACACATCAGACACCCAAGTGTCATGGAAGGAGACGAGGAGAAAGAAAGTGCCCCATCCACCTAGCCCTAAAAAAAGCCAGCGCAAAACCTCGGATCAGAAAAAACGACGCAAAAGCGACAACCAAAAATCCGACCCACAGCCGCCACCAAGCGACCCAAAAACTGATAGGAAAAAATGGTCGCCGACAGCAAGGCCACCCGCTCACGGGCCCAGCCCCTAGGTATACACCAACATCCCACCAACCGCAAAGCAGAAAAGAAAAATCACCCCCCGCCATGCGGCAACCTCACCCCACTGGATCGCAGCATAGTGGGAAAGCACCCTTTTTTTTTTTTGCACTGAGTAGTAGGTGATTCACACGAACAGGTGAAGATACCCAGCGTCACATACTAAGAATGTTAATTGGATACATGCAGAATACAGCCCAAATCTCGAACCTCCTTGGATAGGAGACACAGCAGTTAACTTATTTTATCACAGCCTATCAAAACGAAATAGGAAGTCAAACAGCAGAACCTTGTAGGTACAAAAAACAAAACCCCTATCCACAGACACATTTGGAACCTTCGGGACCCTCCTTGACTGTAGACATCCCGGCCTCCACACCAACCCCAACTACTCGCAAGCGCCTCACCGTGAGTGCGACCAAGTCGCAGGAGCCACTAAAGCGGACCAAGAAATACACCAATCTCCACGATGACCCACAGGCCGAAAATTTAACCACAACTGTATCACTCAGTCCTACCCCGGGACCCGAACCCGAGGTGGTCTCCCATTCCACAGCCACATGAGCAAACCTTCCGACTCCACCCGAGGGAGCAACCTCCGGAACCACTGCCAGAGAACGGGACAAAGCGTCAACACCCAATACCGACCCCAGGGAGTACAGCCGCAAAATAAACCTTATCTCCAAACAGCGAAGCACTGGGTGCAACAAGCCGAGCGCAGGAAGAAAGCCGAAAGAAAGAAATAATAACAGTGACAACGCCCCAAATGTCAGACCGACAAAACGCCCCCGATCACTCAAATCACACCCAAAAAAGAAAAGCATCACCAAATTATAGCGCGATCAAGCACAGGGGCCACGCCAACCCACACAGTACCGTTACAATCCTAGAACATGAACTGCCGAAGCAAGTACCCAAAGTCCCACAACCAACACCAAAGGAAAAAGTGCAAACAAAAAACCCAAGCATGGCAGAAACCCACTGACTACCAAGACACCCAGTAGTAAACCACCCTGCAGCACCACTGGAAAACCAAAACACCACACCAACAACCAACCAAACCAGCCACACCCGGGAACAGAGCGAGCTCCCCATGAGCTGCAACGGGGGACTGAAAGCAGGCCTGTCCACTGCATCACGCCTGAAAAAACCCCAACCAACCGGAACGTCAGCCCTTAGTGCACCAGGGGCACATATGCGGGGACACAGATACCACACACCCTCGGCGGCCAGAGACAACATGCAGGAAAAAACTCTGCCCTGAACCACATTCCACGTGGAACATTCAGTAAACCAGCAAGGACCGGAACCGGGGCACATAGCGAGCCCTGAAGAAACCAAAACAGAGAAAACGCAATTACTCCCTGACCATAGGAAAGCAGCAAACCAACGCCAACAAGGCATGCGGAAGACATGCTAATCTCCTCAAAATCGTTCCAATTTTAACATACATGCTGCCGAAGCGAGCACAAAATATGGACGCTTCACAAATTTGCATGTCAGCCTTGCAGCAACAAACCACACCCCAACAAGTGTAGAGCACAGGAGAATCACCCTCCGGAATACCACCACGAACAGAAGAAACCACACAGGCAAGACAAACGGAGACACAAGCAAAAACCTACCCCCAGAGACTCAAGCGAAACCTACCCTCCGCCACATCAGCCAAAGCACCCAGCACGACATACAGGAGTCCCATGCCTACATGAGATTGGGCGAAACAGGAAAAAACAGCAGACAAATATACTAGGACAATGGAGCAGCAGAGAGAGACTACAACTTAAGATGGAGAGATAAACCAAACAAAGGGGGAGAAAACCCAAAGAAACAAAACCGTGACTGGGTGGCAGCCACCGATTCAGGAAAAGGAACATGCCTACGGGAGCTAAGTCAGCAAAACCCCAGCCACCTAGAGCGTAAGGCCAAAAGACCACACACCCAAGCGCGCACCGCAGAAAATGATACCCTACCAAAGCACCCCGTCAAGAAGAGACGTACCCAACTCACAACCAGAGACCAACACAGATATACACCCATATCCGAGACCCAAACTCAACAACACACGGGAACAAAAGGACGAACACTACACAGACGTAGCCATAAGCACACAAACCAGGGAAGGGGCAAAGCCCCACATCAGAACACTCACCAATTCCAGAAAATGGAGAAGCACAACAGAGGGAGGAACCACTTCACCACCGCCGCAGGCGTGGGACAAGGCACGCTGGAGACCGCCGGGTCGCGGGCACTCGGCCGCCGCCCGGAACGGCGCCGGAAACCACGCCGGGAAAACAGCAGTAGAGGACTCCGAGGGAGAACCCTGCGGGAAGAACCGAAACACCTACTCCCCGCAGGTGAACAGAAGGCCCAAAAAACACCGCCTGTGCCGCCCCCCAGGACCAGAGCGAGAGCGGCGACAAATACGTCTATGCCCCCATCCGGCCCCAGAGGGGGGAAGAGCAACACGAAATCAGGGGAGCACTCCCTACCCCTCCACGGGGGGCATTGGAGAGGCAGGAGGAAGGAGGACAGCAGCGGCAGCAGTGGGGGAAGGGGGGGGGGGGTTGGGAACTCGGGGCAGAGAAGTGATGGGGAGGCGTAGGGGGGGCGCAGTGGCTGCAAGAACCATGGGGAGCACTGGAAGAGCACGAGGAAAAAGGGGGGGGCAGCAGCAGCAGTGGGCAGGGGGGGAGTGCTAGTGTGGTGGGGGTAAGGAGCCGGGCAATGGAGTGGGGACGGTATGAGGGCTCATATAGTTGGCGTTTTGATCTGAAGCTGTCCGCAGTACCATTGTCATTTCGATCAGAGTTTGAGATCGCTGTTTTTCATATTTACGGTATAAAAAGGGGTCAAAAATACGCTATTTTGGACTGTGAAATTTATTTATTCAAGTAATATTACTTATTTATGTATTTTATTCATTAATTATTAAATTTGTAATGTTTTTTTTTTTTGTTTTTTTTTTTATATTATACACGTACGCCATAGACGGAGCGCCTTAAATGACTATATTTATTTATGAATTTTTTTAATTAATTAATTAATTTATTTATTTTTTTATACTACGGACATGTAGGCACGCGGCGATACCACACATGTGTATGTTGTTGTAATATACAGTATTTTATGTATTATTATTTTATTTATAGATTTTAATTTTTTATCATTACTATTATGATATTTTTATTTTCTTTTTTTTAATTTTTTTATTATTATTAATTTTTTTTTTTATTTATTTATTTTATGATGGGGAAAAGGGGGGTGATCAAACGTGTAAAATTGCAAGGGTTAAAAGATGTTTATTAACTTAACTATTCAAATACTTCAACAGTTTTTTTTTTTTTTTTTTTGCAATGCTATAGCTCCCCTAGGAGCTATAACACTGCACACACTGAACCTGACACCGATCACTTGCCATGTAGTAACATGGCAATGATCGGTGTTATCAATGATTGATTGCTCAAGCCTGAATTTCAGGCTTGGAGCAATCAATTGAGGAGCGGACGCGCAGGAGGCAGGTGAGTGACCCTCCTGCTGCGTCCCAGCTGATCGGGACATCGCGATTTTATCGCGATGGTCCCAATCAGCCCGCTGAGCAGCCGGGATGCGTTCAATTACATTTTCAGACGCGGCGATGACTTTGATCGCCGCGTCTGAAAAGGTGATGCCGGACATCTGCCAGATCGGCGATGTCTGGCATTATCAGGGGTCCTGGTCGCTAATAGCAACTGGGACCCAACAGCTATAATGCGCGCTCACTATGTGAGCGCGGATTATAGCTGGGGACGCGCAAATGGACGTTAATAAACGTCCATTTGCGCAAACGTTAAAGGGGGTTAAAACAGCAGCAGCCACTCAGGGGCCGCCACCTCCAGAGCGGAGGGGACAAACAGGCGGGAGGGGGGGTTATGGTAAGGACCGCAACAGGGGGGGGGGGAGGCAGACGAAGGGGACCACAACAGGGGGGAAAAAAAGAGACGGACGGGGCAAGTAGGTAATCAGAGCCTGCTCCAGGAGCACCCAGGAGAGAGGGATCAAAGTAAAGGCAGGGGAGAGGGCAAAAGAACGGGACAGGGCTCAAAGGGATTACAGTGGGAAAGGAGGGCAGGACTGATAAGAGGTCCGCCAGCCTCCTGAACCCGCCAAGGGTGCAACAGGAGGGGAGGCCAGCTCAGCCACAAGGGAGCATGCCAGCCCTCACCCATCTGCTCCATCCAGGCCACAAATAAGGGGCAGACACATACCAGCCAGCAGTCAAAACTCCGGGTCCTGGGCAGATTGAGGGGGAAAGGGAGGCACCACAGCTATAAATACCCAGGGGAGGGCCCCTGAAAGCCCGGGAAACTATTAGACCCCTGATTGGTGCACTCCTTCCCCCCCACCCATGGGACATACCACTATAGTTAGCAACAAGTTTTTACAGGCGGGGGAGGGGGCTAAAAAACATTGCCTGTATATTTCTTAACCCCTTAACTGCTCACCAGTCAGGGGGCAAGCTAGTTATGCACAGCTTGCCCCTCCAGCTACCAAGCAAACAATGCAGCAAAGACCAAGAGGGCAGCATTTTCCACCAAGGTGAGAGCTCTGAAGAAACAGGTGGATGAGATTGTGAGGCTGAGATCGGACATTATGGAGGGAGGTGGTATACTCAGCGAGAGACTTGTGAACAAGGATCGTTTCTCCAGCATGAAGGTCTCAGGACAAGTGAGTAACCAAGATGACTGCCAGAGTGAGGAGGAAGAGATGGAGGGAGGTGAGGAGGGGGATTAGAGTGAGGGGGATATGGATACTGGACCTGTGTGTACCACCACTACTGTTACCCCAGACCCCCCACTTACCCTCAGTGAGGACTATGTAAACCCGGCTCAGGTGGCCTTACCTCCCTCCAGTGAGGAGGATGATGATGATGATGACGGCAGTGACTGCAGTGATGGAAGCGGCTTGGCAGATGGGGGTCTCCTGCGGGCAATTGTTATGCAGGAGTTCCCCACCCGTCTGGAAAACTTTTCCTTTGGGGATGATTTGGGCCCAGAGGAGAAGGGAAAGAAGAAGAAGAAAGGAAAGGGCAAGAAGAGGAAGAAGACACAAGGAGTTAAGTTTGTCTTTTCTCCCTTCCAGCAGTCTGGGTCGGCTGAAAAGTCGGTTCAGGGTGCTGGGTCCCCCAATCTGCCAGACCCCGTTTCTGTAGTGGAGCGGGGCCAGCATGGGGGATACAGTAGCGCACCCAAAATGGCCGCGGGTGCTATAGAAAAAAAGGGCACCCTCCTGTGAGGGGGGAGGGTGTCCAGGCACCGGAAAATGGCGGCAGATTCACCCGTTCGGGGGGCGGTCCCCTGGTTGAAGTGGGCGGTACAGGTCCTGGCACCGCAGGGCACTCTCCTATGAGGGGGGGGAGTGTCCGGGCGCTGGACCTTGTTGGTTCAGGGGGCGGTCCCCTAGGTGGCGTGGTTGATACTGGTTCTGGCGCCAGGGGGCACTCCGCGGGAGTTAGTCCGGAGGGACAGTCTTTTTGTGAGGGGGCGTGGCCACCCATGTCAGAGGCGGAGCCTGTGTCTGCACCCAAAGACACAGGAAGAAAGAACTATGCAGCACCAATCCTGAAACCGGCAACCCTTAAACATGAAGCAAAAGACCCAGCCAGCCCAGTCTGTAACACACCAAGGAAGAGTGAACGCAAGAGTGAAAGTGAAAGGAAAAATGTGAATAAAAATGTTAATGTGCAGAATGTGAATTATGGTGGTGTGCATGGGAGGAGTTGTGGTAGCAGTGTGGATGAGGGGGGTGCAAGTAGTGTGCAAGAGAGGGGTGCAAGTAGTGTGCAAGAGAGGGGTGCAAGAGGAGTGCAAGAGAGGGGTGCAAGTGTAGTCCAAGAGAGGGGTGCTAGTGAAATACAGGTGAGGAGTGGTAGTGGAATGACAGAGAGAGGTGTTATGGCTGTTAAGAATAAGGGTCCAGGTTTGGCCTCTGGGTCAGTTCCTGGTTCGACTGCCCCCCCGGTAGTGGCTGCTTCTCCCAGAAGCTATGCCAGCGTCACTGCCGGGGGATCAGGGGGATCCCCATCTCCGTCTGGCTCTGGGGGTCACTTGCAACAGCGCCTCCTGGAGGCTCTACGTAGGGGAGACAGGTCAATCCATGTAGAGGGGAGGGGTGAGGTTGACCTGTCTTTTTGGATAGAAAGACATGGCTTAGGCGCCTTCCGAGAACAAAACGGGGAGGTGGTCTGGTCCCTCCCGACATCCGGCCAGGAAAGTGGCCGTAGGAATGTGGTCCGTTTAGTGTGGAGGGGCGAAGATGCGCGTCCGCCTCGGGGTAAGGTGGTTGAGCTCCTCCTCCGGATGGAATTCAGGGCAAGTGACATCTTTGCCCTGATCCACCCCTATGGTACTTCCGAGTTTGACATCAGCTTTGTTCGGCCAGAGGGTCTGGAACTTTTCTGGTCGAATTATGAGGTGGTGAAAAGCGAGCCCGGCTGGCGGGATTTCGCCGTAAAGGCGATATCCCGTCAGAATCTGGCCAAGAAAGTGACCGTTTTGACACGTAACGAGTCAATATCTTGCTATGACATTATGACCTGGCTTAGCCGATATGGGGATGTGACGGACATGCCAAAAAAGAACTATGACGAACATGGGATCTGGTCTGGGGCCTGGACGTTTTCCGTCAAACTGAAGCGTTCGGGGAGCACTGTTGCCCACATCCCATCAGCTGCTTTTCTTGGGAGAGACAGAATCCAAGTTTTCTACCAGGGGCAGCCCAAGGTCTGTCACAGGTGTGGCAGCCCCACTCACTTTAGCGCAGCCTGTACCGTGCAGGTCTGTGCACTGTGCGGTGGGGTAGGTCATCTTGCCGCATCCTGTAGGCAGATCAGGTGTCATCTGTGTGGTGTCTTAGGACACCCTTTCAGCCGTTGTCCTAGCGCCTTTGCCCGTGCGACGGTCACCTTGGCTGGGGAGAGCAGTAACGTTGCCTCAGCTGGGGAGGGCACGGGTGCGGGTGAAGGTGCAACAGGGTCAGTGAAGAGGAAAAGTCCCGCCAGGCTGAGGCGGGAGGCTAATCGGAGAAGGAGCAGGGAACTGGAGAGTTCCCATGTGGCAGGGGTAGCTTCTGGCCCTGCTCCTGAGGTTAGTCCTGAAACTGCTGAGACCCTGGGGGAGAATGTGCTGGAAGAGGAAATGGGGAGAATCTGTAAAGAAGAGGGCAGCAAGGCCGATCTTTCCGATTCCTCCCACTGTGAAAGTGTGGATGAGGAGGGTGAAGAGAGGCCAAAAAAGAAGGGCAGTAAAGGGAGAAAGAAGAGGTCGGAGCCCTCTAGTCCCCGTGCTGTGGACCAGGTCCCAAGCGTAAGCTTACCTGCCCCTTCTCTGATTGATCTGTCTAACCGGTACTCTGTCCTTGAAGACATCTCCTCCCCCTCCTTGAAGGGGGGGGGGGTCAGGGATGGGGTGCCTGAAGTGGGGGAGCCTCCAGGGGGAACTGGGCCCTGTCCTGATGGGGCAATTTCCGCAGGGGATGGGGCCAAATCGGAGCCAGGCGGAGATGGGGATTATAAAATGGACCAGTCAGAATCAAAAAAACGGTCCAAAGACAAGGAAGCCTCCTCATCTGGGGATGAGGGGGTAAAGAAGAAACAAAAATGAGGGGGTTAGGGCCGTCTATCTCAATCACCCATGATGGCGGCACTCACCCCATTGACACTGGCATCTATTAACTGTGCCAGTATAAAGTCTGATACGGCTAGATTCGCAGCCTTTGATTTTCTCGGCCGTGTTGAAGCCGATATTTTGTATCTGCAGGAGACCAGGTTGTCAGATCTTGCCTCTCTGGTAAAAGCCAGGAGAGAGTGGAGGCGTGGCCCCTCCCACTGGTCTCTTGCGGCTGAGCCGTATAGTGGGGTGGCGGTCCTTTTTACCGCTCCTGTTGAATGCAGACGGGTTATTGAGTTAGAAATGGGGAGGTGCCTGATCTTAGATGTCCTCATGAAGGGGCAAGAGCTCCGGCTTATTAACATCTACGCCCCACAAACCAAGTGGGGCCGCAAAGATCTCTTTATGAGGATTAAGCCCTTTCTTTTTACAAGCCGACAGGTGATCTTTGGAGGGGATTTCAATACTGTCACAAGGTCCCAAGATAGGAGAGGCTCCAATGATCGGTTGGCTTATGATAGCATAGCTCTCAATAGCATAGTTAGGGAAGCTCGCCTAGAGGACGCCCACATCCGGAGCCCCTCAGGCCACGCGGGTTTCACCTATCATCGAGGTAGCTGCAGGTCTAGAATAGACAGGTTTTATTTGAAGGAGGAAGCTGTCTCTTCTGCAATGTCCCTGGTTGAGGTGGAGTTCTCCGACCACTGTATGATTTTGTTTTCCCTGAATGTTTCAGAGACCCCTCGGATGGGTAAAGGTTATTGGAAGCTGAATTCGTCCCTCCTGGAGGAAGCAGAGGTAAGACAGTCCTTTGAGGATTTTCTTCAGAGTCAGGTACCTTTACTGGCCCTATGTAGTAGTAAGTCAGAGTGGTGGGAGATATTCAAGAAGCGGGTTGCGGGGTTCTTCTGCCAGCTCTCGAGCCTCAGGTCCCTGAATAGGTATCGCCTGTATCAGGGACTGAGGAGGAAACTCGAGCTTCTCGTCTCGACTGGAGGTAGCCGGGAGGATATCTCCAGAGTGAAGTCCTTGCTGATGAGGTGTCAGTGCGATAGGCACGCATCTTTGGTTTTTGAGAGGGATTTCGGGAAGTACCGCTCGCCCGACCCTTACAGAAACTGTAAGATGTCAGTGAGTAGTAAAGTCATTTCAGGACTGATTGATAGTACAGGATCTCTGAATCGGTCCAGATCAGGGATCTTGGAGGTCGTCAGATCCTTCTACTCGATCGAGATCGAGACGGGATGTTGGCTTTCCTGGCTGAAACCATTCCTTAGCCAGGGGTAGACCCCTCTCTTGATGTTTTGGCAAAAAAAATCAGGGAAGAGGAAGTGAGACTGGCGATTGAGGGGCTTGCCCCCAAAAAGTCACCAGGTCCGGATGGCTTAACATCCGAGTGGTACTGGACCTTTAAGGAGTCTTTAGCTCCCCTCTTGACTGAGGTATTCAATGAGTGTCTCTCCTTGGGCACTCTGCCGAAGTCAATGAGGAGGTCAGCCCTAATTCTTCTCTCAAAGGGTAAAGATCCCAGTCGTATTGAGAATTGGAGGCCCATAGCTCTTCTCAATACGGACAGGAAGCTTCTGGCAGAGATACTGTTTAATCGGCTGGTGAAGTTTGCACCCCGGCTCCTTTCGGGGGCCCAGCACTGCTCTGTTCCAGGCCGAAGCACCTTAAGTGCTGTTCTCGGTGTCCGGGAGGCAGTGGAGCGGAGTAGTGCAGGTCTCTGGAAGGGGTACTTGCTGTCCCTGGATCAGGCCAAAGCATTTGATCGGGTGAACCACGAGTACCTCTGGTCCGTCCTCCTGAGATATGGCTTACCGTGTGCTTTTATTAATTGGCTTAAGACCTTATATGCAGGGGCAGAGAGTTTCCCGCTGGTGAACGGGTGGTCTGGCCGCTCTTTTGAGGTGGGGTCCGGAGTCCGTCAGGGTTGTCCTTTGAGCCCGCTTTTATGCGTGTTCGCAATTGATCCCTATGTCCGGAGGGTAGATTGTGGGCCGTTGGCGGGAGTCGGGATGAGTCTGGCGGAGCTGGATGTCGCCCAGAGAGTGGTGGTGTACGCTGATGATGTCACCATTTTCGTGTCCTCGAGAGAGGAGGTCGATGTGGTGATGTCGGAGGTGGAACGCTACTCGGAGGCATCCGGGTCTAAGATCAACCGGGATAAGTGTGAAAGTCTCTGGCTGGGAGGGGGAGATCCCACTTTTGATCTCCCGGACACCCTCCCAGGGCCCCAAGACTCAGCAAAAATTCAGGGCATCACATTCGGCCAGGATGATTATCCCACCAAAAACTGGGATGGTAAGCTCCAGGATGCCACTCATAGGGTGGATCAGTGGAAGGGTTTGTCTATGACCCTCAGGGAAAGGGTACACCTGATCAAATCGTATCCTGCTCCCCTTGTTTATCTATCTGGGCAGTGTATGTATCTTGCCAGATGCCTACTACACTAGGATCTACAGCCTGTTTTTCCAACTGTTATGGGGGAACAGGATGAACCTAGTCAAGAGAGAGGTTACGTACCGCACAAGGAGACTAGGGGGTTTATCTATGGTAAACCCTGTGGTGTTCTTAACAAACACCTTCTTGAAAGCTAACATTTCAAACCTCTGGTCGGAGAGGGCTCCTCCGTGTGTACTCTCCTGCAGGGAATGGTTTCGGCCTTTCTTCCAGGAATGGGAGACAGGAGGGCAAGTGAAGGACTTCCGTACGCCCCATGGGCATATTCCGGCTTACGCTACCCCGACTCTGAAGGCGATACGTCGGTGGGGTCTGGGAGTGTGGGAGATCAGGACCCAGTCAAGGCAGTTCCTTGACAAACAGGTTCTGTTGACCCACTTCCAGAAGCCTCTGGCGCTCAGGGACTGCCCAGGTCGGGATCTGAGGGTGGGGTTGTATCTCTTAAATATGAAAAGGATCCCCCAGAAGTTTTGGGACTTGGCCTGGCGCTGCTTTCAGGGGAAGCTATATGTGAGGGACAATTTGAAGTGCAGGAGATCTGATGACCGGGGATGTCCCCGAGAAGAGTGCGGGGACATGCTGGAAAGCATGGACCATTTCCTGCTTCATTGTCCCTTTAATATAAGGGTCTACAACCGGGTGGGCGCTTCCATCGGCTGGAGTCAACTTGCCTGCCTTACCTATCCAGAGTGGGCTTATGGGGCATTCAGGAACCTGGGTGGCCGAGATCGGGGCACTTTGTTTTTAGTCAGTTTAGTGGTTAGGTACTACACGTGGAATGCACGGTGTTTAGTGTCTAATCAGCGCAAAGTCCTCTCCGAGGTGGAGGTCTGTAGGAACATCACCGGTGACCTCGGGAAGATCAGGTCTTTGGAGTATGGCAGTCTTGGTACCAGTAGGGCTTCTCTCCTATGGAGAGGGTTTTCTTTTGATGTGCCCTAGGTACTAGACCTTTTGGGTAGAGTACCCTTGTTTTTGTTAGGGACAGTGATGCAGGGACAGGGTTAGGGTGATAGTAGGGTCAGTTTATCTTTAGGGATAATGGTAGGGTGAGAGGTAGGGTGCAGTTAGGTAAAGAATATACATTTTGTATGTATCAGGATTGCCTTCCTTCTTCCTGGTGGTGGGCTAATGCATGTGCACCATAGCTTTTTGTTTTGTTTTCAGATGCTATGGTTATGAAGGGCTTACAGGCACCGAACTTGGGCCTAAAGTGGGTTGTATTGTTTGCTTATGTATGTTAAAGCTGGTAATGGTTAAGTTGGTTGGGAGGAGTTCTAGGTTGGGAGGGTATATTTGTGGGTGGTGGTGGTCTTTTCTTTTGGTGGACCTGGCATGGGTCAGTTGTGGACTGGACATTGAGGACTATGAACTGTATGGAAAAAACTCTGACCCATGTACAGGAGGGCGGGTGGTGTGGGTGAAGGGTGAGTTTAGTGTAGAATGTTCTTTTATATTTGTAGGTGTGTTTTCTGTTTATTTATAGGTGTATATAGTTTGTGTATAGTATTGTACATAGTAGTGTATATAGTTAGTTATGTATATAGTATGTATAATGTTATATTATTATAAAAAAAAATTTTTTTTTTTTTTTTTTTAAGTATATAGTATTTATAGTAGAGATAGACATGGCAGTCGAACCAGTTTTGTTTTTGTAGTAATGTTTCTTTAGTATCCTGTTGTGGATTTATTTTCTTTGGTTTATATATGTAGTATGTAGTAAAGATGTGTGTAAGCATGTGTGTATTGTGTTTTCTGTGATATTTTCCCGAGTTTGGGTATTTTGAGTTGAATTTAATTTATTTATTTATTTATTTTTGGTTTCTTGGTTAAATGTAGTTAATATATGGATATATATGTGTGCATGTGTGAGTGTGGTATAGTGTTGTTATTATTATTATAATTATTATTATTATTTAAAAAAAAAACATGGTGTGCAGTGTGAGTGCTTGTTGTGTTTTCTATTTGTAATGTATGATTTTTCCCGAGTTTGGGTGTTTTGAGTTAAAGCGAAATAGTGCTATATTTATGTTTCTTATGAGTGTGTTGTTTGGCTATGAAAGGTGTAGTTATAATATTTCTAGTTCTAGTAGGAAAGCTGGGCTGGCCGGTTAGGCAGGATTTTTGTTCTTTTATTTAAATGTAAAGTTTGGGTTTATGTTATTTCATGTTGTTGTTTTCCGTTATGGCAAAGTTGTGCTGGTTTATGTTTTGTTATGATTTATATTTTTCTAATAAAAGATTTACAGGATATAACTCAGGATCAGTACAGGATAAGTAATGTATGTAGACAGTGACCTCACCAGCAGAATAGTGAGTACAGCTCTGGAGTATAATACAGGATATAACTCAGGATCAGTACAGGATAAGTAATGTAATGTATGTACATAGTGACCTCACCAGCGCCGCACGCTACATAAAAAGGTAGCGTGCGGCGCAAACCCGCCCCCCCGCCCACTCCTACTAACATTTTGGCCGGGCCCCTGACGCCTGGCCCGCCAGCCTTTATCAGCTTTATGGGGCAAAAGGGGAGAGCTGCTTTTGGGCCCCCAGGAATTACAGGGCCCGGGGCAGCTGCCCCTTTTGCTCCACACCCGGCACACCCTGTGCGCACGCCTATGAGTGTACATGGGTGACAGAGGGGTGTAGAGGAGTGTACATGAGTGACAGAGGGGTGTAGAGGAGTGTACATGGGTGACAGAGGGGTATAGAGGAGTGTACATGGGTGACAGAGGGTTGTAGAGAAGTGTAAATGGGTGACAGAGGGGTGTAGAGAGGTGTACAAGGGTGATAGATGGGTGTAGAAGAGTGAACATGGGTGACAGGGGCATAGGGGTGACAGAAGGGTGGACAGGGGGGTGGACATGGGTGACAGGAGGGTGGAGAGGGGAGACAGGGGGTCAGAGGGGTGGACAAGGGGGTAATAGAGGGACAGGAGTGACAGAGAGGGGTGGACTGGGGTAACAAAGGGACAGATGGGTGAACAGGAGGGTGGACATGGGTGACAGAGTGGGGGTGGACATGGGTGACGGGGGGTGGACATGGGTGACGGGGAGGATTACATGGGTGACGGGGGAGGGATTACATGGGTGACGGGGGAGGGATTACATGGGTGACGGGGGAGGGATTACATGGGTGACGGGGGAGGGATTACATGGGTGACAGGGAGGGTGGACATGGGTGACAGGGAGGGTGGACATGGGTGACAGGGAGGGTGGACATGGGTGACAGGGAGGGTGGACATGGGTGACAGGGGGGGTGGACATGGGTGATAGGGGGGGTGGACATGGGTGACAGGGGGGGTGGACATGGGTGACGGGGGGGTGGACATGGGTGACGGGGGGGTGGACATGGGTGACAGGGGGGGTGGACATGGGTGACAGGGAGGGATTACATGGGTGACAGGGAGGGATTACATGGGTGACTGAGGGGGTGGACATGGGTGACAGGGGGGGGTGGACATGGGTGACAGAGGGGTGTACATGGGTGACAGGTGTGTAGAGGAGTGTACATGGGTGGCAGAGGGGTACAGAGGAGTGTACATGGGTGACAGATGGGTGTACATGGGTGACAGAGGGTTGTAGAGAAGTGTAAATGGGTGTCAGAGGGGTGTAGAGAGGTGTACAAGGGTGATAGATGGGTGTAGAAGAGTGAACATGGGTGACATAGGGGGCATAGGGGTGACAGAGGGGTGGACAGGGGGTGGACATGGGTGACAGGAGGGTGGAGAGGGGAGACAGGGGGTCAGAGGGGTGGACAAGGGGGTAAAAGAGGGACAGGAGTGACAGAGAGGGGTGGACTGCGGTAACAAAGGGACAGATGGGTGAACAGGAGGGTGGACATGGGTGACAGAGTGGGGGTGGACATGGGTGACGGGGGTGGACATGGGTGACGGGGGGGATTACATGGGTGACGGGGGAGGGATTACATGGGTGACGGGGGAGGGATTACATGGGTGACGGGGGAGGGATTACATGGGTGACGAGGGAGGGATTACATGGGTGACGGGGGAGGGATTACATGGGTGACAGGGAGGGTGGACATGGGTGACAGGGAGGGTGGACATGAGTGACAGGGAGGGTGGACATGGGTGACAGGGGGGGTGGACATGGGTGACAGGGGGGGGGTTACATGGGTGACGAGGGAGGGATTACATGGGTGACGGGGGAGGGATTACATGGGTGACAGGGAGGGTGGACATGGGTGACAGGGAGGGTGGACATGAGTGACAGGGAGGGTGGACATGGGTGACAGGGGGGGTGGACATGGGTGACAGGGGGGGATTACATGGGTGACTGAGGGGGTGGACATGGGTGACAGGGGGGGTGGACATGGGTGACAGAGGGGTGGACAGGGGGTGGACATGGGTGACAGGAGGGTGGAGAGGGGAGACAGGGGGTCAGAGGGGTGGACAAGGGGGTAAAAGAGGGACAGGAGTGACAGAGAGGGGTGGACTGCGGTAACAAACGGACAGATGGGTGAACAGGAGGGTGGACATGGGTGACAGAGTGGGGGTGGACATGGGTGACGGGGGGTGGACATGGGTGACGGGGGGGATTACATGGGTGACGGGGGAGGGATTACATGAGTGACGGGGGAGGGATTACATGGGTGACGAGGGAGGGATTACATGGGTGATGGGGGAGGGATTACATGGGTGACAGGGAGGGTGGACATGGGTGACAGGGAGGGTGGACATGAGTGACAGGGAGGGTGGACATGGGTGACAGGGGGGGTTACATGGGTGACGAGGGAGGGATTACATGGGTGACGGGGGAAGGATTACATGGTGACGGGGGAGGGATTACATGGGTGACGGGGGAGGGATTACATGGGTGACAGGGAGGGTGGACATGGGTGACAGGAAGGGTGGACATGAGTGACAGGGAGGGTGGACATGAGTGACAGGGAGGGTGGACATGGGTGACAGGGGGGGTGGACATGGGTGACAGGGGGGGGATTACATGGGTGACTGAGGGGGTGGACATGGGTGACAGGGGGGGGTGGACATGGGTGACAGAGGGGTGTACATGGGTGACAGGTGTGTAGAGGAGTGTACATGGGTGGCAGAGGGGTACAGAGGAGTGTACATGGGTGACAGAGGGTTGTAGAGAAGTGTAAATGGGTGTCAGAGGGGTGTAGAGAGGTGTACAAGGGTGATAGATGGGTGTAGAAGAGTGAACATGGGTGACATAGGGGGCATAGGGGTGACAGAGGGGTGGACAGGGGGTGGACATGGGTGACAGGAGGGTGGAGAGGGGAGGCAGGGGGTCAGAGGGGTGGACAAGGGGGTAATAGAGGGACAGGAGTGACAGAGAGGGGTGGACTGGGGTAACAAAGGGACAGATGGGTGAACAGGAGGGTGGACATGGGTGACAGAGTGGGGGTGGACATGGGTGACGGGGGGTGGACATGGGTGACGGGGGGGATTACATGGGTGACGGGGGAGGGATTACATGGGTGACGGGGGAGGGATTACATGGGTGACGAGGGAGGGATTACATGGGTGACGGGGGAGGGATTACATGGGTGACAGGGAGGGTGGACATGGGTGACAGGGAGGGTGGACATGAGTGACAGGGAGGGTGGACATGGGTGACAGGGGGGGTGGACATGGGTGACAGGGGGGGTGGACATGGGTGATAGGGGGGTAAACATGGGTGACAGGGGGGGTGGAGATGGGTGACAGGGAAGGATTACATGGGTGACAGGGAGGGATTATATGGGTGACAGGGAGGGATTACATGGGTGACAGGGAGGGATTACATGGGTGACTGAGGGGGTGGACATGGGTGACTGAGGGGGTGGACATGGGTGACGGGGGGATTACATGGGTGACAGGGAGGGATTACATGGGTGACAGGGAGGGATTACATGGGTGACGGGGGGGTGGACATGGGTGACTGGGGGGGTGGACATGGGTGACTGGGGGGGTGGACATGGGTGACTGGGGGGGTGGATATGGGTGACAGGGAGGGTGGACATGGGTGACAGGGAGGGTGGAAATGGGTGACAGGGAGGTTGGAAATGGGTGACAGGGAGGGTGGACATGGGTGACAGGGGGGGTGGACATGGGTGACAGGGGGGGTGGACATGGGTGACAGGGGGGGGTTGGACGTGGGTGACAGGGGGGGGTGGACATGGGTGACTGGGGGGGTGGACATGGGTGACTTAGGGGTGGACATGGGTGACTGGGGGGGTGCACATGGGTGACTGGGGGGGTGCACATGGGTGACTGGGGGGTGGACATGGGTGACAGGGAGGGTGGACATGGAGGGATTACATGGGTGACAGGGAGGGATTACATGGGTGATAGAGATGGACAGGGAGGTAAACAAGGCAGATATGGCTGACAGGGGGGGGGTGGACATGGGTGATAGAGATGGACAGGGAGGTAAACAAGGCAGACATGGCTGACAGGGGGGGTGGACATGGGTGATAGAGATGGACAGGGAGGTAAACAAGGCAGACATGGCTGACAGGGGGGGTGGACATGGGTGATGGAGATGGACAGGGAGGTAAACAAGGCAGACATGGCTGACAGGGGGTGGTGGACATGAGTGACGGGGTCGGGGGGGGAGGGGTAGAGTGTGGACCTGGGTGACGGTGGGGGGATTTAGACAGGGTTGAGAAGGTGAACAGAGGGGTGGAAAGGGTACAGTACCTTAAGCAAGCCGGCCCGCACAGCTTGCAGTTCCACAGGAGGCACGGGAGTACGGCGCTGGTGCAGCTCGTTCCGCCCCAGGGCACCATATCCGGCTCACTGCGCCGCAAGGGAGAGGGGGACGCAGGAGACGGAGAGTGAAGGAGGGGGATGCGGGGGACACAGGGAACAGATGGGGAAGGAGGGGAACACGGGTCACGCGGCAGACGCAGGGGACGGAGGGGAACACAGGAAACGCAGGAGATAGAGGGGGACGCTGTGTGCGCAGTGCGCACGCAGACTTCCCTTCCCCCCTGCGCCGTCAGGCCGGGGCGGGACATTTAAATAAAAATAATAGTAAAAAATAAAAAAAATCACGGCTAAATCCATCGGCACCACGGGCAGTGCTGAACGGCACACACGTGTGCCGCGGCACCGCGGTTGGGAATCACTGCTATATACTGACCCCCATATATATGAATGTATACTATATACTGACCACATATATATGAATGTATACTATATACTGACCCCCGTATATATGAATGTATACTATATACTGACCCCCATATATGAATGTATATTATATACTGACCCCATATATATGAATGTATACTATATACTGACCCCCATATATATGAATGTATATTATATACTGACCCCCATATATATGAATGTATATTATATACTGACCCCCATATATATGAATGTATATTATATACTGACCCCCATATATATGAATGTATACTATATACTGACCCCCATATATATGAATGTATATTATATACTGACCACATATATATGAATGTATACTATATACTGACCCCCGTATATATGAATGTATACTATATACTGACCCCCATATATGAATGTATATTATAAACTGACCCCTATATATATGAATGTATACTATATACTGACCACATATATATGAATGTATACTATATACTGACCCCATATATATGAATGTATACTATATACTAACCCCCATATATGAATGTATACTATATACTGACCCCCATATATATGAATGTATACTATATACTGACCACACATATGAATGTATACTATATACTGACCCCCATATATATGAATGTATACTATATACTGACCCCCATATATATGAATGTATACTATATACTGACCCCCATATATGAATGTATACTATATACTGACCACACATATGAATGTATACTATATACTGACCCCCATATATATGAATGTATACTATATACTGACCCCCATATATATGAATGTATACTATATACTTACCCCCATATATATGAATGTATACTATATATTGACCACATATATGAATGTTTACTATATACTTAGCAACCAATCAGATCGCTTCTTTCATTTTTGAAAAGGCCTCTGAAAAATGAAAGAAGCAATTTGATTGGTTGCTATGGGCAACTCAGCAGCTTTTCCAGGAAAGTAAAGTTTAACCACAACACTGTAACACTGTCCACCCTGGGACTCGAACCAGTGACGGTTTCCCATCCCACTGTACTGCCGAGACGGTCCTGCTTATCTTACATGCAGTGAGATCCCCATAGACCACAATTAGCCTATTGGTTTTATTGGGCAAAAAATCACAGAGTTGATGCACTAGTCACAGTTCTCTATACCATTAATGAAGGGAGGGCTCAATATTCGCAAATTTGCGCATATGCGCACAAATTTTCACATATGCGCAAAAAAAGCGAATATTCGTAATTATGAATATATAGTGCTATATTTGCAATATTCGCAAATTCGCGAATATGCTATATTCGCGATTAAAATTTGAATTGCGAATATTCGTGAGCAACACTAGTCGCTGCAAATACAGTGAAGGAGTTTAAACATGCATGGGATAGGCATAAGGCTATCCTTCATATAAGATAGGGCCAGGGACTATTGATAGCATTCAGATTATTGGGCAGACTAAATGGGCCAATTGGTTCTTATCTGCCGACACATTCTATGTTTCTATACTGTATGGATATCAGAAAAATGGTTCCAAGCTCTTATTTCTTTATTAAATTCACTACTTTGGGGCAGGAAAGCACGAGAATGAAATATGTTTCTTTAACGTTAGCTGAGCACGATGGGGGTTGGGCACTTTTTTTTTTTTTAGGTACTTTTTAGCACTAAAATTGCAGACTATTATGAGAAGGAGGGAAAATGTAGTCCTATTTTTTCTCTCTAAGGGTATGTTCACACTACGAAATTCCCGCGGAATTCCACGGGCGGAATTCCGCAAGCCGAATTCCACGGGCGGAATTCCGCGAGCCGAATTCCACGGGCGGAATTCCGAGAGCCGAATTCCGCGGTGTGAACTAAACATTAATGTGAATGGGTTTCCGCGAGAGCCTTTCACACTGCGGAATTTCAGCGCCACTGAAATTGTTCCGCCCAAAGAAAGAACATGTTCATTCTTTGCACGGAAGTCCGCGAGCACTGCATAGCTGTCAATGGTGACGGCTCAGTGCCGCCCGGTCCTACCGCCACCGCCGGCTGCCCGTCTGAATCTCCGCTCACTGAATTCAGCGAGCGGAGATTCCATTCACACACTGTAGTGTGAACATACCCTAATGGGTCGTTATAAGGATATTTTTGAGATTTTGGAAGCTGGGATACTCACTACACCCATGCATATCTAGATAATTAAGTATGGGAGGAACTTAAAAAATGTTTAAAATCACATGGAGATTTGACTTTACTTCATTATGGTCGAATAAAGCACTTAAAGAATTCCTTAAAATTAAAGATTCACTCTTTTGGATGAAAAGGGGCTTATTTATGTAAATCAATTATACGCTTTAGGTCAAATAAAGTCGTTTGAAGAGATAGCCCATAAGTGTGTGGGGGGAAGACAATCACAAACATTGTTTTTTACAAATAAGTAACACAGATCATAAAGCAATAAAAGGAGAGATTGGAGATTTCAGGGATTCTATATATAAGAAAAGTTTAATTAGACTATTTCCTTATGCAAAGTTGCTGTCTCGGCATGCTGGGAGTTGTGGTTCTGCAGCGGTTGGGGGTTCACAGCTTGAAGACCACTGCTATAGAGGGTGCAAATGTATCTGAGCCCTGGAACTCAAATAATGTGAAATATGAGATGATCAAAATGGAGCCCCTGCACTAATTACTTGGGTTCTGAGGTCTGTAAGGTCCATAGTAAAAACATCAGGTTCTGTCTATAGCAGATGCTAAATCATGGCAGCTCAAAGAAACAAGCAGTCATTCTGACATGTCACATGTGATGTCATAGACAGCTGGAGGCCTGACATTCAACTGACAGCCGCCCGAGCCTTCAGTCAGTTCCAGTGCGATTAGTGAGATTAGCGTCTTCTTCTTCTACCAGTCTGAAATGGAGCTAAAAGGACTGGGGTTCGTCCCCCTCCTGTTGGCGTTTTGGTGTGCGGCCTGGCTTGCCACCAGCTACATCATGACGGTCGTCCTCGGCCATGCAGCCTCGCCACTGATGAGCATCAGGTAAGATAAACAAGCACATGATTCTTATTTCATGGGTTGGGAGTGAGGAAATATCCATAATAACATTGGTTTCTTTTCCTTCACAGTGACGTGGGAAATGTCTTTCCTGAAAGCATATTATTCAGAATTGGATTCATAGGGACGTCCATTGGCACTTTGGTACTAACCTTTCTTATTTATAAGTATATGGTTATGCATACTGAAGAGTTCAGGGGTCATCAGGTCCTGATCCAGAGGATCCTGCTGGCCATTGTGTGGGCCTCCTGTTTTTCCACAGCTGTTATGCATGTATTGTCCCCCGAAGAATATCCCAGGATACACTTTGTCAGCACGATAATTTCCATTACATGTGAAGCCTTATACTACCTTGGGCAGTCCATCCAGATGTATAAATTACCAGGAGCAAAAAAAGTCATCCACCATAGTAGATGCACCTGCTGTGGCCTGACTTTTGCCTGTGTAGTTTTCTATTTTGGATATGAAACATTAAAGGAATTATTCCATAATGATGAAGACTGGGACGAGATCCGTGAAATCCCCATCATAATCATCGAGTGGGTGATGCTTCTACTGATCCTGATAAACATCGTGACCTATTATTCCACCATGCAGAGGTTATTGTTGACCGTCTCCAGAAACAGCTGCACACTCTCTCTTAGAGTAAAAATTGATGACTTCGGGGTGTAGACCACCACGGGGGCCATCAAGTGGACTTCTGGGAGAGATACTGCACAGGACACGGAAAACATCTAAAGAAGAATAACTGGGGGACTACATATGGTGCCAGTAATCATGACACAATAATATGAGCTGGTGATATTACCTATACAAAAAAAAATAAAAAAAATGTAAAAAAAATATTGGTGTGTGAAGTGTAATACCTAGTTAGAAAAACAGAATCAAATTCATCATTATAACCCCCCTCTGCATTACCCTGTTTATTATTTTTCAAGCAAGCACTTTGTTCTAATTCGTCCACTCTCTGGCGTGCTCCTTGTATAAGGGGTTTGGGATACCCTTTTTGTTTAAAACGATCCTCCAGGTTCTCTAGTTGTTGTAGGTATTTTTGTGTGGAAGAACAATTCCTTCGGATTCTTTTCATTTGACCTAATGGAATGTTCTTCTTCCATTATTTAAGATGGCAACTGTTAAAGTCGAGGTATCTGTTTGCATCCACCTCCTTAAAATAGTTGGCAGTATGCGAACAGCCATCCTGAATATAGATATTTAAATCCAGGAACTCACATTTTTTGGGGGACTGATGCAGCGCTGCCTTTGGCAATTTCTGGCTCTCCCATAGTGCTTTTTTTGAGGGGGCGTGTCGGCTGCCCCTTCATCTGGCGGTCAACCTGCGCTATCTGGCCAGCGAGCCAGGGCCCCGTACAGGAGATCACGGGGCCCCCCCAGCGGTCGGACCCCCGCAATCTGAAACTTATCCCCTATCCTTGGGACAGGGCCGGACTGGGGATGAAATCCAGCCCTGGAAATTACTGTATACCAGCCCCACAGCATTGTGTCATTGTGCCGGCAAACGGCCACCGAGCACAGGCGTATCACTTTGCGTGGCTATACATATATATATATATATCACAGAAGGAATACACCAGTACTTTGCCAAATGTTTCAATAAAGTGGTGTCAGCGACCAAGACCTGATCATAGTCCACCACAAATTCAAAAAGTAAAATGGCACAACACTCCCTTATAATCAGGGCCGGTTTTAGGCTTAGCGTGGCCTTAGGCAAAATCAAAAGTGGGGCCCCAAAAGTCATAGTAGTGCACTAACTAGATTTGAACAATTTTGGTCACTTCAAATACTATAAAAAAAATATCTAAAAAGCTATTGAAAAGTCCCATCAAAACAAAAATGGTACCGATAAAAACTACAAATCACAGCGCAAAAAATGACCCTCACATCCCCATATACAGAAAAATAAGAGTTATAGGGATCAAAATAGTACAATTTTATATTTTTGTATAGTTCCCCCCACATTAGGTAAAGAGTATAGCTCCCCCACATTAGGTGTGCAGTATAGTTCCCCCACATTAGGTGCAGTATAGTTCCCCCACATTAGGTGCAGTATAGTCCCTCTCATTAGGTGCAGTATAGTTCTCCCCACATTAGGTGCAGTATAGTTCCCCCACATTAGGTGCAGTATAGTTCTCCCCACATTAGGTGCAGTATAGTCCCCCACATTAGGTGCAGTATAGTCCCCCACTTCAGGTGCTGTATAGTTCCCCCACTTTAGGTGCAGTATAGTTCTCCCCACATTAGGTACAGTATAGTTCCCCCACATTAGGTGCAGTATAGTCCGCCACATTAGGTGCAGTATAGTTCTCCCCAAATTAGGTGCAGTATAGTTCTCCCCACATTAGGTGCAGTATAGTTCTCCCCACATTAGGTGCAGTATAGTTCCCCCACATTAGGTGCAGTATAGTTCTCCCCACATTAGGTGCAGTATAGCTCTCCACATTAGGTGCAGTACAGTTCCCTCCACATTAGGTGCAGTATAGCTCCCCACATTAGTTTGGCAGTATAGTTCCCCCACATTAGGTGCAGTATAGTTCTCCACATTAGGTGCAGTATAGTTCCCCACATTAAGTGCAGTATAGTTCCCCACATTAGGGGCAGTATAGTTCCCCACATTAGGTGCAGTATAGTTCTCCCCACATTAGGTGCAGTATAGTTCTCCCCACATTAGGTGCAGTATAGTCCCCCACATTAGGTGAAGTATATTTCCCCACATTAGGTACAGTATAGTTCTCCACATTAGGTGCAGTATAGCTCTCCACATTAGGTGCAGTACAGTTCCCTCCACCTTAGGTGCAGTTTAGCTCCCCACATTAGGTTGGCAGTATAGTTCCCCCACATTAGGTGCAGTATATAGTCCCCCCCCTCATTAGGTGCAGTATAGTTCCCCCACATTAGGTGCAGTATAGTTCCCCACATTAGGTACAGTATAGTGCCCCCACATTAGGTGCAGTATAGCTCTGCACATTAGGTGCAGTATAGTTCTCCACATTAGGTGCAGTATAGTTCCCCCACATTAGGTTGGCTGTATAGTTCCCCCACATTAGGTGCAGTATAGTTCTCCCCACATTGGGTGCAGTATAGTTCTCCCCACATTAGGTGCAGTATAGTCCCCCACATTAGGTGCAGTATAGTCCCCCACATTAGGTGCAGTATAGTTCCCCCACATTAGGTGCAGTAGAGTTCCCCCACATTAGGTGCAGTATAGTTCCCCCACTTCAGGTGCTGTAGAGTTCCCCCACATTAGGTGCAGTATAGTTCTCCCCACATTAGGTGCAGTATAGTTCCCCCACTTCAGGTGCAGTATTGTTCTCCCCACATTAGATACAGTATAGTTCCCCCACATTAGGTGCAGTATAGTTCTCCCCACATTAGGTGCAGTATAGTTCTCCCCACATTAGGTGCAGTATAGTTCTCCCCACATTAGGTGCAGTATAGTTCTCCCCACATTAGGTGCAGTATAGTTCTCCCCACATTAGGTGCAGTATAGTTCTCCCCACATTAGGTGCAGTATAGTTCTCCCCACACTAGGTGCAGTATAGCTCTCCACATTAGGTGCAGTATAGCTCTCCACATTAGGTGCAGTACAGTTCCCTGCACATTAGGTGCAGTATAGCTCTCCACATTAGGCTGGCATTATAGTTCCCCCACATTAGGTGCAGTATATAATCCCCGCCCCCCCCCTCATTAGGTGCAGTATAGTTCCCGCACATTAGATGCAGTATAGTTCACCACATTAGGTACAGTATAGCTCTCCACATTAGGTGCAGTACAGTTCCCTCCACATTAGGTGCAGTATAGCTCCCCACATTAGGTTGGCAGTATAGTTCCCCCACATTAGGTGCAGTATATAGTCCCCCCTCATTAGGTGCAGTATAGTTCCCCAACATTAGGTGCAGTGTAGTTCCCCACATTAGGTGCAGTATAGTTCCCCACATTAGGTGCAGTATAGTTCCCCCACATTAGGTGCAGTATAGCTCTTCACATTGGGTGCAGTATAGTCCCCCACATTGGGTGCAGTACAGTCCCCCACATTAGGTGCAGTATAGTTCCCCCACATTAGGTTGACTGTATAGTTCCCCCACTTCAGGTGCAGTATAGTTCTCCCCATATTAGGTACAGTATAGTTCCCCCACATTAGGTGCAGTATAGTTCTCCCCACATTAGGTGCAGTATAGTCCCCCACATTAGGTGCAGTATAGTTCTCCCCACATTAGGTGCAGTATAGTTCTCCCCACATTAGGTGCAGTATAGTTCTCCCCACATTAGGTGCAGTATAGTTCTCCCCACATTAGGTGTAGTATAGTTCTCCCCACATTAGGTGCAGTATAGTTCTCCACATTAGGTGCAGTATAGTTCTCCACATTAGTTGCAGTATAGCTCTCCACATTAGGTGCAGTACAGTTCCCTCCACATTAGGTGCAGTATAGATCCCCACATTAGGTTGGCAGTATAGTTCCCCCACATTAGGTGCAATATATAGTCCTCCCCCCCCCTCATTAGGTGCAGTATAGTTCCCCACATTAGGTACAGTATAGCTCCCCACATTAGGTTGACAGTATAGTTCCCCCACATTAGGTGCAGTATATAGTCCCCCCCCCCTCATTAGGTGCAGTATAGTGCCCCCACATTAGGTGCAGTATAGTTCCCCACATTAGGTACAGTATAGCTCTCCACATTAGGTGCAGTACAGTTCCCTCCACATTAGGTGCAGTATAGCTCCCCACATTAGGTTGGCAGTATAGTTCCCCCACATTAGGTGCAGTATATAATCCCCCCCTCATTAGGTGCAGTATAGTTCCCCCACATTAGGTGCAGTATAGTTCCTCACATTAGGTGCAGTATAGTTCCCCCACATTAGGTGCAGTATAGTTCTCCCCATATTAGGTGCAGTATAGTTCCCTCCACATTAGGTGCAGTATAGTTCTCCCCACATTAGGTGCAGTATAGTTCTCCCCACATTAGGTGCAGTATAGTTCCCCCACATTAGGTGCAGTGTAGTCCCACACATTGGTGCAGTATAGTTCTCCCCACATTAGGTGCAGTATAGTTCCCCCACATTAGGTGCAGTATAGTTCCCCACATTAGGTGCAGTATAGTTCTCCCCACATTAGGTGCAGTATAGTTCCCTCCACATTAGGTGCAGTATAGTTCTCCCCACATTAGGTGCAGTATAGTTCCCCCACATTAGGTGCAGTATAGATCCCCCACATTAGGTGCAGTATAGTTCTCCTCACATTGGTGCAGTATAGTTCCCCACATTAGGTGCAGTATAGTCCCACACATTGGTGCAGTATAGTTCCCCACATTAGGTGCAGTATAGTTCCCTCCACATTAGGTGCAGTATAGTTCTCCCCACATTAGGTGCAGTATAGTTCCCCCACATTAGGTGCAGTATAGTTCTCCCCACATTAGGTGCAGTATAGTTCCCCCCACATTAGGTGCAGTATAGTTCCCCACATTAGGTGCAGTATAGTTCCCCACATTAGGTGCAGTATAGTTCCCCACATTAGGTGCAGTATAGTTCCCTCCACATTAGGTGCAGTATAGTTCTCCCCACATTAGGTGCAGTATAGTTCCCCACATTAGGTGCAGTATAGTTCCCCACATTAGGTGCAGTATAGTTCCCCCACATTAGGTGCAGTATAGTTCCCCACATTAGGTGCAGTATAGTCCCACACATTGGTGCAGTATAGTCCCCAGGCCCGTCGCTACCGGACCGGCAAACCAAGCAATTGCTTGGGGCCCCGAGCTGGCTGGGGGGCCCCGAGCAGAGCCGGTGCTTGCCCGTCCTGTAGCGACGGGACACTTCGGGGGGCCCGCACATTTCACCAAAATTACATTTTTGAGGGGCGCGGGCCCCTTAAGAAACAAAGCAGGGCCGGCACCGGACAGGTCAGGGGATGATTGGAGTAGAGACGTCACGTGCCCCGCGCAGGCACGCACGTCTACGCCAATCACCTGACCTGTCCCTGCTTGCGTCCCCGCGGGAACCTCCAGCATCCTCCGTGCAGTGACAGGAGCAGCAGCAGACTCCCGCCTCTGCAACGATCCCCGGCAGGGTAAGTAAACTGGCGCGGGGGGCCCGGGGGATTGTATGGTTGTCAGGGGACTGCAATGGTGATGAGAGGTGTTTGTGTGTGTGTGTGTGTGTGTGTGTGTGTGTGTGTGTGTGTGTGTGTGTGTGTGTGTGTGGGGGGGGGGGGGGGTGTCATGGGGGTCATGAGAGATGCAGGAGGGGTGTTATGGGGTCATGAGAGATGCAGGAGGGGTGTTATGGGGGTCATGAGAGATGCAGGGGGTGTTATGGGGGTCATGATAGATATAGGGAGTGTTATGGGGGTCATGTGAGATGCAGGGGGGGTGTTATGGGGTCATGAGAGATGCAGGGGGGGTGTTATGGGGTCATGAGAGATGCAGGAGGGGTGTTATGGGGGTCATGAGAGATGCAGGGGGGGTGTTATGGGGTCATGAGAGATGCAGGGGGGGTGTTATGGGGTCATGAGAGATGCAGGGGGGTGTTATGGGGGTCATGAGAGATGCAGGGGGTGTTATGGGGATCATGAGAGATGCAGGGGGGGTGTTATGGGGGTCATGAGAGATGCAGGGGGTGTTATGGGGGTCATGAGAGATGCAGGAGGGGTGTTATGGGGGTCATGAGAGATGCAGGAGGGTGTTATGGGGGTCATGAGAGATGCAGGGGGGTGTTATGGGGGTCATGAGAGATGCAGGGGGGTGTTATGGGGATCATGAGAGATGCAGGGGGGGTGTTATGGGGGTCATGAGAGATGCAGGAGGGGTGTTATGGGGTCATGAGAGATGCAGTGGGGTGTTATGGGGGTCATGAGAGATGCAGGGGCGGTGTTATGGGGGTCATGAGAGATGCAGGAGGGGTGTTATGGGGGTCATGATAGATATAGGGAGTGTTATGGGGGTCATGAGAGATGCAGGAGGGGTGTTATGGGGGTCATGAGAGATGCAGGAGGGGTGTTATGGGGATCGTGAGAGATGCAGGAGGGGTGTTATGGGGGTCATGAGAGATGCAGGAGGGGTGTTATGGGGGTCATGAGAGATGCAGGAGGGGTGTTATGAGGGTCATGAGAGATGCAGGGGGGTGTTATGGGGATCATGAGAGATGCAGTGGAGTGTTATTGGGGTCATGAGAGATGCAGGAGGGGTGTTATGGGGATCATGAGAGATGCAGGGGGTGTTATGAGGGTCATGAGAGATGCAGGAGGGGTGTTATGGGGGTCATGAGAGATGCAGTGGGGTGTTATGGGGGCCATGAGAGATGCAGGGGGGTGTTATGGGGATCATGAGAGATGCAGTGGAGTGTTATGGGGGTCATGAGAGATGCAGGGGGTGTTATGGGGGTCATGAGAGATGCAGGAGGGGTGTTTTGGGGGTCATGAGAGATGCAGGGGGGTGTTATGGGGATCATGAGAGATGCAGTGGGGGTGTTATGGGGGTCATGAGAGATGCAGGGGGTGTTATGGGGGTCATGAGAGATGCAGGGGGGTGTTATGGGGGTCATGAGAGATGCAGGGGGGTGTTATGGGGATCATGAGAGATGCAGTGGGGTGTTATGGGGGTCATGAGAGATGCAGGGGGTGTTATGGGGGTCATGAGAGATGCAGGGGGTGTTATGGGGGTCATGAGAGATGCAGGGGGTGTTATGGGGGTCATGAGAGATGCAGGGGGGTGTTATGGGGGGTCATGAGAGATGCAGGAGGGGTGTTATGGGGGTCATGAGAGATGCAGGGGGGTGTTATGGGGGTCATGAGAGGTGCCCCCCCTGCACCTATCCTCATCCCCCCCCCCGGTTATAATAGTGATGAGGAGAGGTGGGGGGGGAGTTATAGTAATAATGAGGAGAGGTATATGTATATATGATGTGTATGCATGTGTGGCAGTATTGTATTCAGTGGATGCAGTGTGGAGCAGCATTATATTCAGGGTACAGTGTGTGGCAGCATTATATTCAGGGGTACAGTGTGTGGCAGTATTATATTCAGGGGTACAGTGTGTGGAAGCATTATATTCAGGGTACAGTGTGTGGCAGTATTATTTTCAGGGTACAGTGTGTGGCAGTATTATTTTCAGGGTACAGTGTGTGGAAGCATTATATTCAGTGGATACAGTGTGGAGCAGCATTATAGTCAGGGTACAGTGTGTGGCAGCATTATATTCAGGGTACAGTGTGTGGCAGCATTATATTCAGGGTACAGTGTGTGGCAGCATTATATTCAGGGTACAGTGTGTGGCAGCATTATATTCAGGGGTACAGTGTGTGGAAGCATTATATTCAGGGTACAGTGTGTGACAGTATTATATTCAGGGGTACAGTGTGTGGAAGCATTATATTCAGGGTACAGTGTGTGGCAGCATTATATTCAGGGTACAGTGTGTGGCAGCATTATATTCAGGGTACAGTGTGTGGCAGCATTATATTCAGGGTACAGTGTGTGGCAGGATTATATTCAGGGTACAGTGTGGGGCAGTATTATATTCAGGGGTACAGTGTGTGGAAGCATTATATTCAGGGTACAGTGTGTGGCAGTGTTATAGTCAGGGTACAGTGTGTGGCAGCATTATTGTCAGGGTACAGTGTGTGGCAGCATAATATTCAGGGTACAGTGTGTGGCAGTATAAAATTCAAGGTACAGTGTGAGGCAGCATTATATTCAGGGTACAGTGTGTGGCAGCATTATATTCAGGGTACAGTGTGTGGCAGTATTATATTCAGGGGGTACAATGTGTGGCAGGATTATATTCAGGGTACAGTGTGGGGCAGTATTATATTCAGGTCACAGTGTGTGGAAGCATTATATTCAGGGTACAGTGTGGCAGTATTATATTCAGGGTACAGTGTGTGGCAGAATTATAGTCAGGGTACAGTGTGTGGCAGCATTATAGTCAGGGTACAGTGTGTGGCAGCATTATAGTCAGGGTACAGTGTGTGGCAGTATTATATTCAAGGTACAGTGTGAGGCAGCATTATATTCAGGGTACTGTGTGTGGCAGTATTATATTCAAGGTACAGTGTGAGGCAGCATTATCTTCAGGGTACAGTGTGGGGCAGTATATTATTTAGAGTACACTTTCTGGCAAGGTTATAATGATTACTGTCTTCATGCAGAGGATGAGGATCTGCTGACAGTGAGGAGCCAATGATGCCTGGATGTCAGACTCTGCAGAGAAGATGGAGCTGGAGGAAGACCTGGTCTCTGGACCAGATGAAGAAGAAAAGATAACAGAGAAGATATCACTCAAGTCAGAAGACGTCACTCAGGTCACTATCATTGTGTATTCTCCTGACTGTCCCATCAGAGCTGTAGTCACTTGTAAGTTCTGCAGTAATGATGGGTAAAACTGTGTCCAATCTGTGGCTCTTCAGCTGTTACAAAACTACAACTCCCATTGCCAGAGGCTCTCCAGAATGATGGGAGTTTTAGCTTTCCAACAGCTGGAGAACCATTTTAACCGAGGTGATCGGTGGGGGTCTCAGAAGTCAAACCCCCACCAAAAAAATGGCCCGGGGGGGGGGGGGGGGGGGGTCTGGACAGCGGGTATGGGTAGGGAACACTGCTGCACCTAATGTGGGGGGAAGACTGCCTACCTAATGTGGGGGGAAGACTGCCTACCTAATGTGGGGGATCTCTGCTGCACCTAATGTAGGGGGAACACTGCTGCACCTAATGTGCGTCGTATTGACGTTCGCTCACGTTGCGCTCCCAGAATTCAAGGGTCGGCGTTACTATGGAGGGGGGGGGCCTCCATGTCCATTTTGCTTGGGGCCCCCAAATTCCTTCAAACGGCCCTGATAGTCCCCCACATTAGGTGCAGTATAGTTCCCCACATTAGGTGCAGTATAGTTCCCCACATTAGGTGCAGTATAGTCCCACACATTGGTGCAGTATAGTCCCCCACATTAGGAGCAGTATAGCTCTCCACATTAGGTGCAGTATAGTTCTCCACATTAGGTGCAGTATAGTTCTCCACATTAGGTGCAGTATAGTTCTCCACATTAGGTTGGCAGTATAGTTCCCCCACATTAGGTTGGCAGTATAGTTCCCCCACATTAGGTTGGCAGTATAGTTCCCCCACATTAGGTTGTCAGTATAGTTCCCCACATTAGGTGCAGTATAATTCCCCACATTAGGTGCAGTATACAGTAGTTCCCCCACATGAGGTGCAGTATAATTCCCCACATTAGGTGCAGTATACAGTAGTTCCCCCACATTAGGTGCAGTATACAGTAGTTCCCCCACATTAGTTGCAGTATACAGTAGTTCCCCCGCATTAGGTGCAGTATAATTCCCCCCATTAGGTGCAGTATACAGTAGTTCCCCACATTAGGTGCAGTATACAGTAGTTCTCCCACATTAGGTGCAGTATACAGTAGTTCCCCCCACATTAGGTGCAGTGTAGTTCCCCCACATTAGGTGCAGTATAGTTCCCCACATTAGGTGCAGTATAGTTCCCCCACATTAGGTGCAGTATAGTTCCCCCACATTAGGTGCAGTATACAGTAGTTCCCCCACATGAGGTTGTCAGTATAGTTCCCCACATTAGGTGCAGTATAATTCCCCACATTAGGTGCAGTATACAGTAGTTCCCCCACATGAGGTGCAGTATAATTCCCCACATTAGGTGCAGTATACAGTAGTTCCCCCACATTAGGTGCAGTATACAGTAGTTCCCCCACATTAGTTGCAGTATACAGTAGTTCCCCCGCATTAGGTGCAGTATAATTCCCCCCCATTAGGTGCAGTATACAGAAGTTCCCCCACATTAGGTGCAGTATACAGAAGTTCCCCCACATTAGGTGCAGTATACAGTAGTTCCCCCACATTAGGTGCAGTATAATTCCCCACATTAGGTGCAGTATACAGTAGTTCCCCCACATTAGGTGCAGTATACAGTAGTTCCCCCACATTAGGTGCAGTATACAGTAATTCCCCCGCATTAGGTGCAGTATAATTCCCCCCATTAGGTGCAGTATAAAGTAGTTCACCACATTAGGTGCAGTATACAGTAGTTCCCCCACATTAGGTGCAGTATACAGTAGTTCCCCCACATTAGGTGCAGTATAGTTCCCCACATTAGGTACAGTATAGTTCCCCCACATTAGGTGCAGTATAGTTCCCCCACATTAGGTGCAGTGTAGTTCCCCCACATTAGGTGCAGTGTAGTTCCCCCACATTAGGTGCAGTGTAGTTCCCCCACATTAGGTGCAGTGTAGTTCCCCCACATTAGGTGCAGTGTAGTTCCCCCACATTAGGTGCAGTGTAGTTCCCCCACATTAGGTGCAGTGTAGTTCCCCCACATTAGGTGCAGTGTAGTTCCCCCACATTAGGTGCAGTGTAGTTCCCCCACATTAGGTGCAGTGTAGTTCCCCCACATTAGGTGCAGTGTAGTTCCCCCACATTAGGTGCAGTGTAGTTCCCCCACATTAGGTGCAGTATAGTTCCCCCACATTAGGTGCAGTATAGTTCCCCCACATTAGGTGCAGTATAGTTCCCCCACATTAGGTGCAGTATAGTTCCCCCACATTAGGTGCAGTATAGTTCTCCCACATTAGGTGCAGTATAGTTCCCTCACATTAGGTGCAGTGTAATTCCCCACATTAGGTGCAGTATAGTTCCCCCACATTAGGTTGGCAGTATAGTTCCCCCACATTAGGTTGGCAGTATAGTTCCCCCACATTAGGTTGGCAGTATAGTTCCCCCACATTAGGTTGGCAGTATAGTTCCCCACATTAGGTGCAGTATAGTTCCCCACATTAGGTGCAGTATACAGTAGTCCCTCCACATTAGGTGCAGTATACAGTAGTTCCCCACATTAGGTGCAGTATACAGTAGTTTCCCACATTAGGTGCAGTATACAATAGTCCCCCCACATTAGGTGGAGTATACAGTAGTTCCCCACATTAGGTGCAGTATACAGTAGTCCCCCCACATTAGGTGCAGTATACAGTAGTCCCCCCACATTAGGTGCAGTATACAGTAGTCCCCCCACATTAGGTGCAGTATACAGTAGTCCCCCCACATTAGGTGCAGTATACAGTAGTTCCCCACATTAGGTGAAGTACAGTAGTTTCCCCACATTAGGTGCAGTATACAGTAGTTGCCCCACATTAGGTGCAGTATACAGTAGTTGCCCCACATTAGGTGCAGTATACAGTAGTTCCCCACATTAGGTGCAGTATACAGTAGTTCCCCACATTAGGTGAAGTACAGTAGTTTCCCCACATTAGGTGCAGTATACAGTAGTCCTCCCACATTAGGTGCAGTATACAGTAGTTCCCCACATTAGGTGCAGTATACAGTAGTTCCCCACATTAGGTGAAGTACAGTAGTTTCCCCACATTAGGTGCAGTATACAGTAGTTCCCCCACATTAGGTGCAGTATAGTTCCCCCACATTAGGTGCAGTATAGTTCCCTCACATTAGGTGCAGTATAATTCCCCACATTAGGTGCAGTATAATTCCCCACATTAGGTTCAGTATAGTTCCCCCACATTAGGTGCACTATAATTCCACCACATTTGGTGCAGTATAGTTCCCCACATTAAGTGACTGCACTTAATGTGGGGGAACTATACTGCACCAAATGTGGTGGAATTATAGTGCAACTAATGTTCCCCTACAGACATACAGCCTTCAGCCATATACAATGTATGGCTGGAGGCTGTATGCCTGTTTACTGCCCCACTTGAGTATTTCGACCACCGCTCCTGGATCACGATCTACTGCTATGGCCTAGGGGCCATCCCGGTCACGATCTACTGCTATGGCCTATGGGCCATCCCGGGAGCGGCGGTCGGAACACTGAAGATGACCGCAGGTCACTTACCATACCCGCACGTCCTCCTCACTGCTGCGCTCTGCTGTACTGTTGCTATGGGCGCACGCACGTGACGTCAGTGCCGTCACTGCGTGCGCTTCCTCCCAACGGCCCCAGCGTTTTTAAAGTTAACGCGGGGCCGCTATGAAGTAAACGGGGCATCCTTGTGGCCTGAAAAGATTTTTGGGACACAGGGATGTCCCGAATGTGACGGGGCCCCCCTGCGGGCACGGGGCCCGGAGCTGATCACTGTTTTAAAGTGGCCACGGCCAGACTGTTAATCTTTAACAAGAAGCCAACGCTGCGGCCACTTTAAAACAGTTGCCCCCCCCCCCTACTGAGCAGACGGCAGGACCCCTGGGGGATGGGGGCCCTAGGCAATTGCCTGGTTTGCCCCGCCATAACACCGGCCCTGCTTATAATGAAAAATGGCAGCAATGTTTTAAAAAGGCTATATGTGAAAATCCGGTATATTGATAGCAATATTAACAATAATGCCAGTATACAAGGAGGAAAATGATCACCATACATATTACCATGATACTGTTACTGACCAAATCCTGTATGTTGAGAGTAATATTACCAATAATACCAGTATACAAGGAGGAATATTATCCCCATACATATTACCATCATACTGTTACTAGCCAAATGCTGTATACTGAAACCAATATTACCAGTATACAAGGAGGAATATTATGCCCATACATATTACCGTCATACTGTTACTGACCAAATCCTGTGAACTGAGATTGAAATTATCAATATCAGTATACAAGGGACAAGTAATATCGCCACATCATGACCAGTATCACCGCAGAATGACTAATATCCCCACACTGCTACTGAAAAAAATCTACTAGGCAAAGACCAAGGTTAACTCCATACAGTGATCATATACAGAAAGATACCAACACTACAAAGGTGCCCCCCTTCCCTCTCCCCTTCTTAGCTAAGTAAATGTTCAGCCTTAATATATTAGGTAGGTAGGCAGGCTTCTTCCCACTTCTACCTCCATTCCACATTAGGCTGTATTCACCCCACGATTGTTACATACGGGACCGGATCCGATAGGGATATGTGAAAACCAGGCACTCCCGTATCTCAGCCGGACCCGGTCCCCATCTCATCTCATTTGAATGAGCCGACCGGAGTCAAATAGTGACTCCGGTCGGCTTATTTTTGCCCCATATCCGGTTTTGTGACCAGACTTAAAACCGTGGTATACTACAGTTTTAAGTACGGTCACAAATCTGGATACGGGGCAAAACTGAGCCGACTGGAGACATTATCTGACTCCGGTCGGCTCATCCAAACGAGATGTGGTCCGGGTCCGGCTGAGATACGGGAGCGCCTGGTTTTCACATCTCCCAGCCAGATCCGGTTTGTAACAATTGTGGTGTGAATGCAGCCTTAGCTAGATATATCTCTCTCCACCCAGGGCAGAACTGGGGCTAAAAACCAACCCTGAAAAAATGATCATACCAGCCCCACAGCATTGTGTCATTGTGGCAGCCGCCGGCAGCAGGGAAGGGACAGGGAAGCCTGACATTTGATTTGCCAGGCCTCCATAAGAAAGCTATGTTGTGGCAGAAATGTGGTATTAACGCTTGGGGAAGACAGTATAAAAAAACCCTCTCTTCCTTGCTCTTGCGCTACCGCCAGAATCACGAAATTCAGTTCCCAGTGTCCAGCGCTTCTGGGTTAGGTGACGTTACACAGCTGCTCATTCAGTTATGGGCCGAAGCAATGTCCAGCCTCAGCCTCTGATTGGATGGCTAGTTATATGACGTCACCTGACCCGGAAGTGCCAGATACCAGGAACACAATTCCAGTAGTAGTGCAGAAGCCAGGAATGTAACTGTATAGGGACTAGGGCTACAAACTGTGGACTGCTAGTTGTTCCAAAAATGGTCTGGGCATGCTGGGAGTTGTAGTTTTGCTGGGAGTTTTAGTTAAGCAACAGCTGGAGGTCCACAGTTTGGAGACCATTGGCATAGGGAGAGATGCGTCACCCGCCCCGCTGGGACCAGCCCCAGGGACTCATTTCCGGGGTTTCAGCAGGATTTTCAATCTAAGATGACTCTGAATGACCGAGTGTCTCAGTGTTTTTCCTGGTGTCCTGGGATCGTGATGTCTGCACCAGTTTTATGCTGCCCGATGTTTAGGCAGAATAACTGATAACACATTCCCCTTAACTGTAGTTATATATAAAACAATATTTATTATTTTTCATTAACTAACAACTTAAATTGCAATAAAAGAAAACCAAAGTGCCCTCTCTTACAAAGTAGTAACAGCAGGTCTTCTAAGTGGCGTCTCTAGGGAGGGGGGGGGGCAGAGGGGGCCACGGCCCCCCCTACATCATGATTGGCCCCCCCTTGTGCCCCCCCTAGCAGCAGTAGGTCACTAGCAGCTCTCATGGCTATCAGGGGGTACAGCTAGTTCACCAGTAAGGGGCCCGAGCCCCCGCCCCCCCGGAGCCATCTTTTTTATATAAACCTTCAGCCTGCAGCCCTGTCACCACGCAGGGGCCGCGCTATGCAGACTGGGAAGAGCAGACAGGAAGCTCCTCCCCCTCTCCCCTGTATACTGGACCTTGTGGAGCAGGCCCGCTGTGTGTATACAGGCCCGGACACCACCAGTATGAAGACTTACCTGCCCACTGCTCATGCTGCCCTTTTAAAGTAAGTAACTTGCTTGGGGGAGAGGGAGAAAGTTGTAGTTCGGGAGACAGTGGGAGGTAGTTCAGTGTTTCCCAACCAGGGGGCCTCCAGCTGTTGCAAAATTACAACTCCCAGCATTCCTTTGGCTTTATGAGCATACTGGGAGTTGTAGTTTTGCAACAGCTGGAGGCCCTCAGGTTGGGAAACACTGATCTATTTATCTATCTATCAATCTCCTATCTATCAATCTCCTATCTATCAATCTCCTATCTATCAATCTCCTATCTATCAATCTCCTATCTATCTATCGCCTATCTATCTATCTATCTATCTATCTATCTCATATCCATCCATCCATCCATGCATCTATCTGTCTATCTATCTTTCTCATGTCTATCTATCTATCTATCTATCTATCTATCTATCTATCTATCTCATATCTATCTATCTATCTCATATCTATCTATCTATCTTTCTCATATCTATCTATCTAACTCAGATAGATGAGAGATAGATAGATCAGAAATAGATAGATCAAAGATAGATAGATATGAGAGATAGATAGGTAGATAGATGATATATAGATAGATATATATGAGATAGATAGATAGATAGATGATATATAGATAGAGAGATGATATATAGAAAGATACATAAATAAATGGATAGATAGATGATAGATAGACAGATCGATAGATAGATGATAGATACATAGATATGATATAGATAGATGATAGATATGATATAGACAGATAGATAGATGATAGATAGATGATAGATTAGATAGATAGATAGATGATAGATTAGATAGATAGATAGATAGGAGATAGATGGATATGATATAGATAGATCAGTTTCCCAACCAGGGGGCCTCCAGCTGTTGCAAAACTACAACTCCCAGCATTCCTTTGGCTTTATGAGCATACTGGGAGTTGTAGTTTTGCAACAGCTGGAGGCCCTCAGGTTGGGAAACACTGATCTATTTATCTATATATCAATCTCCTATCTATCTATCTCATATCTATCTCCTATCTATCTATCTATTTCCTATCTATCTATCTCATATCTATCTCCTATCTATCAATCATCTATCTATCTGTCTATCTATCTATCTTTCTCATATCTATCTATCTCATATCTATCTATCTATCTCATATCTATCTATCTCATATCTATCTATCTATCTTTCTCATATCTATCTATCTAACTCAGATAGATGAGAGATAGATAGATGAGAAATAGAAAGATAAAAGATAGATAGATATGAGAGATAGATAGGTAGATAGAAGATAGATAGATAGATAGATAGATAGATATGAGATAGATAGATAGATGATATATAGATAGAGAGATGATATATAGAAAGATACATAAATAGATGGATAGATAGATAATAGATAGATAGATAGATAGATAGATGATAGATACATAGATATGATATAGATAGATGATAGATATGATATAGACAGATAGATGATAGATTAGATAGATAGATAGATAGATAGATAGATAGATAGATAGATAGGAGATAGATGGATATGATATAGATAGATCAGTTTCCCAACCAGGGGGCCTCCAGCTGTTGCAAAACTACAACTCCCAGCATTCCTTTGGCTTTATGAGCATACTGGGAGTTGTAGTTTTGCAACAGCTGGAGGCCCCCCTAGTTGGGAAACACTGATCTATCTATCAATCATCTATCTATTATCTATCTATATATCCATCTATCTCATATCTATATCATATCTATCTATCTATCTATCTATCTCATATCTATCTATCTATCTCCTATCTCCTATCTATCTCCTATCTATCTCATATCTATCTATCTTTCTCATATCTATCTATATCATATCTATCTATCTATCTATCTCATATCTATCTATCTCCTATCTATCTCATATCTATCTATCTATCTATCTCCTATCTATCTCATATCTATCTATCTCATATCTATCTATCTCATATCTATCTATCTTTCTCATATCTATCTCATATCTATCTATCTCATATCTATCTATCTATCTATCTCCTATCTATCTCATATCTATCTATCTCATATCTATCTATCTCATATCTATCTATCTTTCTCATATCTATCTATCTATCTATCTCATATCTATCTATCTTTCTCATATCTATCTATCTCATATCTATCTATCTATCTATCTATTTATGTAGAAGAAAAAATCTTGTCCACAGCACCAAAGTTCATGAAAAAATGTGTGTTTTATTCCATAAAAGGTGTCAGTATAACAGCGCTGTTGTACTGACACCTTTTATGGAATAAAACACATTTTTTCATGAACTTTGGTGCTGTGGACAAGATTTTTTCTTCTGTTTGAAAGATGATCCCCTAACCAAGGATCCAGGAGCTGCGTGCACCCCCCTACGATATTTTTTCTTCCATTGGCTGTGCTGTTCTTCTTCTACTATCTATTTATGTATCTATCTATCTCATATCTATCTATCTCATACCTATCTATTTATATATATATATATATATCTATCTTTCTATTTATCTATCTATCTCATATCTATCTATCTATTTATGTATCTATCTATCTCATATCTATTTATCTCTCATATCTATCTCATATCTATCTATCTATTTATGTATCTATCTCATATCTATTTATCTCTCATATCTATCTCATATCTATCTATCTCATATCTATCTCATATCTATCTATCTCATATCTATCTATCTCATATCTATCTATCTATCTATCTATGTATCTATCTCATATCTATTTATCTCTCATATCTATCTCATATCCATAGGCGTGCGCACAGGGTGTGCCGGTTGTGCCCAGACACACCCTAATCACCGCGGCCGTGGAGCAAAAGCGGCAGCTGCCCCGGGCCCTGTAATTCCTGGGGGCCCAAAAGCAGCTCGCCCCTTATGCCCCATGGGCCCTGATAAAGCTGGTAAAGGCTGGCGGGCCAGGCGTCAGGGGCCCGGCCAAAATGTTAGTGGGAGGGGGCCCGGGGGGGGGGGGGGGGTGGGTGCGGGTATTGCGCCGCACGCTACCTTTTTATGTTCGCCGCCGCCGCCGTCACTCATCCCCAGGCAGCCAGTACCGCAATGGCTGTCTGGGAGATGGTCACGTGAGGTGACGTACGACGTCACGGGCGGCATCATAGAGAGGAGCGGAGCAGAGAGAGTCTCCCGCTCCTCTCAGTCCCCACACGGCCGCTTCCAGGATCCAGGCCGCATTAGGGGACCCACCGCCGGATATGTGAGTATGTATAATGTGTGTGTGTGGGGGTATTAATTATATAATGTGAGGGGGGATTTATTATATAGTGTGGGGGGATTTATTATATAGTGTGCGTGTGTGTGTGGGGGGGGGGGATTTATTATATAATGTGAGGGGGGATTTATTATATAATGTGAGGGGGGATTTATTATATAATGTGAGGGGGGATTTATTATATAATGTGAGGGGGGATTTATTATATAATGTGAGGGGGGATTTATTATATAATGTGAGGGGGGATTTATTATATAATGTGAGGGGGGATTTATTATATAATGTGAGGGGGGATTTATTATATAATGTGAGGGGGGATTTATTATATAATGTGAGGGGGGATTTATTATATAATGTGAGGGGGGATTTATTATATAATGTGAGGGGGGATTTATTATATAATGTGAGGGGGGATTTATTATATAGTGTGGGGGTGGGGGGGATTTATTATATAATGTGAGGGGGGATTTATTATATAATGTGAGGGGGGATTTATTATATAGTGTGAGGGGGGGATTTATTATATAATGTGAGGGGGGATTTATTATATAGTGTGAGGGGGGGATTTATTATATAATGTGAGGGGGGGATTTATTATATAATGTGAGGGGGGGATTTATTATATAGTGTGAGGGGGGATTTATTATATAATGTGAGGGGGGATTTATTATATAATGTGAGGGGGGATTTATTATATAATGTGAGGGGGGATTTATTATATAATGTGAGGGGGAATTTATTATATAATGTGAGGGGGATTTATTATATAGTGTGGGGGGATTTATTATATAATGTGAGGGGGGATTTATTATATAATGTGAGGGGGGATTTATTATATAGTGTGAGGGGGGATTTATTATATAATGTGAGGGGGGATTTATTATATAATGTGGGGGTGATTTATTATATAATGTGAGGGGGGATTTATTATATAATGTGGGGGTGATTTATTATATAATGTGAGGGGGGATTTATTATATAGTGTGGGGGGATTTATTATATAATGTGAGGGGGGATTTATTATATAATGTGAGGGGGGATTTATTATATAATGTGAGGGGGGGATTTATTATATAATGTGAGGGGGGATTTATTATATAATGTGAGGGGGGATTTATTATATAATGTGAGGGGGGATTTATTATATAATGTGAGGGGGGATTTATTATATAATGTGAGGGGGGATTTATTATATAATGTGGGGTGGGGGGGATTTATTATATAATGTGAGGGGGGATTTATTATATAATGTGAGGGGGGGATTTATTATATAATGTGAGGGGGGGATTTATTATATAATGTGAGGGGGGGATTTATTATATAATGTGAGGGGGGATTTATTATATAGTGTGGGGGGATTTATTATATAATGTGAGGGGGGATTTATTATATAATGTGAGGGGGGATTTATTATATAATGTGAGGGGGGGATTTATTATATAATGTGAGGGGGGATTTATTATATAATGTGAGGGGGGATTTATTATATAATGTGAGGGGGGATTTATTATATAATGTGAGGGGGGATTTATTATATAATGTGAGGGGGGATTTATTATATAATGTGAGGGGGGATTTATTATATAATGTGGGGTGGGGGGGATTTATTATATAATGTGAGGGGGGATTTATTATATAATGTGAGGGGGGATTTATTATATAATGTGAGGGGGGATTTATTATATAATGTGAGGGGGGGATTTATTATATAGTGTGGGGGGATTTATTATATAGTGTGGGGGGGATTTATTATATAATGTGAGGGGGGATTTATTATATAATGTGAGGGGGGATTTATTATATAATGTGAGGGGGGATTTATTATATAATGTGAGGGGGGGATTTATTATATAATGTGAGAGGGGATTTATTATATAATGTGAGGGGGGATTTATTATATAATGTGAGGGGGGGATTTATTATATAATGTGAGGGGGGGATTTATTATATAATGTGAGGGGGGGATTTATTATATAATGTGAGGGGGGGATTTATTATATAATGTGAGGGGGGATTTATTATATAATGTGAGGGGGGATTTATTATATAATGTGAGGGGGGATTTATTATATAATGTGAGGGGGGATTTATTATATAATGTGAGGGGGGATTTATTATATAGTGTGGGGGGATTTATTATATAGTGTGAGGGGGGATTTATTATATAGTGTGGGGGGGATTTATTATATATTGTGAGGGGTGATTTATTATATAATGTGTGGGGGGATTTATTATATAATGTGAGGGGGGATTTATTATATAGTGTGGGGGGATTTATTATATAATGTGAGGGGGGATTTATTATATAGTGTGGGGGGGATTTATTATATATTGTGAGGGGGGATTTATTATATAGTGTGGGGGTGGGGGGGATTTATTATATAATGTGAGGGGGGATTTATTATATAGTGTGGGGGGGGATTTATTATATAATGTGAGGGGGGATTTATTATATAATGTCAGTGGGGATTTATTATATAGTGTGGGGAGGGGATTTATTATATAATGTGAGGGGGGATTTATTATATAGTGTGGGGGTGGGGGAGATTTATTATATAATGTGAGGGGGGATTTATTATATAGTGTGGGGGTGGGGGGGATTTATTATATAATGTGAGGGGGGATTTATTATATAGTGTGGGGGGGGATTTATTATATAATGTCAGGGGGGATTTATTATATAGTGTGGGGAGGGGATTTATTATATAATGTGAGGGGGGATTTATTATATAGTGTGGGGGTGGGGGGGATTTATTATATAATGTGGGGGGGATTTATTATATAGTGTGGGGGTGGGGGGGATTTATTATATAATGTGAGGGGGGATTTATTATATAGTGTGGGGGGGATTTATTATATAATGTCAGGAGGGATTTATTATATAGTGTGGGGAGGGGATTTATTATATAATGTGAGGGGGGATTTATTATATAGTGTGGGGGTGGGGGGGATTTATTATATAGTGTGGGGGTGGGGGGGATTTATTATATAATGTGAGGGGGGATTTATTATATAGTGTGGTTGGGATTTATTATGTAATGTGAGGGGGGATTTATTATATAGTGTGGGGGGATTTATTATATAATGTGAGGGGGGATTTATTATATAGTGTGGGGGGGGATTTATAATATAATGTGAGGGGGGATTTATTATATAGTGTGGGGGTGGGGGGGATTTATTATATCATGTGAGGGGGGATTTATTATATAGTGTGGGGGGATTTATTATATAATGTGAGGGGGGATTTATTATATAGTGTGGGGGGATTTATTATATAATGTGAGGGGGGATTTATTATATAGTGTGGGGGGATTTATTATATAATGTGAGGGGGGATTTATTATATAGTGTGGGGGGGATTTATTATATATTGTGAGGGGGGATTTATTATATAGTGTGGGGGTGGGGGGGATTTATTATATAATGTGAGGGGGGATTTATTATATAGTGTGGGGGGGGATTTATTATATAATGTGAGGGGGGATTTATTATATAATGTCAGTGGGGATTTATTATATAGTGTGGGGAGGGGATTTATTATATAATGTGAGGGGGGATTTATTATATAGTGTGGGGGTGGGGGAGATTTATTATATAATGTGAGGGGGGATTTATTATATAGTGTGGGGGTGGGGGGGATTTATTATATAATGTGAGGGGGGATTTATTATATAGTGTGGGGGGGGATTTATTATATAATGTCAGGGGGGATTTATTATATAGTGTGGGGAGGGGATTTATTATATAATGTGAGGGGGGATTTATTATATAGTGTGGGGGTGGGGGGGATTTATTATATAATGTGGGGGGGATTTATTATATAGTGTGGGGGTGGGGGGGATTTATTATATAATGTGAGGGGGGATTTATTATATAGTGTGGGGGGGATTTATTATATAATGTCAGGAGGGATTTATTATATAGTGTGGGGAGGGGATTTATTATATAATGTGAGGGGGGATTTATTATATAGTGTGGGGGTGGGGGGGATTTATTATATAGTGTGGGGGTGGGGGGGATTTATTATATAATGTGAGGGGGGATTTATTATATAGTGTGGTTGGGATTTATTATGTAATGTGAGGGGGGATTTATTATATAGTGTGGGGGGATTTATTATATAATGTGAGGGGGGATTTATTATATAGTGTGGGGGGGGATTTATTATATAATGTGAGGGGGGATTTATTATATAGTGTGGGGGTGGGGGGGATTTATTATATCATGTGAGGGGGGATTTATTATATAGTGTGGGGGGGGATTTATTATATAATGTGGGGGTGGGGGGGATTTATTATATAGTGTGGGGGTGGGGGGGATTTATTATATCATGTGAGGGGGGATTTATTATATAGTGTGGGGGGGGATTTATTATATAATGTGAGGGGGGATTTATTATATAGTGTGGGGGTGGGGGGGATTTATTATATAATGTGAGGGGGGATTTATTAGATAGTGTGGGGGGGATTATATAATGTCAGGGGGGATTTATTATATAGTGTGGGGAGGGGATTTATTATATAATGTGAGGGGGGATTTATTATATAGTGTGAGGGGGGATTTATTATATAATGTGAGGGGGGATTTATTATATAATGTGAGGGGGGATTTATTATATAATGTGAGGGTGGATTTATTATATAGTGTGGGGGTGGGGGGGATTTATTAGATAATGTGAGGGGGAATTTATTATATAGTTTGGGGGTGGGGGGGATTTATTATATAATGTGAGGGGGGATTTATTATATAGTGTGGGGGGGATTTATTATATAATATGAGGAGGGATTTATTATATAGTGTGGGGGTGATTTATTATATAATGTGAGGGGGGATTTATTATATAGTGTGGGGGGGGATTTATTATATAGTGTGGGGGATTTATTATATAATGTGAGGGGGGATTTATTATATAGTGTGGGGGGATTTATTATATAATGTGAGGGGGGATTTATTATATAGTGTGGGGGGGATTTATTATATAATGTGAGGGGGGATTTATTATATAGTGTGGGGGGATTTATTATATAATGTGAGGGGGGATATATTATATAGTGTGGGGGGATTTATTATATAATGTGAGGGGGGATTTATTATATAGTGTGGGAGTGGGGGGGGATTTATTATATAATGTGAGAGGGGATTTATTATATAGTGTGGGGGGGATTTATTATATAATGTGAGGGGGGATTTATTATATAGTGTGGGGGGGGGGATTTATTATATAGTGTGGGGGGATTTATTATATAATGTGAGGGGGGATTTATTATATAGTGTGGGGGGATTTATTATATAATGTGAGGGGGGATTTATTATATAATGTGAGGGGGGATTTATTATATAGTGTGGGGGGGATTTATTATATAATGTGAGGGGGGATTTATTATATAGTGTGGGGGGATTTATTATATAATGTGAGGGGGGATATATTATATAGTGTGGGGGGATTTATTATATAATGTGAGGGGGGATTTATTATATAGTGTGGGAGTGGGGGGGATTTATTATATAATGTGAGAGGGGATTTATTATATAGTGTGGGGGGGATTTATTATATAATGTGAGAAGGGAGGAAATTATACATGTGAGGGGAGGATAATAATGATTATTATAATCCTCCCCTCACATATATGTAACATCTCCCCCTCACATGTATAATCTGATAACCCCCTCCTCACACTGGTTATCCCCTCACATATATAATATCATAATCAGATTATATGTGAGGGGATTATCCATGTGAGGAGGGGGTTATCAGATTATACATGTGAGGGGGAGATATTACATATATGTGAGGGGAGGATTATAATAATCATTATTATCCTCCCCTCACATGCATAATCTGATAATCCCCTCCCCCGTACGTATCCTGTACTGATCCTGAGTTATATCCTGTAAATCTTTTATTAGAAAAATATAAATCATAACAAAACATAAACCAGCACAACTTTGCCATAACAAAAAAACAACAACATGAAATAACATAAACCCAAACTTTACATTTAAATAAAAGAACAAAAATCCTGCCTAACCGGCCAGCCCAGCTTTCCTACTAGAACTAGAAATATTATAATTACACCTTTCATAGCCAAACAACACACTCATAAGAAACATAAAAATAGCACTATTTTGCTTTAACTCAAAACACCCAAACTCGGGAAAAATCATACATAGAAAACACAACAAGCACTCACACTGCACACCATGTTTTTTTTTTAAATAATAATATTAATAAAATAATAATAACAACACTATACCACACTCACACATGCACACATATATATCCATATATTAACTACATTTAACCAAGAAACCAAAAATAAATAAATAAATAAATTAAATTCAACTCAAAATACCCAAACTCGGGAAAATATCACAGAAAACACAATACACACATGCTTACACACATCTTTACTACATACTACATATATAAACCAAAGAAAATAAATCCACAACGGGATACTAAAGAAACATTACTACAAAAACAAAACTGGTTCGACTGCCATGTCTATCCCTACTATAAATACTATATACTTAAAAAAAAAAATAAAAAAAAAACATTTTACAATAATATAACATACATTATACATACTATATACATAACTACCTATATACACTACTATACACAAACTATATACACCTATAAATAAACAGAAAACACACCTACAAATATAAAAGAACATTCTACACTAAACTGACCCTTCACCCACACCACCCGCCCTCCTGTACATGGGTCAGAGTTTTTTTCCATACAGTTCATAGTCCTCAATGTCCAGTACACAACTGACCCATGTCAGGTCCACCAAAAGAAAAGACCACCACCACCCACAAATATACCCTCCCAACCTAAAACTCCTCCCAACCAACTTAACCATAACCAGCTTTAACATACATAAGCAAACAATACAACCCACTTTAGGCCCAAGTTCGGTGCCTGTAAGCCCTTCATAACCTTAACATTTGAAAACAAAACAAAAAGCTATGGTGCACATGCATTAGCCCACCACCAGGAAGAAGGATGGCAATCCTGATACATACAAAAAGGATATTCTTTCCCTAACTGCACCCTACCTCTCTCCCTACCAATATCCCTAAAGATAAACTGACCCTACTATCACCCTAACCCTGTCCCTGCATCACTGTCCCTAACAAAAACAAGGGTACTCTACCCAAAAGGTCTTGTACCTAGGGCACATCAAAAGAAAACCCTCTCCATAGGAGAGAAGCCCTACTGGTACCAAGACTGCCATACTCCAAAGACCTGATCTTCCCGAGGTCACCGGTGATGTTCCTACAGACCTCCACCTCGGAGAGGACTTTGCGCTGATTAGACACTAAACACCGTGCATTCCACGTGTAGTACCTAACCACTAAGCTGACTAAAAACAAAGTGCCCCGATCTCGGCCACCCAGGTTCCTGAATGCCCCATAAGCCCACTCTGGATAGGTAAGGCCGGCAAGTTGACTCCAGCCGATGGAAGCGCCCACCCGGTTGTAGACCCTTATATTAAAGGGACAATGAAGCAGGAAATGGTCCATGCTTTCCAGCATGTCCCCGCACTCTTCTCGGGGACATCCCCGGTCATCAGATCTCCTACACTTCAAATTGTCCCTCACATATAACTTCCCCTGAAAGCAGCGCCAGGCCAAGTCCCAAAACTTCTGGGGGATCCTTTTCATATTTAAGAGATACAACCCCACCCTCAGATCCCGACCTGGGCAGTCCCTGAGCGCCAGAGGCTTCTGGAAGTGGGTCAACAGAACCCGTTTGTCAAGGAACTGCCTTGACTGGGTCCTGATCTCCCACACTCCCAGACCCCACCGACGTATCGCCTTCAGAGTTGGGGTAGCGTAAGCCGGAAGATGCCCATGGGGCGTACGGAGGTCCTTCACTTGCCCTCCTGTCTCCCATTCCTGGAAGAAAGGCCGAAACCATTCCCTGCAGGAGAGTACCCACGGAGGAGCCCTCTCTGACCAGAGGTTTGAGATGTTGGCTTTCAAGAAGTTGTTTGTTAAGAACACCACAGGGTTTACCATAGATAAACCCCCTAGTCTCCTTGTGCGGTACGTAACCTCCCTCTTGACTAGGTTCATCCTGTTCCCCCATAACAGTTGGAAAAACAGGCTGTAGATCCTAGTATAGTAAGCCTCTGGCAAGATACATACACTGCCCAGATAGATAAACAAGGGGAGCAGGTACGATTTGATCAGGTGTACCCTTTCCCTGAGGGTCATAGACCAACCCTTCCACTGATCCACCCTATGAGTGGCATCCTGTAGCTTACCGTCCCAGTTTTTGGTGGGATAATCATCCTGGCCGAATGTGATGCCCAGAATTTTTGCTGAGTCTTGGGGCCCTGGGAGGGTGTCCGGGAGATCAAAAGTGGGATCTCCCCCTCCCAGCCAGAGACTTTCACACTTATCCCGGTTGATCTTAGACCCGGATGCCTCCGAGTAACGTTCCACCTCCAACATCACCACATCGACCTCCTCTCTCGAGGACACGAAAATGGTGACATCATCAGCGTACGCCACCACTCTCTGGGCGACATCCAGCTCCGCCAGACTCATCCCGACTCCCGCCAACGGCCCACAATCTACCCTCCGGACGAAGGGATCAATTGCGAACACGTATAAAAGCCGGCTCAAAGGACAACCCTGACGGACTCCGGACCCCACCTCAAAAGAGCGGCCCTGCATATAAGGTCTTAAGCCAATTAATAAAAGCACACGGTAAGCCATATCTCAGGAGGACGGACCAGAGGTAGTCATGGTTCACCCGATCAAATGCTTTGGCCTGATCCAGGGACAGCAAGTACCCCTTCCAGAGACCTGCACTACTCTGCTCCACCGCCTCCCGGACACCGAGAACAGCACTTAAGGTGCTTCGGCCTGGAACAGAGCAGTGCTGGGCCCCCGAAAGGAGCCGGGGTGCAAACTCCACCAACCGATTAAACAGTATCTTGGCCAGAAGCTTCCTGTCCGTATTGAGAAGAGCTATGGGCCTCCAATTCTCAATCCGGCTAGGATCTTTACCCTTTGAGAGAAGAATCAGGGCTGACCTCCTCATTGACCTAGGCAGAGTGCCCGAGGAGAGACACTCATTGAATACCACAGTCAAGAGGGGAGCTAAAGACTCCTTAAAGGTCTTGTACCACTCGGATGTTAAGCCATCCGGACCTGGCGACTTCTTGGGGGCAAGCCCCTCGATCGCCAGTCTCACTTCCTCTTCCTTAATTTCTTCTGCCAAAACGCCAAGAGAGGGGTCTACCCCTGGCTCAGGAATGGTTTCAGCCAGGAAAGCCGACATCTTGTCCCGATCTAGATCCTTCCTCCCCAAGAGGTGCAAGTAGAAGGATCTGACGACCTCCAGGATCCCTGATCTGGACCGATTCAGAGATCCCGTACTATCAATCAGTCCTGAGATGATTTTACTACTCACTGACATCTTGCAGTTTCTGTAAGGGTCGGGCGAGCGGTACTTCCCAAAATCCCTCTCAAAAACCAAAGATGCGTGCCTATCGTACTGACACCTCATCAGCAAGGACTTCACTCTGGAGATATCCTCCCGGCTACCTCCAGTCGAGACGAGAAGCTCGAGTTTCCTCCTCAGACCCTGATACAAGCGATACCTGTTCAGGGACCTGAGGCTCGAGAGCTGGCGGAAGAACCCCGCAACCCGCTTCTTGAATATCTCCCACCACTCTGACTTACTACTACAAAGGTCCAGTAAAGGTACCTGACTCTGAAGAAAATCCTCAAAGGACTGTCTTACCTCCGCTTCCTCCAGGAGGGACGAATTCAGCTTCCAATAACCTTTACCCATCCGGAGGGTCTCTGAAACATTCAAGGAAAACAAAATCATACAGTGGTCGGAGAACTCCACCTCAACCACGGACACTGCGGAAGAGACGGCTTCCTCCTTTAAATAAAACCTGTCTATCCTAGACCTGCTGTTACCTCGATGAAAGGTGAAACCCGCGTGGCCTGAGGGGCTCCGGATGTGGGCATCCTCTAGGCGAGCTTCCCTGACTATATTACTTAGGGCCACACAGTTATAAGCCAGCCGATCATTGGAACCTCTCCTATCTTGGGACCTCGTGACATTATTGAAGTCCCCTCCAAAGATCACTTGCCGGCTAGTAAAAAGAAAGGGCTTAATCCTCATAAAGAGATCCTTACGGCCCCACTTTGTTTGTGGGGTGTAGATGTTAATGAGCCGGAGCTCTTGTCCCTTCATGAAGACATCTAAGATCAGGCACCTCCCCATTTCTAACTCGACCTGTCTGCATTCGACCGGAGCGGTAAAAAGGACCGCCACCCCACTATACGGCTCAGCCACAAGAGACCAGTGGGAGGGGCCGCGCCTCCACTCTCTTCTGGCTTTCACCAGAGAGGCTAGATCCGACAACCTGGTCTTCTGTAAAAAGAAAATGTCGGCTTCAACACGGCCGAGAAAATCAAAGGCTGCGAATCTAGCCGTATCAGACTTTATACTGGCACAATTAATAGATGCCAGCGTCAATGGGGTGAGTGCTGCCATCCTGGGTAATTGAGTTAGACGGCCTTACCCATTATTTTTTCTTGCCCTTCTTCTTCACCGCCTCATCCCCTGAAGAAGGAGCATTCTTACTTTCTTTAGATCTCTTTTTTGACTCAGACTGATCCATCTGGCTCCCATCTCCATCTGGCCCTGAGTTAGCCCTGCCCTCCGAGGAAGATGCCTCAACAGGACAGGACCCAGTTCCCCCTGGAGGCTCCAATCCCTCAGGCACCCCATCCTCGCCACCCCCCTCCAATGAGGGGGAGGAGATGGTATCAAGGACAAGGTACCTGTTCGATAGGTCAATCAGAAGGGGGGCAGGTAAGCTTCCTTTTAGGACCTGGCCTTTAGCACCTGAAATAGAGGACTGAGACTTCCCCTTTACAACTTTTTTGCCCTTGTCTTTTTTCGGCCTTTCCCTCCCCTCCTCATCCACACTTTTATAGTGGGAGGAATCAGAAAGATCAGCCTCTTTGCCTTCCTCTTCGCGAATCCTCCTAATCTCCTCATCCAACACATCATCCCCCAGGGTCTCAGCAACATCTGGGCTAGTGACAGGAGCAGGGCCAGGAGCTACCCCCGCCACCTGAGAACTCTCCAGCTCCCTGCTCCTTCTGCGGTTTTCCTCTCGCCTTAGTTTGGCAGGCCCCTTCTTGCTCTTCATTAACCCTTTTGCTCCTTCACCCATGCCCGTACCCTCCCCAGCCAGGGCAACCCTAAAGCTCTCCCCAGCTGGAGCGGCCACCAAACGGGAAAAGGCGCTGGGGCAACGCTTGAAAGGGTGTCCTAGGACACCACACAGATGACACCGGATCTGCCCACAGGATGCAGCCAAATGACCAGTCCCACCACACAAAGCGCAAACCTGCACAGTGCAGGCTGCGCTAAAATGGGTAGGACTACCACACCTGTGGCAGACTTTAGGCTGCCCCTGGTAGAAGACTTGGATTCTGTCACGTCCGAGTAAGGCTGCCGATGGGATGTGGGCAACTGTGCTCCCTGAACGCCTAAGTTTGACGGAAAACGTCCAGGCCCCAGACCAGATCCCGTGCTCATCAAGATTTTTCTTGGGCATGTCCGTCACATCCCCATAACGACCGAGCCAGGTCATGATGTCGTAGCAAGAGAGCGACTCGTTACGGGTCAAAACGGTCACTCTCTTGGTTTGGTTCTGCCGGGATATCGCTTTTACAGCGAAATCCCGCCAGCCGGGCTCGTTCTTCACCATCTCGTAATTCGACCAGAAAAGTTCAAGACCCTCTGGCCGAACAAAGCTGATGTCGAACTCAGAAGAACCATAGGGGTGAATCAGGGCAAAGATGTCACTCGCCCTGAACTCCATCTGAAGGAGGAGCTCAACCACCCTTGCCCGGGGTGGGCACGCATCTTTACCCCTCCAAATCAGACGGGCCACATTCCTACGGTTACTATCCTGCCCAGGAGTCGGGAGGGACCACATCACCTCCCCATTCTGTTCTTGGAAGGCACCCAGACCATGCCTCTCTATCCAAAAAGACAGGTCAACCGAACCCCTCCCTTCTACCTCAATTGACCTATCACCCTTACGCAGAGCCTCCAGGAGGCGCCGCTGCAAGTGACCCCCAGAACCAGATGGAGACGGAGACCCTCTTGATTCCCCGGCAGCGACGCTGGCATAGCTTCTAGCAGTCACCACCAGGGGGGCAGCCGAACCAGCCCCTACTTCCTCAGTACTCTTTACTGATCCAGTGACATCCCTTTGCCTGCCTCCAGCACTCTTCTCTTGCACACCGATAGCATCCCTCTCTTGTACACCTCTAGCACCCCTCTCTCACACACCGCTAGCATCCCTTTCTTGCACACCGCTAGCACCCCTCTCTCGCACACCGCTAGCACCCCTCTCTTGCACACCGCTAGCACCCCTCTCTTGCACACCGCTAGCACCCCTCTCTCGCACACCGCTAGCACCCCTCTCTCGCACACCGCTAGCACCCCTCTCTTGCACACCGCTAGCACCCCTCTCTTGCACACCGCTAGCACCCCTCTCTAGTACACCTCTAATGCCCCACTCTTGCACACTGCTAACATTTTCATGCAACATACCATCACCAAAATTTTCACTCTCTTTTGCACTCTTCCCTTTCACACTATTATCCTGGCTAAACTTTCCTGAGCTGGCCGGGTTATTTGCGTATGCCACGGGGGTTTGTGCTGCTGGTACCGCCCCCGATGACCGCTTTTTCGGTTCTGGCGATGTTACTTCCAGTTCCAGTGATGACACTTCCTTCAACGCCGATGATGTTCCCAGTGAGAACTGCTTCACACTGGGTGGGAGCTGTCCCTCCGGACGCACCCCCACCCCTCCTACAGCAGCCGACGTGTAGGGATTCCCCACAGCGTCAGTGCAACCTTCAGGAGCCACCTCACCCGACCGCCCGGGCTTTTCTACCAATCCAGACGCATGGACACTCCCCCCCCCTCACAGAGGAGTGCCCTGCTACGCCCAGATCGCTCGGGGGACCGCCCCCCGAGCAGACAGCAACATCACCAAGCTCCGGCACTAGGACACGCCCCCTGCCCACCTGGGGTGGTCCTGCAGCATCGGAGTCGCCCACCTTAAGCCTGTCCTGCCCTTCCCTACCGGCTGGACAGGCGGGCTCCTTGGCGTCTGCAGCCATCTTAGAAACCTTATCCACCATGTACCCCCCATTCTGGCCCCGCTTTACAGCAAAAGCGGGGTCGGGCAGACTGGGGGGCCCACCAGCCTGAACCACCTTTTCAGATGGCCCAGACTGCTGGAGAGAAAAATAAACAAGTTTGGTGACCTCTCCTTTTTTCCTTTTATTTCTTCCTCTTCCTCTTGCCCTTCACCTCAGTATCTGGGCCTAAGTCATTTCCAAATGAGAAGTTCTCAAAATGGGTAGGTGACTCTTGGAGCACAATCGCCTTCAGCAATCCACCACCAATTAACCCATTGCTGCTGCCGCTGTCGTCACTGCTGTCATCTGACGTTACAGGCAGGGCTACCTGAGCAGGATTTATGTATGAACTCTGGGTTGTGTCCTCCATTTCACTCTCCTCTGCACCACCATCTTGCTTCTCTTTAGCACCTTCCTCAGCACTGTCCTCTCTTTCTCCACCACCATCTTCCTCCACACTGTCCTCCTCAGCACTGTTCTCTCTTTCTCCTCCACCATCCACCTCCACACCATCCTCCTCTGCACTGCTTTCGCTGTGACTGACCTCCTCCTCTCTTTCTGCGTTCTGCTGGCCTCTGAACCGACTTTCATTGCAGAGTTTTTCTCTGAAGATACCAGCCCCTTCCATGATCTCCATCCTCACCCTTTCTACCTCCTCAACCTCTTTTTTCAGGGTGCGCACTTTAGCCGAATACACTGGCCTTGGATTTTTTGAGGTGTAATCAGCCTGGTAATGGGCAAATTTTAAGTCCTCTCTTAGCCCACGAAGCATTTTGCCAAGACGCTCATACTCCGCCATTTTTGCTTGGAGTCGGGACCCAAAAGTGGCCAAAGACTCCCTGGGACCCAATGCCCCCATTGCTGGGGTTCAGAGGTACCTTGCCTCCCCATGTTTCTCCTCAACTCCTCACCTTCATGCAGGTCTTTACCTGCAGCCTTGCTTGTAGCCTTCCTTGCAGCCTTGCGGCTTCCAGATATGGACGGTGGAGTTGGTTCTGCATTTCTGCAGATCCTGGAGGATCTCCGTACCCCATCCTGGGAGTTGGCCGTTGCAATGTCACCTCCACCTCCCGCCGGCCTGGTAAGGGAGATGGGGACGTTGGGGTTCATGCAGGGAAGCCCTTCCCCGAAGGCTGCCACAAACCTGGGGGGGGGGGGGGGGGGGGCTGGTGAAAATCATGCTGCTCTCTGGTTCTCTGGTTCTCCTGGAGCTGACGATCACACAACCACACCCTGAACAGGAAGTAGTGCAACAGCTGGAGACACCCTATTTGGAAAGCACTGCTGTAGGGTAATTTGGTGGTGGATGCAAATCCCTAATTTAGGCCTCAAATGCACATGGTGCTCTTTCACTTTGGAGCCCTCTCATATTTCAAGGCAACAGTTTTTGGTTACAAATTTTTTTTCTCTTCTTTTACCCCTTAAGAAAAGGTAAATTTTGGGTCTACACCAGCATGTTAGTGTAAACAGAGTGTACCACATACATTTGAGGCCTAAATTGGTGATTTGCACAGGGGTGGCTGGTAGTTACAGCAGTTCTGACATAAACATAAAAAACACCCATATGTGACCCCCATTTAGAAAACTACACCCCTCACGTAAAGTAACAAGGGGTATAGTGAGCCTTAACATCCCACAGGTGTTTGACAAATTTTAGTTAAAGTTGGAGGTGAAAATAAAAAAATGTATATTTTTTTCCCTAAAATGCTATTGTTACCCCAATTTTATCATTTTCACAAGGGGTAATAATAGGAAAAAAAGCCCAGCAAAATTTGTAACCCCATCTCTTGTGAGTCAGAAAATACCCCACATGTGGATGTAAAGTGCTCTGCGGGTGAACTACAGGGCTCAGAAGAGAAGGAGCACCATTGGGCTTTTGGAGAGAGAATCTGGCTGAAATTGAAGGCCATGTGCGTGTAGGCCTCCATGGTGCCAGAACAGTGAACCCCCCCCCCTCCCCACATGTGACCCCATCATGGAAACTACACCCCTAATAAGAAGTGCAGTGAGCATTTACATCTCACAGGTGTCTGATAGATTTTTTTGAGCAGTGGTCTGCCAAAAGAAAAATGAAAATTTTTCATTTGCACAGCCCACTGTTCCAAAGATCTGTCAAATGCCAGTGGGGTTTAACCCCTTAAGGAACCAGCCCATTTTCACCTTAAGGACCCAGCCATTTTTGCACATCTGCCAACTGTCATTTTAAGCATTAATAACTCTGGGATACTTTTACTTTTCATTCTGATTCTGAGATTGTTTTTTCGTGACATATTCTACTTCATGTTAGTGGTAAATTTTTGTTGAGGCTTGCATCATTTCTTGGTAAAAATTCCCAAATTTGATGAAAAAATTGAAAATTTAGCATTTTTCTAACTTTGAAGCTCTCTGCTTGTAACAAAAACAGAGATTCCAAATAAATTATATATTGATTCACAGATACAATATGTCTACTTTATATTTTCATCATAAAGTTGACAGGTTTTAACTTTTAGAAGATATCAGAGGGCTTCAAAGTTCAGCAGCACTTTTCCAATTTTTCACAACATTTTCTAAATTGGAATTTTTCAGGGACCAGTTCAGTTTTTGAAGTGGATTTGAAGGGCCTTCATATTAGAAATACCCCACAAATGACCACATTATAAAAACTGCACCCCTCAAAGTATCCAAAATGACATTTGGGTAAGTGTGTTAACCCTTTAGGTGTTTCACAGGAATAGCAGCAAAGTGAAGGAGGAAATTCAAAATCTCCATTTTTTACACTCGCATGTTCTTGTAGACCCAGTTTTTGAATTTTTACAAGGGGTAATAGGAGAAAAAGCCCCCCAAAATTTGTAACCCAATTTCTCTAGAGTAAGGAAATACCTCATATGTGTATGTAAAGTGTTCGGCTGGTGCAGTAGAGGGCTCAGAAGGGAAGGAGCAACAATGGGATTTTGGAGAGTGAATTTTTGCTGAAATGGTTTTTGGGGGGCATGTCACATTTTGGAAGCCCCTATGGTGCCAGAAGAGCAGAAAACCCCCACATGGCATACCATTTTGGAAACTACACCCCTCAAGCCACGTACCAAGGGGTCCAGTGAGCCTTAACACCCCACAGGTCTTTTACGACTTTTCGTTAAATTTGGATGTGTAAATGAAAAAAAAAAAAAAAAAGTTTCACTTCCAGGCAGTGGAAGAGAGGTGGTTGTGGTTGTGATAAATATAAAGCAAATACACTATGTTGAGCTAGCGACTGTTTGTCTGTATACAAGAGTGTGAAGCATACAAGTGAGTGAGTATAAAAGTGAGGGGACTTAAAATTAAGGGACTTTAAATTCAGGAAGTTTAAATTGAAATATTTGATTTTTTTTTCTTTTCTGTAAATTTTTGCAATCCCCAAATCTAGTATGACCTCCATGTTGGAAAAGGCAGTCCAGTGTGCATCTTGCGCAATGTATGCAATCCTTGAACAACAGTTTGAGGGTGCATATTGTTGTGCGAGATGTGTGCGAGTTGCTCATTTAGAAGCCCAGATCCTGGATCTAGAGGAGCAACTGGCAACACTGAGATGCATTGACAACCCGCAGAGTAGTCTCCTGCTCACTGAGCAGGTACTCTCTGGGGTCGAGGTGGGGATGGATAGTGGGACGGAGGGGCAGGACAGTCAGGCAGTTAGCTGGGTTACAGTTAGAAAACGGGGTAGAGGGAAAAGTGTCAGGGAGGCTAGTCCTGAACTAGCACACCCCAACAAGTTTGCCCAGTTGGCAGATGAGGGGGATGTCATTTCAGAGCTAGCGGTACTGCAGCAGGACTCTGCCTCTGACCGCCAGGGGGGTGTCTGCTCCAGTAAGGAGGGAGGGAGGAGAGCAGGGCAGGCCAGACAGGTACTGGTAGTGGGGGACTCAATTATTAGGGGGACAGATAGGGCGATCTGTCACAAAGACCGGGATAGCCGAACAGTGTGTTGTCTTCCTGGCGCTCGAGTTCGGCACATCGCGGATCGGGTTGACAGGTTGCTGGGTGGGGCTGGAGAAGACCCAGCAGTCATGGTACATATTGGCACCAATGACAAAGTAAGAGGTAGATGGAGTGTCCTTAAAAATGATTTCAGGGACTTAGGCTGCAAGCTTAAGGCAAGGACCTCCAAGGTAGTATTTTCTGAAATATTACCTGTACCACGAGCCGTACCAGAGAGGCTGCGGGAGATAAGGGAGGTAAACAAGTGGCTCAGAAGCTGGTGTAGGAAGGAGGGGTTTGGGTTCATGGAGAACTGGGCAGACTTCGACTTTAAAGGAAACAGATTTCTGACTATAGCTAAAGACCATTATCTGTCCCAAATGGTGCAGGGCCTGTAATTAATGTGCAAGTAGATGGACACCGAGGAAATAGTGATCATAATGTAATACATTATAACTTGTTCTTCAATTAGGGAATCTCTCGAGGGGCCACAAAAACAATGAACTTTCGAAAAGCAAAGTTCGATCAACTCAGAGAAGCCCATAACAATATAAAATGGGATATTGTCCTCAAAAAGAACAATACTGACACTAAATGGGAGACTTTTAAAAATATCTTAAATTTTCACTGTAAGATGTATATACTTTATAGGAATAAAAGGGTCAGAAATAAAAGAAAACCAATATGGATGAATAAAAATGTTAAGGGGGCAATAAATGACTAAAATAAAGCATTTCAGTTACTAAAACAGGACAGCAGTGAAGAAGCATTAAAAAGCTATAGAGAAAAATGTGAAATATGTAAAAAACAGATAAAATCCGCAAAAATAGAGACAGTAAGACTCATTGCCAAAGAGAGTATAACTAACCCCAAAATGTTCTTTAATTATATAAATAGCAAAAAGGTCAAAAATGAAAGTGTTGGCCTTTTAAAAAATGATGAGGAAGAAATTATAAACGGGGATCAGGAAAAAGCAAATATACTAAAATTCTTCTCCACTGTATTCACTGAGGAAAATGAAATGCCAGGTGAAATACAGTGTGATAAGGTAAACTCCCCAGTACAGGTCACCTGTCTAACCCAGGAAGAAGTACAGTGCCACCTACAAAAAATCAAAATAGACAAATCACCAGGTCCAGATGGCATTCACCCCCATGTTCTAAAGGAATTAAGTAATGTAATAGACAGACGCGGAGGTGTTGAGGGGCATGTGTGGAACTCCGCTACTCCTTGCTGGGATTTGAATAGACTGGCCCAGACCCTTTCTTGTGGATGGAGAGTGGAGCTGAGTAAAACGATCAGACTTTACATGTGATGAATATCTAACAGTGCAGAAGCCGGTGAAACCATTGATTAATACCCCGGCAATATTCTGAACAGCAGCAGCCTCTTGCACTGGCCCCATGTGGAATGGATAATATTGGATGCCTGACTCTCTGCCTGGTCACTCCTCCTAGCGATTTGGAGAAACCGGGACTCATGGACTAAATTGAACAACTTGGTCTTAGCAGAATTCCTCTCTCATGAAATTGGACCCCTCCCTGGACCCAATAAGATCAGTGACTCTGGGGGGTGATTGCACTGTCTACCAGGGGGAGCGTGAATACGCTAATGATTCCGTAGTTGCATATTAGTATGCTATATTTGGTGGTGGATATTTCTGGATCAGGGTGTGATACCCTAGGTTTTAAGCGCTCCCCAGAGCCATATGGGACTGTGAATTCTTACTTTTGTATGCTGTAAATAACGGGATTTAAATTCTCGAGTGGGAGGGGCCTATGGTGTATAAAGTTGCTAAGTTGGTCCGTGATATCCCCGTAGTGATACATACACCCCACAAATATAAAGTGAAGAGAAATAGTGGGTGAAATGGCCCCTAAGGTGAACCCCAGAAGATCAGGGGGTAGCTCGCCACAAAAAGATAAGGGGGCTATGGGTAAATTGGATAAAATATGGAAGTCTCCAGCTGTGGGTATAAAAACTAGAACCCAGAAGGATCTCTCCCCTAGTAAAACAGGCTCTAGGTACTCGGTCTTGGAGGTGGAAGAAACTGAGGAAGGGCAGTCTGTGCCCCCTATGGGAACACAGATGTTGGAGGAGATCTTGGGAGGGGTGAAAAAATCTAATTGTGCAATTGAGGAGATAAATAAACAATTAGGTGTGGTATCTACCGAGGTATCTCTGATAAGACACGATATGACTAAAATGAGAGATAGGATTTCCAGACTGGAGGAAGAAGCCCCTAAAACAGAAAATAGGATTAAGGTTTTGGAGGAGGAGGTTAATGACTTGAAAAAGGAGAGGACATCTGTTAAAGATAAGCTCACTGACCTTGAGGATAGATCCAGACATTGTAATATAAGGATGGTGGGGTTTCCTGAGGGGATGGTGGGGTTTCCTGAGGGGGTGGAGGGGGGGGGGGGAACTCTGCCATACAGTTTCTTAGTAGGTGGTTGAAGGAGGGGATAGGGGAAGGGCATCTTACCCCAATGTTTGGGATTGAACGAGCTCATGGGTGCCAAGGCGTATTCCCCCTCCGGGGGTCCCCCTAGGACAATCCTAATTAAGTTATATACCTCCCAGGACAGGGATACTATCCTTAGGAGGGCAAGAGAGATGAGGGACCTACAGTATAATGGACAGAATATTTTTCTATATCCGGATTTCTCTTGGGAGACCCAGAGGAAAAGGGCATCCTTTCGGGAGATAAAAAGGCGGCTAAAGAACGCAGGGGTGCCCTTCTCTCTGCTGTTTCCAACGAGACTCCGGGTTGAGCATAAGGGAAAGGTAACAATATTTGGAACCCCACAAGAAGTCTCAGATTGGATGGATAAATAAGGCATCTAATATAAGGCACTACTGTGGCATTAGGGGTTGGAAGTATTAGTTGAGTAATAATGTTACGTCTCGGGGGGGAGGGGGGAGGGGTTGGGGGGTTCTCTGGGGTGTCACTAGGATAGGAGTGCATAGTAGAAGTACGGTGCATTATGGGGAGAGGGGGGGGTGCGGGGGGGGGGGGGAAGGATAAGGGAAAGGAGGGAGGGATGGCACGGGATGATCAAAAGAGGTTTTTTTTTTTTTTCTCTCTCTTCTTCTTCTCTCTTTTCTTTTTTCTCTTAGGCAAATATATCTATGCTTAAATTATTAGCCTGGAACATACGAGGTATGTCGGATAGAATTAAAAAGTGTGCAGTCTTCGATTATATTCGGAGGTGCCTTCCTGCGATCATATGTTTAGTTGAGACCCATAGGTCAAGAGATGAGCAGATACTTCCAAGGAAGTGGGCCAAAGAAGAATACCACTCCAGACTCTCTTCCTACTCCGTGGGAGTATCAGTATATGTTCACAGGAGGGTACCATTCGAGACTAAGAATGCAAAGGTAGATAAGTATGGTCGATATGTATTTCTTTATAGAATATGGGAAGATAGGGCAGTCATCTTGGCTTTTGTTTATATTCCTCCATCTTTTAGAGTGGATGTTCTGAGGGACCTCGTGAGCTATAGCGAAAGTAAGACACATTCGGCATTATGGATAGTTGGAGATTTGAACAATGTAATAGACCCTAGTATGGACAGATACAAATTAGGTAGGAATGTAGGGGGGAACGAAACAGCATTGGCGAGAAACTGTGGAGAGAGGAATTGGGTTGATGGGTGGCGGAAACTAAACCCAGGAGTAAGACAGTACTCATGTTTTAGTACCTCATATAACACCGCTTCCCGAATTGACTTATGCCTGTGTGATAAGAATGCAATGACCTGGACAAGCAGGGTGCAGTATAAAGCTAAAACCCTATCGGACCATTGCCCATTGGTGGTGGAAATTGGAGGTAAGGTAATGGGTGGGAAAAGGTTGGGCTTTCGGCTCAACCCCCACTGGATTGAATTAGTGGGCGACCAGGACTGGTTTAGACAGGAAATAGAGGCATTCTGGGAGATTAATCATAAGTCCGCAAACCCTCAGGTGGTATGGGATACTATGAAGGCATACTTGAGGGGCCTATATATAGGGCGAATCAATAAAAAAAAAAGGAATTCTCACAGGAAGAATCAGTACTGAATAGTAAAGTGGCAACATTAGAAGCAGGGATAGAAGAGGATAGTGGGGGGAACAGCTGTTAGAACTGAAGGCAGCTCAAGAGGAATATAAAGAATATCTACTTAAAAAGGCACAAAATAAACTATTCTTCAGCGGGCAATTTAATTTCTTTGAGAAAGGGAAACCAAATAAGACACTGTCAAGATTACTTAAAAATCAAGGCGACGAATGTGGTATTATGGCTCTGAGGAGGGAGGATGGCAGCATAACCACAGATAGAGAAGAAATAGCCCAAATGGTTGGCTCTTTTTTCTCCAATCTCTATATGGGCAGCTATATTAATAGGGCGGAGGTAGCGGAATTCTTGAGGGGAATTAATATTCTGAGTTTGACAGAGGATGTCAGGGACTCCCTGGATGACCCAATCTCCCTCCAGGAATTGGAGGAGGCATTGGCATCAATCCAAGGGAATACATCCCCTGGGTCTGACGGCATTCCTTTCTAGATATATAGAATATACTCAACCCTGCTGCTTCCAAAACTGCTGGGTATCATTAATGAATCCTGGAGGGGGGGGGGGGTTCTCCCTAAATCTATGTGTGAGGCTAATATTAGACTCATTAGGAAAAAAGATAAGGATCCCTTGGATTTGGGCTCATATCTCCTTGCTTAATACAGATATAAAGATAATAGCGAAAGCACTGGCAAGGAGATTGGATAAAGTAGTGGAGGTAGTGGTGGGCGGTGACCAGGGAGGGTTTAGGTCAGGAAGAATGGTTCATGACAATATCCACCAGGTGTATGAAGCAATCCAGAGTGGATCCCGTGGCCCCCGCTCCATTCTGTCATTGGATGCTACTAAAGCTTTTGACAGGGTGGAGTGGGAATACCTCTGGGAAGTTTTGAAGAGGGTTAGGGTGGGCCCGAGGTTTTTGAGTTATATTCAGCTACTATACACTAACCCCGAGGCGAGTGTGGTGGTAGATGGAACCCCCTCCTACCCATTCAAACTAAGTAGAGGAACAAGGCAGGGCTGCCCCCTCTCACCCTTTTTATTTTTAATTTATATTGAACCCTTAGCGGCTTGGATAAGAGATAATGATGTTTATGAGGGATTTGGAGTAAATGGAGAGAAGAGTAAGATCTTGTTATTTGTAGATGATATCCTCCTTTTTGTAACTAACCCACAAGAAAAAATACATCGTATCATTAAGATGTTCGAGGCATTTGCCCCTCTATCTGGGTTGGAAATAAATTGAAGTAAATCTACTATGCTCCCCCTGGATGAAGATATGGGGGAGACGGTGGGAAGACTATCCGTGTTCAAAAAAAATGAATGTTTCCATTATCTGGGAGTAAAAATAGCAGCCACGAATGATAGGTTTGTGATTAACAATATACTGCCCCTTTTGAATAGTTTAGCGAAGAGAGTAGAAGTATGGATTAAAATGCCCTTCTCTATGTCAGAAAGGATGGCGATAATAAAAATGGTGGTCCTCCCACAGATCCTTTTTTTTCTTGCTGCCTTGCCAGTGTGGATCGGCAAATGCTGGTTCCGGAAGATAGAAGTGATACTGGGTTGATTGTTATGGGGAAGAAAAAGGGTTCGTCTGAAGTACAGATATTTTATGGCCCCTGGAGATAGGGGGGGATTGGATATGCCCAATTTCTTTGTTCATTACATGGCCGTGCAGTTGGTACGAATCGTAAATTGGAGAAATTTTAGATATCTGGAGAAGATTGTAGTAGATAAGGAGAAAGTGAACATATATGAGGTGTTGGAATTAGATGATTATGAGGAGAGTGGGTCAAATAACACGATGTTATTGTATAAATATAGGAAAGTATGGGAAAGATTAAAGGGAGAATTACATGTAGGAAATAGTTTTGGGTTCACACCCCTATGGGGTAACAATAAATTTAAAGAATTGGTGAAGTGTGAGTCAACTTTTTGGGATAGTAAGGGTATAAAACGACTGGAACAATTATTTGATAAAGGACAACTCTTTTCATTTGAGCACATAAAAAGGGGGTATGATATTAGTGATAACGATTGGCTGTACTATTGGCAAGTTAGTCATGCAGTCCATAACACGATAGATAAGGAGATATATGTAGCACAGAAACACAATTTCATAGAAGCACTAACTCAAATAGAGCACTTAAAAAAAAAAAAAGGAATATCAATTTTGTATAAGAAATTAAATAAGATTATTGGAGTAAGGGGGATCGACAGAATTAAAGACAAATGGTCCGGAATAGTGGGTACTGTGTCTGAGGAAGATTGGGACATTATGGCCCAAAATATAAGCAAGGTTTCTCGTAATATGGAACATAAAATTACACAATTTAAGATATTACACAAGACCCACTATTCCGCGCTTCATTTACATAGGATAGGGGTGAGAATCACTTCACAGTGTGTTAAATGTGGTTTGGAAGAGGCGGACTATTTACATAGTTTTTGGTCGTGTGAGAAGATATCTGTTTTCTGGGAATCTGTAATAAAAGAGGTAGAAAGTAAAATCCCTGTGAAGGTACCTCGTACGATAGAGTTTATACTGCTGGGAGCTATTGGTAAGATGGGCAAATTTGATTAGACATACTCTTGGATGTAAACAAGTATGGATTTGGCTTCTATGGCTTTTGCTTTTCTTCCGATTGGTGATGTTGTTTTATCGGATTTGTACAATGTATTTTTGTAATTGTTTAATATTAAAATAAAAAAAATAAAAATAAAAAAGTAATGTAATAGACAGACCCCAATTTTTAATATTCAGGACTCTATAGTGACAGGGACTGTTCCCCAGGACTGGCGCATGGCAAATGTGGTGCCAATATTTAAGAAGGGGTCAAAAGGTGACCCCGGGAATTATAGACCTGTTAGTTTAACCTCGGTAAATTGTTTTAGGGTTTCCTAAGAGATGCTATTTTGGAATATCTTGATAAAAATAAATGTATGACCCTGTATCAGCATGGATTTATGAGGGATTGATCCTGTCAAACTAACCTGATCAGCTTTTATGAGGAGGTGAGCACAAGACTGGACCAGGGGCAATCGCTGGATGTCGTATATCTGGATTTTTCCAAAGCATTTGATACGGTTCCACATAAAAGGTTGGTGCATAAAATGAGAAGGTTTGGGCTGGGGGAGAATGTGCGCAAGTGGGTAAGTAACTGGCTCAATGATAGGAAACAGAGGGTGTTTATTAATGGTACTTATTCTGATTGGGTGACTGTTACTAGTGGGGTACCACAGGGGTCCGTCTTGGGTCCTGTCCTATTTAATATATTCATGAATGACCTTGCAGAGGGGTTGAATAGTAAAGTAGCAATCTTTGCAGATGACACCAAACTCTGTAAAGTGGTAAACACTATAGAGGACAGTGCACTGTTACAAATGGATCTGGATAGGTTGGAGGTTTGGGCTGGGAAGTGGCAGATGAGGTTCAACACTGATAAATGTAAGGTAATGCAAAAATCCGAGCTGGGATTATGTATTAAATGGAAGAACACTTAGAACCACTGACATGGAAAAGGACTTAGGAGCCTTAGGTAACAGTAAACTTAGCTGTAGTGACCAGTGTCGGGCAGCTGCTGCCAAGGCTAATAAAATCATGGGGTACATCAATAGGGGCATAGATGCCGACGACAAGGAAATAATGCTACCGCTGTACAAATCAATAGTCAGTCCTCACATAGAGTACTGTGTACAGTACTGAGCACCAGTGTACAAGAAAGATATAGTGGAGCTGGAGAGGGTTCAAATCCCACTAAGGACAACAATAAATAAAGACTTATTATTATTATTATTATAATAACGTCAGCAGAGAGCACTGTGCTCGTGATGTCATCAGAGAGCATTCCAAAAAGAAAATAATTTCCTCTGTAGTATTCAGCAGCTAATAAGTACAGGAAAGATTACGATTTTTTAATAGAAGTAATTTACAAATCTGTTTAACTTTCCGGAGCCAGTTGATTTAAAAGAAAAAAAAGGTTTTCACCGGAGTACCCCTTTAACCCCTTCATGACCCAGCCCATTTTCACCTTCAGGTCCTGGGCATTTTTTGAAAATCTGACCACTGTCACTTTAAACATTAATAACTCTGGAATGCTTTTACTTATCATTCTGATTCCGAGAACTGCTGTAACAATCACCCACCCCTGTGCAAATCGCCTCAAATGTACATGGTGCACTCTCCCTTCTGAGCCTTGTTGTGCGCCCCCAGAGCACTTTGCGCCCACATATGGGGTATCTCCATACTCGGGAGAAATTGCATTACAAATTTAGAGGATCTTTTTTCCCCTTTTACCTCTTGTGAAAATGAAAAGTATAGGGCAACACCAGCATGTCAGAGTAAAAAAAATATTTTTTTACACTAACATGCCGGTGTAGACCCCAACTTCACCTTTTCATAAGGGGTTAAAGAAGAAAAAGCCCCCCAAAATTTGTAAGGCAATTTCTCCCGAGTACGGCAATACCCCATATGTGTCCCAAAACTGTTGCCCTGAAATACGACAGGGCTCCAAAGTGAGATAGCGCCATGCGCATTTGAGGCCTGAATTAGGGATTTGCATAGGGGTGGACATAGGGGTATTCTATGCCAATGATTCCCAAACAGGGTGCCTCCAGCTGTTGCAAAACTCCCAGCATGCCTGGACAGTCAATGGCTGTCCGGCAATACTGGGAGTTATTATTTTGCAACAGCTGGAGGCTCCATTTTGGAAACAGTAGCGTACCAGACGTTTTTCATTTTTTGGGGGGAGGGGGGCTGTGTAGGGATAAGTGTATATGTAGTGTTTTTTACTTTTTATTTTAGGTTAGTGTTAGTGTAGTGTAGTGTTTTTAGGGTACAGTCACATGGGCAGAGGTTCACAGCAAGTTTGCCGCTGGGAGTTTGAGCTGCAGCGCAAATTTTGCGCCATCTCAAACTTGCAGCACTCACTGTAAACCTCCGCCTATGTGAGTGTACCCTGTACATTCACATTGGGGGGAGGGGGCAAACATCCAGCTGTTGCAAACTCCGAGCATGCCCTTTGGCTGTCCGTGCATGCTGGGAGTTGTAGTTTTGCAACAGCTGGAGGCACACTGGTTTGGAAACACTAAGTTAAGTAATAAACTTTCAAGTGTTTTGCAACCAAACTTAGCGTTTCCAAACCAGTGTGCCTCCAGCTGTTGCAAAACTACAACTCCCAGCATGCATGGTCTGTCAGTGCATGCTGGGAGTTATAGTTTTGCAACAATTGAAACAGCTGGAGGCACTGAGGTAGGAAACGGACAATGTTTCCCAACTAGTGTGCCTCCAGTTGTTGCAAAACTACAACTCCCAGCATGCCCAGACTGCCCAAGCATGCTGGAAGTTGTAGTTCGGCAATATCTGAAGGATCAGATGTTGCCGAACTACAACTTCCAGCATGCTTGGGCAGTCTGGGCATGCTGGGAGTTGTAGTTTTGCAATATCTGGAGGTCCATAGTTTGGAGACCACTGTATAATGGTCTCCAATCTATGCTCTTCCAGATGTTAGAGAACTACAACTCCCAGCATGCCTGAACAGACTGAGCATGCTGGGAGTTGTAGTTTTGCAACATCTGGAACAGCACAGATTGGAGACCATTATACAGTGGTCTCCAAACTGTGGACCTCCAGATGTTACAAAACTACAACTCCCAGCATGCCCAGAAAGCCAAAGGCTGTCTGGGCATGCTGGGAGTTGCCGTTTTGAAACTCCCAGAGGCAGCAGTGAGATCGCTTTACGGCGATCTCACTGCTGCCAATGAAGATGCCGCACTGCTGCCGGAAACTCACCTCCGGGACGCAGCGCCGCCGGGACCGCCTGGAGGACGTCGCTCGCAACGGGACCACTCGGGACACCGCATGGTCGGGTAAGTGATGCCGGGGGATGGGTAAGGGACACTTAGCAGAGCGGTGTGTGTCCCGATCCCCGTGATCGGGACTTACACACCGCGCTGCTAAATATTCTGATAGCGAAACGCTGCTATTAGCTAGTCAGATTTGACCAGCTGATAGCAGCGATCGCTGGGGGGGGTGGGGGATGAAACCTCCCGTGGTCGCATGATAAGATGGCTGGCTATCAGTGATAGCCACCATCTTACCGGGCGCTGCGGGATGCCGCGAGTAGCGGCAAAAATGTTCATGACGTACCTGTATGTCATGGGTCAGGAACACCTTGCCACCCATGACGTACAGGTATGTCATAGGTCGGGAAGGGGTTAATGGTATAGAGAACTTATAACTTAACTCTGATTTTTTGCCCATTGAAACCAGTAGGCCCATTGTGGTCTATGGGGAAAGCTGCTGAGTTGCCCATAGCAACCAATCAGATCGCTTCTTTCATTTTGCAAAGGCATTGTGAAAAATGAAAGAAGTAATCTGATTGGTTGCTATGGGCAACTGCACAACTCTTCCTCTACACTGGTCTTGATGAATCTCCCCCATAGAGGGAGATTTGTCAAAACCTGCCCAGAGGAAAAGTTTCTGAGTTGCCCATAGCAACCAATCAGATCGCTTCTTTCATTTTTGAAAAAGCCTCTGAAAAATGAAGGATATTTTTGAGATTTTGGAAGCTGGGATACTCACTACACCCATGCATATCTAGATAATTAAGTATGGGGGGAACTTAAATTTATTTTTTAAATCACATGGAGTTTTGACTTTACTTCATTATGGTCGAATAAAGCACTTAAAGAGTTCCTTAAAATTAAAGATTCACTCTTTTGGATGAAAAGGGGCTTATTTATGTAAATCAATTATACGCTTTAGGTCAAATAAAGTCGTTTGAAGAGATAGCCCATAAGTGTGTGGGGGGAAGACAATCAGAAACATTGTTTTTTACAAATAAGTAACACAGATCATAAAGCAATAAAAGGAGAGATTGGAGATTTCAGGGATTCTATATATAAGAAAAGTTTAATTAGACTATTTCCTTATGCAAAGTTGCTGTCTGGGCATGCTGGGAGTTGTGGTTCTGCAGCGGTTGGGGGTTCACAGCTTGAAGACCACTGCTATAGAGGGTGCAAATGTATCTGAGCCCTGGAACTCAAATAATGTGAAATATGAGATGATCAAAATGGAGCCCCTGCACTAATTACTTGGGTTCTGAGGTCTGTAAGGTCCATAGTAAAAACATCAGGTTCTGTCTATAGCAGATACTAAATCATGGCAGCTCAAAGAAACAAGCAGTCATTCTGACATGTCACATGTGATGTCATAGACAGCTGGAGGCCTGACATCCCACTGACAGCCGCCCGAGCCTTCAGTCTGTTCCAGTGCGATTAGTGAGAATAGTGAGATTAGCGTCTTCTTTTTCTACTTGTCTGAAATGGAGCTAAAAGGACTGGGGTTCGTCCCCCTCCTGTTGGCGTTTTGGTGTGCGGCCTGGCTTGCCACCAGCTACATCATGACGGTCGTCCTCGGCCATGCAGCCTCGCCACTGCTGAGCATCAGGTAAGATAAACAAGCACATGATTCTTATTTCATGGGTTGGGAGTGAGGAAATATCCATAATAACATTGGTTTCTTTTCCTTCACAGTGACGTGGGAAATGTCTTTCCCGAAAGCATATTATTCAGAATTGGATTCATAGGGACGTCCATTGGCACTTTGGTACTAACCTTTCTTATTTATAAGTATATGGTTATGCATACTGAAGAGTTCAGGGGTCATCAGGTCCTGATCCAGAGGATCCTGCTGGCCATTGTGTGGGCCTCCTGTTTTTCCACAGCTGTTATGCATGTATTGTCCCCCGAAGAATATCCCAGGATACACTTTGTCAGCACGATAATTTCCATTACATGTGAAGCCTTATACTACCTTGGGCAGTCCATCCAGATGTATAAATTACCAGGAGCAAAAAAAGTCATCCACCATAGTAGATGCACCTGCTGTGGCCTGACTTTTGTCTGTGTAGTTTTCTATTTTGGATATGAAACATTAAAGGAATTATTCCATAATGATGAAGACTGGGACGAGATCCGTGAAATCCCCATCCTAATCATCGAGTGGGTGATGCTTCTACTGATCCTGATAAACATCGTGACCTATTATTCCACCATGCAGAGGTTATTGTTGACCGTCTCCAGAAACAGCTGCACACTCTCTCTTAGAGTAAAAATTGATGACTTCGGGGTGTAGACCACCACGGGGGCCATCAAGTGGACTTCTGGGAGAGATACTGCACAGGACACGGAAAACATCTAAAGAAGAATAACTGGGGGACTACATATGGTGCCAGTAATCATGACACAATAATATGAGCTGGTGATATTACCTATACAAAAAAAAATTAAAAAAAATAATAAAAAAATATTGGTGTGTGAAGTGTAATACCTAGTTAGAAAAACAGAATCAAATTCCTCATTATAACCCCCCTCTGCATTACCCTGTTTATTATTTTTCAAGCAAGCACTTTGTTCTAATTCGTCCACTCTCTGGCGTGCTCCTTGTATAAGGGGTTTGGGATACCCTTTTTGTTTAAAACGATCCTCCAGGTTCTCTAGTTGTTGTAGGTATTTTTGTGTGGAAGAACAATTCCTTCGGATTCTTTTCATTTGACCGAATGGAATGTTCTTCTTCCATTATTTAAGATGGCAACTGTTAAAGTCGAGGTATCTGTTTGCATCCACCTCCTTAAAATAGTTGGCAGTATGCGAACAGCCATCCTGAATATAGATATTTAAATCCAGGAACTCACATTTTTTGGGGGGACTGATGCAGCGCTGCCTTTGGATATCTCTGGCTCTGCCATAGCACTTTTTTTGAGGGGGCGTGTCGGCTGCCCCTTCGTCTGGTGGTCAACACTAGTGTTGCTCGCAAATATTCGCAATGCGCGAATTCGCGAATATTCACCAATATAGCACTATATATTCGAAATTACGAATATTGTTTTTTTCCCCCACAGTACACATCACAGTGATCATCCCTCTCTGCTTCCAGCTTGTGTGGTGTAAAGAAGGCTCTAATACTGCTGTGTGAGACTGGCGTACAAATTTTCGCATATGGGAAAATTTGCATGTGCAAATTTTCGTTTATGCAAATTTTTCACATATGGTATCTTTCGCCCATGCAAATTTTTGTTTATGCTAATTTTTGATTATGCGAAAATATATCGCGAATTCGAATATGGCCTATGCCGCTCAACACTAATAATGACCCCACATAAAAATTTACTATATACTTGTCCCCACAAATGAATTTATACTATAAACTGACCCCCATATATATGAATGTATACTATATACTGACCCCCATATATATGAATGTATACTATATACTGACCCCCATATATATGAATGTATACTATATACTGACCCCCATATATATGAATGTATACCATATACTGACCCCCATATATATGAATGTATACTATATACTGACCCCTATATATATGAATGTATACTATATACTGACCACACTTGTGGCACTTGTAGTCCGCTGCAGGCATCCTCCATTGTATGCATTTTTATGCTGGGGATCACCCCTAGCAACGGACTACAAGGGCAGAATCTGCTCCCCCAGTATAAATGCACAACCGCATTTGGGGTTGAGCACCTCCAGCCATTTGAGACCACGTTTTTTGTTGTTTGTTTAAATTTTATATTTGGAGGTGTGTAAACTCCAACATTAATGCTCCTTGAATATCTACAAGGCAGCATTAAGGTAGCACCTGTGAGGCCAGGCACCCATATTAGCCAACTCAGGTGGGGCTTGCAGCTTGCCTCCCTCCTCCCATTGCATGTGTGCTCAGTCACGCTGGAGGGTATCTGGGAGGAAGTTGTGAGTCAACCGAATGCTGCCGTAATTGCCCACTGGCCCCTGTTTTGCTTATCAAGCACAGGTAGGATTAGCGTTAGGTCTCGCACCAATTTGAGAAACCTTGGCATTGGTGTGCGGGCTCTGGTGTGTCCTTCATATAAGGATACACTGGCGAATGTTTCAATTTTAACATCAGTGTTGAGGGATAGCCAATGTATTGTTTACATCTACCACAGTAGTGCACCCATATTCCTGTATTGTATCCCATATATATGAATGTATGTATATACCAGTGTTTCCCAACCTTTTTCGGGTCGGGGCACACCTTGGGAAAAAAAATTCCACGGGGCACCGCTACCGAGGTTGACGAGCAAGGAAAAAGAAAAAAAAAAAAGGATAAAACGGTAAAAAACGCAATGCACTATATCTATTTATCAGTGAGTATGTAGTTTAAAGTGCTGCTTTATACAGCAACTCACCAATGACGTCTTCTCTAATTTGCATCGTTGCCTTCTCTTCTCCATCTGGTCTGGGCCATCATCACGATTTCTTCCAGCCACAATTCTTCACCGTTAAATCTGCAAAACAAACCTATTAGGCGCCAAACTTTTTTTCTTTTTTTTTTTTTACATGGGTGACAGAGGGGTGTAGAAGAGTGGACATGGGTGACAGAGGGGTGGACATGGGTGACAGAGGGGTGTAGAAGAGTGGACATGGGTGTCAGAGGGGTGGACATGGGTGACAGAGGGGTGTAGAGGGGTGGACATGGGTGACAGAGGGGTGTAGAGGGGTGGACATGGGTGACAGAGGGGTTTAGAGGGGTGTAGAGGAGTGTACAGAGGGGTGTAGAGAGGGGTGTAGAGAAGCGTACATGGGTAACAGTGGTGTAGAGGAGCGTACATGGGTGACAGGGGTGTTGAGGAGCATACATGGGTGACAGGGGTGTAGAGGAGCATACATGGGTGACGGGTGTAGAGGAGCATACATGGGTGACAGGGGTGTAGAGGAGCATACATGGGTGACAGGGGTGTAGAGGAGCATACATGGGTGACAGAGGGGTGTAGAGGAGCATACATGGGTGACAGAGGGGTGTAGAGGAGCATACATGGGTGACAGGAGTGTAGAGGAGCATACATGGGTGACAGGAGTGTAGAGGAGCGTACATGGGTGACAGGGGTGTAGAGGAGCGTACATGGGTGACAGGGGTGTAGAGGAGCGTACATGGGTGACGGGTGTAGAGGAGTGTACAGAGGGGTTTAGAGGAGTGTACATGAGTGACAGATGGGTGTACATGGGTGACAGGGGTGTAGAGGAGTGTACATGGGTGACAGATGGGTGTACATGGGTGACAGAGGGGTGTAGAGGAGTGTACATGGGTGACAGATGGGTGTACATGGGTGACAGAGGGGTGTAGAGGAGTGTACATGGGTGACAGAGGGGTATAGAGGAGTGTACATAAGTGACAGAGGGGTATAGAGGAGTGTACATGGGTGACAGATGGGTGCACATGGGTGACAGAGGGGTGTAGAGGAGTGTACATGGGTGACAGATCGGTGTACATGGGTGACAGATGGGTGTAGAGGAGTGTACATGGGTGACAGATGGGTGTACATGGGTGACAGAAGGGTGTAGAGGAGTGTACATGGGTGAAAGAGGGGTGTAGAGGAGTGTACATGGGTGACAGATGGGTGTACATGGGTGACAGAGGGGTGTAGAGGAGTGTACATGAGTGACAGAGGGGTATAGAGGAGTGTACATGGGTGACAGAGGGGTGCAGAAGAGTGTACATGGGTGACAGGGGTGTAGAGGAGTGTACATGGGTGACGGGTGTAGAGGAGCATACATGGGTGAAAGGGGTGTAGAGGAATGTACAAAGGGGTGTATAGGAGCGTACATGGGTGACAGGGGTGTAGAGAGGAGTGTATATGAGTGACAGAGGGGTGTTGAGGAGTGTACATGGGTGATAGATGGGTGTAGAGGAGTGTACATGGGTGACAGAGGGGTGTAGAGGAGTGAACATGGGTGATAGATGGGTGTAGAGGAGTGTACATGGGTGACAGAGGGGTAGAGAGGAGTGTACATGGGTGACAGAGGGGTGTAGAGGAGTGTACATGGGTGACAGAGGGGTGTAGAGGAGTGTACATGGGTGACAGAGGGGTAGAGAGGAGTGTACATGGGTGACAGAGGGGTGTAGAGGAGTGTACATGGGTGACAGAGGGGTGTAGAGGAGTGTACATGGGTGACAGAGGGGTGTAGAGGAGTGTACATGGGTGACAGAGGGGTATAGAGGAGTGTACATGGGTGACAGAGGGGTGTAGAGGAGTGTACATGGGTGACAGAGGGGTGTAGAGGAGTGTACATGGGTGACAGAGGGGTGTAGAGGAGTGTGCACCCTAAAGCACAAACTCACACCGCACACGCGTGTGTGTTTATATATATATATATATATATATATATATATATATATATAAAAATGTCGAAAAAAATGCAGCACTACTTTACCACAGTAGGCGGGTGCCAGCTCCTCAGGCTCGATCACAGCCAATTGATAACTTCAAAAATGGTGTGGCACTCCAAATATCCAAAAAATAACTATTTATTCCACATGTCAAACAGTGCGACGTTTCAGCCCCTCTTGCTTGCATGCACACATACATAAACAGACCTACACTCATATAAATATCAATACAAACAAAATGAAAAACTTTATTAAAACTTTTTTGGGTATTGGAAGCTTTTTTTTTAGATTGGAGGCTCCATTATACATACACTGTACAGCAATCATACCTCCATTATACATACACTGTACAGCAATCATACCTCCATTATACATACACTGTACAGCAATCATACCTCCATTATACATACACTGTACAGCAATCATACATCCATTATACATACACTGTACAGCAATCATACCTCCATTATACATACACTGTACAGCAATCATACATTCAGTATACATACACTGTACAGCAATCATACCTCCATTATACATACACTGTACAGCAATCATACACCCATTATACATACACTGTACAGCAATCATACATCCATTATACATACACTGTACAGCAATCATACCTCCATTATACATACACTGTACAGCAATCATATATTCATTATACATACACTGTACAGCAATCATACCTCCATTATACATACATTGTACAGCAATCATACATTCATTATACATACACTGTACATCAATCATACATCCATTATACATACACTGTACAGCAATCATACCTCCATTATACATACACTGTACAGCAATCATACATTCATTATACATACACTGTACAGCAATCATACCTCCATTATACATACACTGTACAGCAATCATACATTCATTATACATACACTGTACAGCAATCATACATCCATTATACATACACTGTACAGCAAACATACCTCCATTATACATACACTGTACAGCAATCATACATTCAGTATACATACACTGTACAGCAATCATACATCCATTATACATACACTGTACAGCAAGCATACCTCCATTATACATACACTGTACAGCAAGCATACCTCCATTATACATACACTGTACAGCAATCATACATTCATTATACATACACTGTACAGCAATCATACATCCATTATACATACACTGTACAGCAATCATACATTCATTATACATACACTGTACAGCAATCATACATCCATTATACATACACTGTACAGCAAGCATACCTCCATTATACATACACTGTACAGCAATCATACATTCATTATACATACACTGTACAGCAATCATACATCCATTATACATACACTGTACAGCAATCATACATTCATTATACATACACTTTACAGCAATCATACATCCATTATACATACACTGTACAGCAAGCATACATTCATTATACATACACTGTACAGCAATCATACATCCATTATACATACACTGTGTCTGTACAGCAATCATACATCCATTATACATACACTGTACAGCAATCATACATCCATTATACATACACTGTACAGCAATCATACATCCATTATACATACACTGTACAGCAAGCATACATTCATTATACATACACAGTGATTGTACAGCAATCATACATCCATTATACATACACTGTACAGCAATCATACATTCATTATACATACACTGTACAGCAATCATACATCCATTATACATACACTGTAAAGCAATCATACATTCAGTATACATACACTGTACAGCAATCATACATCCATTATACATACACTGTGACTGTACAGCAATCATACATCCATTATACATACACTGTACAGCAATCATACATTCATTATACATACACTGTACAGCACGCATACCTCCATTATACATACACTGTAAAGCAATCATACATTCAGTATACATACACTGTACAGCAATCATACATCCATTATACATACACTGTGACTGTACAGCAATCATACATCCATTATACATACACTGTACAGCAATCATACATCCATTATACATACACTGACTGTACAGCAATCATACATCCATTATACATACACTGTACAGCAAGCGTACCTCCATTATACATACACTGTGACTGTACAGCAATCATACATCCATTATACATACACTGTACACCAAGCATACCTCCATTACACATACACTGTGACTGTACAGCAATCATACATCCATTATACATACACTGTACAGCAATCATACATCCATTATACATACACTGTACAGCAAGCATACCTGCATTATACATACACTGTACAGCAATCATACATCCATTATACATACACTGTACAGCAATCATACCTCCATTATACATACACTGTACAGCAATCATACCTCCATTATACATACACTGTACAGCAAGCATACCTCCATTATACATACACTGTACAGCAAGAATACCTCCATTATACATACACTGTACAGCAAGAATACCTCCATTATACATACACTGTGACTGTACAGCAATCATACATCCATTATACATACACTGTACAGCAAGCATACCTCCATTATACATACACTGTACAGCAATCATACATCCATTATACATACACTGTGACTGTACAGCAAGCATACCTCCATTATACATACACTGACTGTACAGCAATCATACATCCATTATACATACACTGTACAGCAAGCATACCTCCATTATACATACACTGTGACTGTACAGCAATCATACATCCATTATACATACACTGTACAGCAAGCATACCTCCATTATACATACACTGTGACTGTACAGCAATCATACATCCATTATACATACACTGTACAGCAATCATACATCCATTATACATACACTGTACAGCAAGCATACCTCCATTATACATACACTGTACAGCAATCATACCTCCATTATACATACACTGTACAGCAATCATACCTCCATTATACATACACTGTACAGCAATCATACCTCCATTATACATACACTGTACAGCAAGCATACCTCCATTATACATACACTGTACAGCAATCATACCTCCATTATACATACACTGTACAGCAAGAATACCTCCATTATACATACACTGAACAGCAAGCATACCTCCATTATACATACACTGTGACTGTACAGCAATCATACATCCATTATACATACACTGTGACTGTACAGCAAGCATACCTCCATTATACATACACTGACTGCACAGCAATCATACATCCATTATACATACACTGTACAACAAGCATACCTCCATTATACATACACTGTACAGCAAGCATACCTCCATTATACATACACTGTGACTGTACAGCAATCATACATCCAATCCATTAATAATGGATTGGATGTATGATTGTTGTACAGTCACAGACACAGTGTATGTATAATGGATGTATGATTGCTGTACAGTGTATGTATAATGGACAGGGCCGTCTTTAATTTTGATTGGACCCTGGACAAGTATTTTCTTTGGGCCCCCCCCCCGGTCCCCCACCCCCATCCCACACATACTCGGGATACAAGGAGTATACATGGGTGACAGAGGGGTATAGAGGAGTGTACATGGGTGACAGAGGGGTGTAGAGGAGTGTACATGGGTGACAGAGGGGTATAGAGGAGTGTTCATGGGTGACAGAGGGGTGTAGAGGAGTGTACATGGGTGACAGAGGGGTGTAGAGGAGTGTACATGGGTGACAGAGGGGTGTAGAGGAGTGTACGCATAGGCGTGCGCAGTCTATTGCATTAGGGTGTGCACCCTAAAGCACAAACTCACGCCGCACACGCGTGTGTGTGTTTATATATATATATATATATATATATATATATATATATATAAATGTCCAAAAAAATGCAGCACTACTTTAGCACAGTAGGCGGGTTCCAGCTCCTCAGGCTCGATCACAGCCAATTGATAACTTCAAAAATGGTGCGGCACTCCAAATATCCCAAAAATAACTATTTATTCCACATGTCAAACAGTGCGACGTTTCAGCCCCTCTTGCTTGCATGCACACATACATAAACAGACCTACACTCATATAAATATCAATACAAACAAAATGAAAAACTTTATTAAAACTTTTTTGGGGATTGAAGGCTTTTTTTTTAAATTGGAGGCTCCATTATACATACACTGTACAGCAATCATACCTCCATTATACATACACTGTACAGCAATCATACATCCATTATACATACACTGTACAGCAAGCATACCTCCATTATACATACACTGTACAGCAATCATACCTCCATTATACATACACTGTACAGCAATCATACCTCCATTATACATACACTGTACAGCAATCATACATCCATTATACATACACTGTACAGCAATCAAACATCCATTATACATACACTGTACAGCAATCATACCTCCATTATACATACACTGTAAAGCAATCATACATTCATTATACCTACACTGTACAGCAATCATACCTCCATTATACATACACTGTACAGCAATCATACATTCATTATACATACACTGTACAGCAATCATACATCCATTATTCATACACTGTACAGCAATCATACCTCCATTATACATACACTGTACAGCAATCATACATTCATTATACATACACTGTACAGCAATCATACCTCCATTATACATACACTGTACAGCAATCATACATTCATTATACATACACTGTACAGCAATCATACATCCATTATACATACACTGTACAGCAAGCATACCTCCATTATACATACACTGTACAGCAATCATACATTCAGTATACATACACTGTACAGCAATCATACATCCATTATACATACACTGTACAGCAATCATACATCCATTATACATACACTGTACAGCAAGCATACATTCATTATACAAACACTGTACAGCAATCATACATCCATTATACATACACTGTGTCTGTACAGCAATCATACATCCATTATACATACACTGTACAGCAATCATACATTCATTATACATACACTGTACAGCAATCATACATCCATTATACATACACTGTACAGCAATCATACATCCATTGTACATACACTGTGACTGTACAGCAATCATACATCCATTATACATACACTGTACAGCAATCATACATCCATTATACATACACTGACTGTACAGCAATCATACATCCATTATACATACACTGTGACTGTATAGCAATCAAACATCCATTATACATACACTGTACAGCAATCATACCTCCATTATACATACACTGTGACTGTACAGCAATCATACATCCATTATACATACACTGTACAGCAAGCATACCTCCATTATACATACCCTGTGACTGTACAGCAATCATACATCCATTATACATACACTGTACAGCAATCATACATCCATTATACAAACACTGTACAGCAATCATGCATCCATTATACATACACTGTACAGCAAGCATACCTCCATTATACATACACTGTACAGCAATCATACCTCCATTATACATACACTGTACAGCAATCATACCTCCATTATACATACACTGTACAGCAAGAATACCTCCATTATACATACACTGAACAGCAAGCATACCTCCATTATACATACACTGTGACTGTACAGCAATCATACATCCATTATACATACACTGTGACTGTACAGCAAGCATACCTCCATTATACATACACTGACTGCACAGCAATCATACATCCATTATACATACACTGTACAACAAGCATACCTCCATTATACATACACTGTACAGCAAGCATACCTCCATTATACATACACTGTGACTGTACAGCAATCATACATCCAATCCATTAATAATGGATTGGATGTATGATTGTTGTACAGTCACAGACACAGTGTATGTATAATGGATGTATGATTGCTGTACAGTGTATGTATAATGGACAGGGCCGTCTTTAATTTTGATTGGACCCTGGACAAGTATTTTTTTTGGGCCCCCCCCCGGTCCCCCACCCCCATCCCACACATACTCGGGATACAAGGAGTGTACATGGGTGACAGAGGGGTATAGAGGAGTGTACATGGGTGACAGAGGGGTGTAGAGGAGTGTACATGGGTGACAGAGGGGTATAGAGGAGTGTTCATGGGTGACAGAGGGGTGTAGAGGAGTGTACATGGGTGACAGAGGGGTGTAGAGGAGTGTACGCATAGGCGTGCGCAGTCTATTGCATTAGGGTGTGCACCCTAAAGCACAAACTCACGCCGCACACGCGTGTGTGTGTTTATATATATATATATATATATATATATATATATATAAATGTCCAAAAAAATGCAGCACTACTTTACCACAGTAGGCGGGTTCCAGCTCCTCAGGCTCGATCACAGCCAATTGATAACTTCAAAAATGGTGCGGCACTCCAAATATCCCAAAAATAACTATTTATTCCACATGTCAAACAGTGCGACGTTTCAGCCCCTCTTGCTTGCATGCACACATACATAAACAGACCTACACTCATATAAATATCAATACAAACAAAATGAAAAACTTTATTAAAACTTTTTTGGGGATTGAAGGCTTTTTTTTTAAATTGGAGGCTCCATTATACATACACTGTACAGCAATCATACCTCCATTATACATACACTGTACAGCAATCATACATCCATTATACATACACTGTACAGCAAGCATACCTCCATTATACATACACTGTACAGCAATCATACCTCCATTATACATACACTGTACAGCAATCATACCTCCATTATACATACACTGTACAGCAATCATACATCCATTATACATACACTGTACAGCAATCAAACATCCATTATACATACACTGTACAGCAATCATACCTCCATTATACATACACTGTAAAGCAATCATACATTCATTATACCTACACTGTACAGCAATCATACCTCCATTATACATACACTGTACAGCAATCATACATTCATTATACATACACTGTACAGCAATCATACATCCATTATTCATACACTGTACAGCAATCATACCTCCATTATACATACACTGTACAGCAATCATACATTCATTATACATACACTGTACAGCAATCATACCTCCATTATACATACACTGTACAGCAATCATACATTCATTATACATACACTGTACAGCAATCATACATCCATTATACATACACTGTACAGCAAGCATACCTCCATTATACATACACTGTACAGCAATCATACATTCAGTATACATACACTGTACAGCAATCATACATCCATTATACATACACTGTACAGCAATCATACATCCATTATACATACACTGTACAGCAAGCATACATTCATTATACAAACACTGTACAGCAATCATACATCCATTATACATACACTGTGTCTGTACAGCAATCATACATCCATTATACATACACTGTACAGCAATCATACATTCATTATACATACACTGTACAGCAATCATACATCCATTATACATACACTGTACAGCAATCATACATCCATTGTACATACACTGTGACTGTACAGCAATCATACATCCATTATACATACACTGTACAGCAATCATACATCCATTATACATACACTGACTGTACAGCAATCATACATCCATTATACATACACTGTGACTGTATAGCAATCAAACATCCATTATACATACACTGTACAGCAATCATACCTCCATTATACATACACTGTGACTGTACAGCAATCATACATCCATTATACATACACTGTACAGCAAGCATACCTCCATTATACATACCCTGTGACTGTACAGCAATCATACATCCATTATACATACACTGTACAGCAATCATACATCCATTATACATACACTGTACAGCAAGCATACCTCCATTATACATACACTGTACAGCAATCATACCTCCATTATACATACACTGTACAGCAATCATACCTCAATTATACATACACTGTACAGCAAGCATACCTCCATTATACATACACTGTACAGCAAGCATACCTCCATTATACATACACTGTGACTGTACAGCAATCATACATCCATTATACATACACTGTACAGCAAGCATACCTCCATTATACATAAACTGTACAGCAATCATACATCCATTATACATACACTGTGACTGTACAGCAATCATACATCCATTATACATACACTGTGACTGAACAGCAAGCATACCTCCATTATACATACACTGACTGTACAGCAATCATACATCCATTATACATACACTATACAGCAAGCATACCTCCATTATACATACACTGTACAGCAAGCATACCTCCATTATACATACACTGTACAGCAAGCATACCTCCATTATACATACACTGTACAGCAAGCATACCTCCATTATACATACACTGTGACTGTACAGCAATCATACATCCAATCCATTAATAATGGATTGGATGTATGATTGTTGTACAGTCACAGACACAGTGTATGTATAATGGATGTATGATTGCTGTACAGTGTATGTATAATGGACAGGGCTGTCTTTAATTTTGATTGGACCCTGGGCAAGCAATTTTTTTGGGGGGCCCCCCGGTCCCCCACCCCCATCCCACACACACTCGGGATCAGTACAGGATCAGTAATGTAATGTATGTACACAGTGACCTCACCAGCAGAATAGTGAGTACAGCTCTGGTGCATAATACAGGATATAACTCAGGATCAATACAGGATAAGTTATGTAATGTATGTACACAGTGACCTCACCAGCAGAATAGTGAGTACAGCTCTGGAGAGAAGGTGTGTTCTGCTGAGCTCCAGAGTTTCCCAGAGAAGCAGTGATTTTCTTCCACCCCTCCCCAGGTGTGTGGCAGACACCTGGGTAGGTTTTCCTGCTATGGAGCCCCGGGAAGCTGGGGCTTCATCTTGCAAACCCCCCCCCCCCCCCCCCCGTTCTCGGCTGGCGGGGTGTGCAAAGGAAAATGCAACAGCCAGTAGTCAGGATGGGGTGAGGAGATCCACCAGGGTCCACAGCCATGTGGGGCCCCCTCCCCCGACCTCAGCTGGGAGCTGCAAAGCTTCCAGCAGAAGCTCATCCAGGCAGCGGAGTGGAAAGTCTGCATCTGTTTCCTCAGAACCCCAGCAATGGGGGGTAAAGGGGCCCAGAGAATCCCTGGCCAGCTTTGGGTCCAAAATCCAGGCCAAGATGGCTCAGTATGAACAGCTCGGAAAACAACTAAGAGGCCTCAGAGAGGAGCTGAAGTTTGCAAGACTGTTGAGACCCAATTAGCTCCGAGCAGGCTATAACTACCCCTCCCCCTTACTACAATAATTAATTAAATAATAACTGACACAACAACAATTCAACTTTTCCGTGGGTGGGGATCGGCCACAGCTTTATTTATAAAATTACTTATATAAATAACAATTTAACTGTAACAAAGACACCGATTGGCTTCTTGCCAACCCGAGAGGTGCTGCCACACTGTCCTGTGTGGAGGTCTACCCCGGGTTGACCCCGCTTTCACCGTCTTCTTACCGCCACGGAGGAGACCAGTTAGCCCTACACTGGGCTCCGACCCCCACCCAAGAGATACTGGATAGCCAACACCTGGGGCCAACTCAGCCCCCCGAACACACCCAACACATTTCCTCTCCAGGAAAGTCGCCCAACACATTTCCTCTCCAGGAAATTCGCCCAACACATAACCTCTCCAGGAAATCCGAGGTACCTGCCGCCAGGTCCTATGTTTTTGCATTTTATTTAATTTTTTAATTTTTTTTGTATTCACTAACTCTTGTGTGAACTCATTTCTCAGACTCGCCCATACACCGAAGAGTGCCGCAGCACTCGCACCACCTTGCGGAAAGCCGCTCGCAAAACAAAAACACATGTGGGAAACATCAAACTGGGCGAAAATAGCAACGCAACATGCAGATCGCCCGCGCCCCACGCGCTGCGCTACCCTCTCCGGAAAGTGAGCCCTCTCCGCCGACACCGACACAAAAAGAGAGCGAATCCCAAACTCACAACACCCCCTCCTACAAAGAGAAGCCAAAACCCAAAACAGACAATCGAGGGCGGGGAGCATAAAAGAAAAAGGGGGGGAGGCCCCCACCGCAGTCCAGTCAACAATAGGACGACAACCGGAAAAAACAGTCATTCGTGGACCCTCATGCAGCACAAGCTGTGTGTCCCAGATCGCCTAAGCAATCTCGGACCGACGGACCTGAAAACGCACAAAATAGGCACCCAAAAAACACATCAGACACCCAAGTGTCATGGAAGGAGACGAGGAGAAAGAAAGTGCCCCATCCACCTAGCCCCGAAAAAAGCCAGCGCAAAACCTCGGATCAGAAAAAACGACGCAAAAGCGACAACCAAAAATCCGACCCACAGCCGCCACCAAGCGACCCAAAAACTGATAGGAAAAAACGGTCGCCGACAGCAAGGCCACCCGCTCACGGGCCCAGCCCCTAGGTATACACCAACATCCCACCAACCGCAAAGCAGAAAAGAAAAATCACCCCCCGCCATGCGGCAACCTCACCCCACTGGATCGCAGCACAGTGGGAAAGCACCCTTTTTTTTTTTTTTTTGCACTGAGTAGTAGGTGATTCACACGAACAGGTGAAGATACCCAGCGTCACATACTAAGAATGTTAATTGGATACATGCAGAATACAGCCCAAATCTCGAACCTCCTTGGATAGGAGACACAGCAGTTAACTTATTTTATCACAGCCTATCAAAACGAAATAGGAAGTCAAACAGCAGAACCTTGTAGGTACAAAAAACAAAACCCCTATCCACAGACACATTTGGAACCTTCGGGACCCTCCTTGACTGTAGACATCCCGGCCTCCACACCAACCCCAACTACTCGCAAGCGCCTCACCGTGAGTGCGACCAAGTCGCAGGAGCCACTAAAGCGGACCAAGAAATACACCAATCTCCACGATGACCCACAGGCCGAAAATTTAACCACAACTGTATCACTCAGTCCTACCCCGGGACCCGAACCCGAGGTGGTCTCCCATTCCACAGCCACATGAGCAAACCTTCCGACTCCACCCGAGGGAGCAACCTCCGGAACCACTGCCAGAGAACGGGACAAAGCGTCAACACCCAATACTGACCCCAGGGAGTACAGCCGCAAAATAAACCTTATCTCCAAACAGCGAAGCACTAGGTGCAACAAGCCGAGCGCAGGAAGAAAGCCGAAAGAAAGAAATAATAACAGTGACAACGCCCCAAATGTCAGACCGACAAAACGCCCCCGATCACTCAAATCACACCCAAAAAAGAAAAGCATCACCAAATTATAGCGCAATCAAGCACAGGGGCCACGCCAACCCACACAGTACCGTTACAATCCTAGAACATGAACTGCCGAAGCAAGCACCCAAAGTCCCACAAACAACACCAAAGGAAAAAGCGCAAACAAAAAACCCAAGCATGGCAGAAACCCACTGACTACCAAGACACCCAGTAGTAAACCACCCTGCAGCACCACTGGAAAACCAAAACACCACACCAACAACCAACCAAACCAGCCACACCCGGGAACAGAGCGAGCTCCCCATGAGCTGCAACGGGGGACTGAAAGCAGGCCTGTCCACTGCATCACGCCTGAAAAAACCCCAACCAACCGGAACGTCAGCCCTTAGTGCACCAGGGGCACATATGCGGGGGCACAGATACCACACACCCTCGGCGGCCAGAGACAACCTGCAGGAAAAAACTCTGCCCTGAACCACATTCCACGTGGAACATTCAGTAAACCAGCAAGGACCGGAACCGGGGCACATAGCGAGCCCTGAAGAAACCAAAACAGAGAAAACGCAATTACTCCCTGACCATAGGAAAGCAGCAAACCAACGCCAACAAGGCATGCGGAAGACATGCTAATCTCCTCAAAATCGTTCCAATTTTAACATACATGCTGCCGAAGCGAGCACAAAATATGGACGCTTCACAAATTTGCATGTCAGCCTTGCAGCAACAAACCACACCCCAACAAGTGTAGAGCACAGGAGAATCACCCTCCGGAATACCACCACGAACAGAAGAAACCACACAGGCAAGACAAACGGAGACACAAGCAAAACCTACCCCCAGAGACTCAAGCGAAACCTACCCTCCGCCACATCAGCCAAAGCACCCAGCACGACATACAGGAGTCCCATGCCTACATGAGATTGGGCGAAACAGGAAAAAACAGCAGACAAATATACTAGGACAATGGAGCAGCGGAGAGAGACTACAACTTAAGATGGAGAGATAAACCAAACAAAGGGGGAGAAAACCCAAAGAAACAAAACCGTGACTGGGTGGCAGCCACCGATTCAGGAAAAGGAACATGCCTACGGGAGCTAAGTCAGCAAAACCCCGGCCACCTAGAGCGTAAGGCCAAAAGACCACACACCCAAGCGCGCACCGCAGAAAATGATACCCTACCAAAGCACCCCGTCAAGAAGAGACATACCCAACTCACAACCAGAGACCAACACAGATATACACCCATATCCGAGACCCAAACTCAACAAACACACGGGAACAAAAGGACGAACACTACACAGACGTAGCCATAAGCACACAAACCAGGGAAGGGGCAAAGCCCCACATCAGAACACTCACCAATTCCAGAAAATGGAGAAGCACAACAGAGGGAGGAACCACTTCACCACCGCCGCAGGCGTGGGACAAGGCACGCTGGAGACCGCCGGGTCGCGGGCACTCGGCCGCCGCACGGAACGGTGCCGGAAACCACGCCGGGAAAACAGCAGTAGAGGACTCCGAGGGAGAACCCTGCGGGAAGAACCGAAACACCTACTCCCCGCAGGTGAACAGAAGGCCCAAAAAACACCGCCTGTGCCGCCCCCCAGGACCAGAGCGAGAGCGGCGACAAATACGTCTATGCCCCCATCCGGCCCCAGAGGGGGGAAGAGCAACACGAAATCAGGGGAGCACTCCCTATCCCTCCACGGGGGGCATTGGAGAGGCAGGAGGAAGGAGGACAGCAGCGGCAGCAGTGGGGGAAGGGGGGGGGGTTGGGAACTCGGGGCAGAGAGGTGATGGGGAGGCGTGGGGGGGGGCGCAGTGGCTGCAAGAACCATGGGGAGCACTGGAAGAGCACGAGGAAAAAGGGGGGGGCAGCAGCAGCAGTGGGCAGGGGGGGAGTGCTAGTGTGGTGGGGGTAAGGAGCCGGGCAAAGGAGTGGGGACGGTATGAGGGCTCATATAGTTGGCGTTTTGATCTGAAGCTGTCCGCAGTACCATTGTCGTTTCGATCAGAGTTTGAGATCGCTGTTTTTCATATTTACGGTATAAAAAGGGGTCAAAAATACGCTATTTTGGACTTTGAAATTTATTTATTCAAGTAATATTACTTATTTATGTATTTTATTCATTAATTAATAAATTTGTAATGTTTTTTTTTTTTTTTTTATATTATACACGTACGCCATAGACGGAGCGCCTTAAATGACTATATTTATTTATTAATTTTTTTAATTAATTAATTAATTTATTTATTTTTTTATACTACGGACATGTAGGCACGCGGCGATACCACACATGTGTATGTTGTTGTAATATACAGTATTTTATGTATTATTTTATTTATAGATTTTAATTTTTTATCATTACTATTATGATATTTTTATTTTCTTTTCTTTTTTTTTTTTTTTATTATTATTAATTTTTATTTTTTATTTATTTATTTTATGATGGGGAAAAGGGGGGTGATCAAACGTGTAAAATTGCAAGGGTTAAAAGATCTTTATTAACTTAACTATTCAAATACTTCAACAGTTTTTTTTTTTTTTTTTTGCAATGCTATAGCTCCCCTAGGAGCTATAACACTACACACACTGAACCTGACACCTATCACTTGCCATGTAGTAACATGGCAATGATCGGTGTTATCAATGATTGATTGCTCAAGCCTGAATTTCAGGCTTGGAGCAATCAATTGAGGAGCGGACGCGCAGGAGGCAGGTGAGTGACCCTCCTGCTGCGTCCCAGCTGATCGGGACATCGCGATTTTATCGTGATGGTCCCGAACAGCCCGCTGAGCAGCCGGGATGCGTTCAATTACATTTTCAGACGCGGCGATGACTTTGATCGCCGTGTCTGAAAAGGTGATGCCGGACATCTGCCAGATCGGCGATGTCTGGCATTATCAGGGGTCCTGGTCGCTAATAGCAACTGGGACCCAACAGCTATAATGCGCGCTCACTATGTGAGCGTGGATTATAGCTGGGGACGCGCAAATGGACGTTAATAAACGTCCATTTGCGCAAACGTTAAAGGGGGTTAAAACAGCAGCAGCCACCCAGGGGCCGCCACCTCCAGAGCGGAGGGGACAAACAGGCGGGAGGGGGGGGGGGGTTATGGTAAGGACCGCAACAGGGGGGGGGGAGGCAGACGAAGGGGACCGCAACAGGGGGGAAAAAAGAGACGGACGGGGCAAGTAGGTAATCAGAGCCTGCTCCAGGAGCACCCCCGGAGAGAGGGATCAAAGTACAGGCAGGGGAGAGGGCAAAAGAACGGGACAGGGCTCAAAGGGATTACAGTGGGAAAGGAGGGCAGGACTGATAAGAGGTCCGCCAGCCTCCTGAACCCGCCAAGGGTGCAACAGGAGGGGAGGCCAGCTCAGCCACAAGGGAGCATGCCAGCCCTCACCCTCCTGCTCCATCCAGGCCACAAACAAGGGGCAGACACATACCAGCCAGCAGTCAAAACTCCGGGTCCTGGGCAGATTGAGGGGGGAAGGGAGGCACCACAGCTATAAATACCCAGGGGAGGGCCCCTGAAAGCCCGGAAAACTATTAGACCCCTGATTGGTGCACTCCTTCCCCCCCCCCCACCCATGGGACATACCACTATAGTTAGCAACAAGTTTTTACAGGCGGGGGAGGGGGCTAAAAAACATTGCCTGTATATTTCTTAACCCCTTAACTGCTCACCAGTCAGGGGGCAAGCTAGTTATGCACAGCTTGCCCCTCCAGCTACCAAGCAAACAATGCAGCAAAGACCAAGAGGGCAGCATTTTCCACCAAGGTGAGAGCTCTGAAGAAACAGGTGGATGAGATTGTGAGGCTGAGATCGGACATTGTGGAGGGAGGTGGTATACTCAGCGAGAGACTCGTGAACAAGGATCGTTTCTCCAGCATGAAGGTCTCAGGACAAGTGAGTAACCAAGATGACTGCCAGAGTGAGGAGGAAGAGATGGAGGGAGGTGAGGAGGGGGATGTGAGTGAGGGGGATATGGATACTGGACCTGTGTGTACCACCACTACTGTTACCCCAGACCCCCCACTTACCCTCAGTGAGGACTATGTAAACCCGGCTCAGGTGGCCTTACCTCCCTCCAGTGAGGAGGATGATGATGATGATGACGGCAGTGACTGCAGTGATGGAAGCGGCTTGGCAGATGGGGGTCTCCTGCGGGCAATTGTTATGCAGGAGTCCCCCACCCGTCTGGAAAACTTTTCCTTTGGGGATGATTTGGGCCCAGAGGAGAAGGGAAAGAAGAAGAAGAAAGGAAAGGGCAAGAAGAGGAAGAAGACACAAGGAGTTAAGTTTGTCTTTTCTCCCTTCCAGCAGTCTGGGTCGGCTGAAAAGTCGGTTCAGGGTGCTGGGTCCCCCAATCTGCCAGACCCCGTTTCTGTAGTGGAGCGGGGCCAGCATGGGGGATACAGTAGCGCACCCAAAATGGCCGCGGGTGCTATAGAAAAAAAAGGGCACCCTCCTGTGAGGGGGGAGGGTGTCCAGGCACCGGAAAATGGCGGCAGATTCACCCGTTCGGGGGGCGGTCCCCTGGTTGAAGTGGGCGGTACAGGTCCTGGCACCGCAGGGCACTCTCCTATGAGGGGGGGGAGTGTCCAGGCGCTGGACCTTGTTGGTTCAGGGGGCGGTCCCCTAGGTGGCGTGGTTGATACTGGTTCTGGCGCCAGGGGGCACTCCGCTATAAAGTGGGAGGTTCCCTGCACATCAGCTGTAGCGGGAGTTAGTCCTTTTTGTGAGGGGGCGTGGCCACCCATGTCAGAGGCGGAGCCTGTGTCTGCACCCAAAGACACAGGAAGAAAGAACTATGCAGCACCAATCCTGAAACCGGCAACCCTTAAACATGAAGCAAAAGACCCAGCCAGCCCAGTCTGTAACACTCCAAGGGAGAGTGAACGCAAGAGTGAAAGTGAAAGGAAAAATGTGAATAAAAATGGTAATGTGCAGAATGTGAGTTATGGTGGTGTGCATGGGAGGAGTTGTGGTAGCAGTGTTGATGAGGGGGGTGCAAGTAGTGTGCAAGAGAGGGGTGCAAGTAGTGTGCAAGAGAGGGGTGCAAGAGGAGTGCAAGAGAGGGGTGCAAGTGTAGTCCAAGAGAGGGGTGCTAGTGAAATACAGGTGAGGAGTGGTAGTGGAATGACAGAGAGAGGTGTTATGGCTGTTAAGAATAAGGGTCCAGGTTTGGCCTCTGGGTCAGTTCCTGGTTCGACTGCCCCCCCGGTAGTGGCTGCTTCTCCCAGAAGCTATGCCAGCGTCACTGCCGGGGGATCAGGGGGATCCCCATCTCCGTCTGGCTCTGGGGGTCACTTGCAACAGCGCCTCCTGGAGGCTCTACGTAGGGGAGACAGGTCAATCCATGTAGAGGGGAGGGGTGAGGTTGACCTGTCTTTTTGGATAGAAAGACATGGCTTAGGCGCCTTCCGAGAACAAAACGGGGAGGTGGTCTGGTCCCTCCCGACATCCGGCCAGGAAAGTGGCCGTAGGAATGTGGTCCGTTTAGTGTGGAGGGGCGAAGATGCGCGTCCGCCTCGGGGTAAGGTGGTTGAGCTCCTCCTCCGGATGGAATTCAGGGCAAGTGACATCTTTGCCCTGATCCACCCCTATGGTACTTCCGAGTTTGACATCAGCTTTGTTCGGCCAGAGGGTCTGGAACTTTTCTGGTCGAATTATGAGGTGGTGAAAAGCGAGCCCGGCTGGCGGGATTTCGCCGTAAAGGCGATATCCCGTCAGAATCTGGCCAAGAAAGTGACCGTTTTGACACGTAACGAGTCACTATCTTGCTATGACATTATGACCTGGCTTAGCCGATATGGGGATGTGACGGACATGCCAAAAAAGAACTATGACGAACATGGGATCTGGTCTGGGGCCTGGACGTTTTCCGTCAAACTGAAGCGTTCGGGGAGCACTGTTGCCCACATCCCATCAGCTGCTTTTCTTGGGAGAGACAGAATCCAAGTTTTCTACCAGGGGCAGCCCAAGGTCTGTCACAGGTGTGGCAGCCCCACTCACTTTAGCGCAGCCTGTACCGTGCAGGTCTGTGCACTGTGCGGTGGGGTAGGTCATCTTGCCGCATCCTGTAGGCAGATCAGGTGTCATCTGTGTGGTGTCTTAGGACACCCTTTCAGCCGTTGTCCTAGCGCCTTTGCCCGTGCGACGGTCACCTTGGCTGGGGAGAGCAGTAACGTTGCCTCAGCTGGGGAGGGCACGGGTGCGGGTGAAGGTGCAACAGGGTCAGTGAAGAGGAAAAGTCCCGCCAGGCTGAGGCGGGAGGCTAATCGGAGAAGGAGCAGGGAACTGGAGAGTTCCCATGTGGCAGGGGTAGCTTCTGGCCCTGCTCCTGAGGTTAGTCCTGAAACTGCTGAGACCCTGGGGGAGAATGTGCTGGAAGAGGAAATGGGGAGAATCTGTAAAGAAGAGGGCAGCAAGGCCGATCTTTCCGATTCCTCCCACTGTGAAAGTGTGGATGAGGAGGGTGAAGAGAGGCCAAAAAAGAAGGGCAGTAAAGGGAGAAAGAAGAGGTCGGAGCCCTCTAGTCCCCGTGCTGCGGACCAGGTCCCAAGCGGAAGCTTACCTGCCCCCCCTCTGATTGATCTGTCTAACCGGTACTTTGTCCTTGAAGACATCTCCTCCCCCTCCTTGAAGGGGGGGGGGGGGGTCAGGGATGGGGTGCCTGAAGTGGGGGAGCATCCAGGGGGAACTGGGCCCTGTCCTGATGGGGCAATTTCCGCAGGGGATGGGGCCAAATCGGATCCAGGCGGAGATGGGGATTATAAAATGGACCAGTCAGAATCAAAAAAACGGTCCAAAGACAAGGAAGCCTCCTCATCTGGGGATGAGGGGGTAAAGAAGAAACAAAAATGAGGGGGTTAGGGCCGTCTATCTCAATCACCCATGATGGCGGCACTCACCCCATTGACACTGGCATCTATTAACTGTGCCAGTATAAAGTCTGATACGGCTAGATTCGCAGCCTTTGATTTTCTCGGCCGCGTTGAAGCCGATATTTTGTATCTGCAGGAGACCAGGTTGTCAGATCTTGCCTCTCTGGTAAAAGCCAGGAGAGAGTGGAGGCGTGGCCCCTCCCACTGGTCTCTTGCAGCTGAGCCGTATAGTGGGGTGGCGGTCCTTTTTACCGCTCCTATTGAATGCAGACGGGTTATTGAGTTAGAAATGGGGAGGTGCCTGATCTTAGATGTCCTCATGAAGGGGCAAGAGCTCCGGCTTATTAACATCTACGCCCCACAAACCAAGTGGGGCCGCAAAGATCTCTTTATGAGGATTAAGCCCTTTCTTTTTACAAGCCGACAGGTGATCTTTGGAGGGGATTTCAATACTGTCACAAGGTCCCAAGATAGGAGAGGCTCCAATGATCGGTTGGCTTATGATAGCATAGCTCTCAATAGCATAGTTAGGGAAGCTCGCCTAGAGGACGCCCACATCCGGAGCCCCTCAGGCCACGCGGGTTTCACCTATCATCGAGGTAGCTGCAGGTCTAGAATAGACAGGTTTTATTTGAAGGAGGAAGCTGTCTCTTCTGCAGTGTCCGTGGTTGAGGTGGAGTTCTCCGATCACTGTATGATTTTGTTTTCCCTGAATGTTTCAGAGACCCCTCGGATGGGTAAAGGTTATTGGAAGCTGAATTCGTCCCTCCTGGAGGAAGCAGAGGTAAGACAGTCCTTTGAGGATTTTCTTCAGAGTCAGGTACCTTTACTGGGCCTATGTAGTAGTAAGTCAGAGTGGTGGGAGATATTCAAGAAGCGGGTTGCGGGGTTCTTCCGCCAGCTCTCGAGCCTCAGGTCCCTGAATAGGTATCGCCTGTATCAGGGACTGAGGAGGAAACTCGAGCTTCTCGTCTCGACTGGAGGTAGCCGGGAGGATATCTCCAGAGTGAAGTCCTTGCTGATGAGGTGTCAGTACGATAGGCACGCATCTTTGGTTTTTGAGAGGGATTTCGGGAAGTACAGCTCGCCCGACCCTTACAGAAACTGTAAGATGTCAGTGAGTAGTAAAGTCATTTCAGGACTGATTGATAGTACAGGATCTCTGAATCGGTCCAGATCAGGGATCTTGGAGGTCGTCAGATCCTTCTACTCGCATCTCTTGGGAAGGAAGGATCTAGATCGAGACGGGATGTCGGCTTTCCTGGCTGAAACCATTCCTGAGCCAGGGGTAGACCCCTCTCTTGATGTTTTGGCAGAAAAAATCAGGGAAGAGGAAGTGAGACTGGCGATTGAGGGCCTTGCCCCCAAGAAGTCACCAGGTCCGGATGGCTTAACATCCGAGTGGTACAAGACCTTTAAGGAGTCTTTAGCTCCCCTCTTGACTGAGGTATGCAATGAGTGTCTCTCCTCGGGCACTCTGCCGAAGTCAATGAGGAGATCAGCCCTGATTCTTCTCTCAAAGGGTAAAGATCCCAGCCGTATTGAGAATTGGAGGCCCATAGCTCTTCTCAATACGGACAGGAAGCTTCTGGCCAAGATACTGTTTAATCGGCTGGTGAAGTTTGCACCCCGGCTCCTTTCGGGGGCCCAGCACTGCTCTGTTCCAGGCCGAAGCACCTTAAGTGCTGTTCTCGGTGTCCGGGAGGCAGTGGAGCGGAGTAGTGCAGGTCTCTGGAAGGGGTACTTGCTGTCCCTGGATCAGGCCAAAGCATTTGATCGGGTGAACCACGAGTACCTCTGGTCCGTCCTCCTGAGATATGGCTTACCGAGTACTTTTGTGAATTGGCTTGTCACCATATATGCAGGGGCAGAGAGTTTCCCACTGGTGAACGGTTGGTCTGGCTGCTCTTTTGAGGTGGGGTCCGGAGTCCGTCAGGGTTGTCCCTTGAGCCCGCTTTTATACGTGTTCGCAATCGATCCCTTCTTCCGGAGGGTAGATTGTGGGCCGTTGGCGGGAGTCGGGATGAGTCTGACGGAGCTGGATGTCACCCAGAGAGTGGTGGCGTACGCTGATGATGTCACCATCTTCGTGTCCTCGAGAGAGGAGGTCGATGTGGTGATGTCGGAAGTGGACCGCTACTCGGAGGCATCCGGGTCTAAGATCAACCAGGATAAGTGTGAAAGTCTCTGGCTGGGAGGGGGAGATCCCACGTTTGATCTCCCGGACACCCTTCCAGGGCCCCAAGAGTCAGCAAAACTTCTGGGCATCACATTCGGCCAGGATGATTATCCCACCAAAAACTGGGACGGTAAGCTCCAGAATGCCACTCAGAAGGTGGATCAGTGGAAGGGTTGGTCTATGACCCTCAGGGAAAGGGTACACCTGATCAAATCGTACCTGCTCCCCTTGTTTATCTATCTGGGCAGCGTATGTATCTTGCCAGAGGCTTACTATACTAGGATCTACAGCCTGTTTTTCCAACTGTTATGGGGGAACAGGATGAACCTAGTCAAGAGGGAGGTTACGTACCGCACGAGGAGACTAGGGGGTTTATCTATGGTAAACCCTGTGGTGTTCTTAACGAACACCTTCTTGAAAGCTAACATCTCGAACCTCTGGTCAGAGAGGGCTCCTCCGTGGGTACTCTCCTGCAGGGAGTGGTTTCGGCCTTTCTTCCAGGAATGGGAGACAGGAGGGCAAGTGAAGGACCTCCGTACGCCCCATGGATATCTTCCGGCTTACGCTACCCCGACTCTGAAGGCGATACGTCGGTGGGGTCTGGGAGTGTGGGAGATCAGGACCCAGTCAAGGCAGTTCCTTGACAAACGGGTTCTGTTGACCCACTTCCAGAAGCCTCTGGCGCTCAGGGACTGCCCAGGTCGGGATCTGAGGGTGGGGTTGTATCTTTTAAACATGAAAAGGATCCCCCAGAAGTTTTGGGACTTGGCCTGGCGCTGCTTTCAGGGGAAGCTATATGTGAGGGACAATTTGAAGTGTAGGAGATCTGATGACCGGGGGTGTCCCCGAGAAGAGTGCAGGAACATGCTGGAAAGCATGGACCATTTCCTGCTTCATTGTCCCTTTAATATAGGGGTCTACAACCGGGTGGGAGCTTCCATCGGCTGGAGTCAACTTGCCGGCCTTACCTATCCGGAATGGGCTTATGGGGCATTCAGGACCCTGGGTGGCCGTGATCGGGGCACTTTATTCTTAGTCAGTTTAGTGGTTAGGTACTACACGTGGAATGCACGGTGTTTAGTGTCTACACAGCGGAAAGTCCTCTCCGAGGTGGAGGTCTGTAGGAACATCACCGGTGACCTTGGGAAGATCAGGTCTTTGGAGTATGGCAGTCTTGGTACCAGTAGGGCTTCTCTCCTATGGAGAGGATTTTGTTTTGATGTGCCCTAGGTACTAGACCTTTTGGGTAGAGTACCCTGGTTTTGGTTAGGGACAGTGATGTAGGGACAGGGTTAGGGTGATAGTAGGGTCAGTTTATTTTTAGGGATAATGGTAGGGTGAGAGGTAGGGTGCAGTTAGGGAAAGAATGTAATTTCTGTATGTATCAGGATTGCCATCCTTCTTCCTGGTGGTGGGCTAATGCATGTGCACCATAGCTTTTTGTTTTTTTTTCAGACGCTAAAGTTATGTAGGGCTTACAGGCACCGAACTTGGGCCTAAAGTGGTTTGTATTGTTTGTTTTTGCATATTATAAAGCTGGTTATGGTAAAGTTGGTTGGGAGGAGTTCTAGGTTGGGAGGGTGTTTTTGTGGGTGGTGGTGGTTGTTTTTTTTTTTTGGTGGACCTGGCATGGGTCAGTTATGGCATGGACATTAAGGACTGTCACGATGCCGGCTGGCAGGTAGTGGATCCTCTGTGCCAGAGAGGGATTGGCGTGGACCGTGCTAGTGGATCGGTTCTAAGTCACTACTGGTTTTCACCAGAGCCCGCCGCAAAGCGGGATGGTCTTGCTGCGGCGGTAGTGACCAGGTCGTATCCACTAGCAACGGCTCAACCTCTCTGACTGCTGAAGATAGGCGCGGTACAAGGGAGTAGACAGAAGCAAGGTCGGACGTAGCAGAAGGTCAGGGCAGGCAGCAAGGATCGTAGTCGGGGGCAACGGCAGGAGGTCTGGAACACAGGCTAGGAACACACAAGGAAACGCTTTCACTGGCACAATGGCAACAAGATCCGGCGAGGGAGTGAAGGGGAAGTGAGGTATAAATAGGGAGTGCACAGGTGAACACACTAATTGGAACCACTGCGCCAATCAGCGGCGCAGTGGCCCTTTAAATCGCAGAGACCCGGCGCGCGCGCGCCCTAGGGAGCGGGGCCGCGCGCGCCGGGACAGGACAGACGGAGAGCGAGTCAGGTACGGGAGCCGGGATGCGCATCGCGAGCGGGCGCTACCCGCATCGCGAATCGCATCCCGGCTGGAGACGGTATCGCAGCGCACCGGGTCAGTGGAGCTGCCCGGAGCGCTGCGGTAGCGAGAGAGAAGCGAGCGCTCCGGGGAGGAGCGGGGACCCGGAGCGCTCGGCGTAACAGTACCCCCCCCCTTGGGTCTCCCCCTCTTCTTAGAGCCTGAGAACCTGAGGAGCAGACTTTTGTCTAGGATGTTGTCCTCAGGTTCCCAGGATCTCTCTTCAGGTCCACAGCCCTCCCAATCCACCAAAAAGAACCTTTTTCCTCTGACCGTCTTGGAGGCCAGTATCTCTTTCACTGAGAAGACGTCAGAAGAACCGGAGACAGGAGTGGGAGAAACTAATTTGGGAGAGAAACGGTTGATGATGAGTGGTTTAAGAAGAGAGACATGAAAGGCATTAGGAATACGGAGAGAAGGAGGAAGAAGAAGTTTGTAAGAGACAGGATTAATTTGGCACAAGACTTTGAAAGGACCAAGATAGCGTGGACCCAGTTTGTAACTGGGGACACGAAAGCGGACATATTTAGCGGAGAGCCATACCTTGTCTCCTGGAGCAAAAATGGGGGGAGCTCTTCTTTTCTTATCGGCAAACTTTTTCATGCGAGATGAAGCCTGTAAAAGAGAATCTTGGGTCTCTTTCCATATGGTGGAAAGATCACGAGTCACTTCATCTACAGCGGGCAAACCAGAGGGCAAGGGAGTAGGGAGGGGGGGAAAGAGGGTGACGGCCGTACACCACGAAAAATGGGGATTTGGAGGAAGATTCAGAGACTCTAAAGTTATACGAGAATTCGGCCCATGGTAGAAGATCTGCCCAATCATCCTGGCGGGAGGAAACAAAATGTCGTAAATAATCACCCAAGACCTGGTTAATTCTTTCTACTTGTCCATTGGATTGAGGATGATATGCAGAAGAAAAGTTTAATTTAATCTTGAGTTGTTTACAGAGAGCCCTCCAGAATTTTGACACGAATTGGACGCCTCTATCCGAGACTATCTGTGTGGGCAACCCGTGAAGACGAAAAATGTGTACAAAAAATTGTTTAGCCAACTGAGGCGCTGAAGGAAGACCAGGAAGAGGGATGAAATGTGCCATCTTGGAGAATCGATCAACGACCACCCAAACAACAGTGTTGCCACGGGATGGGGGTAGGTCTGTAATAAAATCCATACCAATCAGAGACCAAGGCTGTTCGGGGACAGGCAGAGGATGAAGAAAACCAGCGGGCTTCTGGCGAGGAGTCTTATCCCGGGCACAGACAGTGCAGGCTCGCACAAAGTCCACGACATCTGTCTCCAGAGTCGGCCACCAATAGAAGCAAGAGATGAGTTGCACAGATTTCTTGATGCCTGCATGACCTGCGAGATGGGAGGAGTGACCCCATTTGAGGATTCCGAGGCGTTGGCGTGGAGAGACGAAGGTCTTTCCTGGAGGAGTTTGCCTGATGGAGGCTGGAGAAGTGGAAATCAGGCAGTCAGGAGGAATGATGTGTTGCGGAGAGAGTTCAACTTCCGAGGCATCCGAGGAACGAGAGAGAGCATCGGCCCTAATGTTCTTATCGGCAGGCCGAAAGTGAATTTCAAAATTAAATCGGGCAAAGAACAGAGACCACCTGGCCTGGCGAGGATTCAGCCGTTGGGCAGACTGGAGATAGGAGAGATTCTTGTGATCGGTGTAAATAATAACTGGAAATCTTGATCCCTCCAGCAGATGCCTCCATTCCTCAAGTGCTAATTTAATGGCTAGAAGCTCTCGATCCCCGATGGAGTAGTTCCTCTCCGCCGGAGAGAAGGTCCTAGAAAAAAAACCACAAGTAACAGCATGCCCGGAAGAATTTTTTTGTAGAAGGACCGCTCCAGCTCCTACAGAGGAGGCATCAACCTCCAATAGGAAGGGTTTAGATGGGTCAGGTCTGGAGAGCACGGGAGCCGAAGAAAAGGCAGACTTGAGCCGTTTGAAGGCGTCTTCCGCTTGAGGAGGCCAAGACTTGGGATTGGCATTTTTTTTGGTTAAAGCCACGATAGGGGCCACAACGGTAGAAAAATGTGGAATAAATTGCCTGTAATAATTGGCGAACCCCAAAAAACGTTGGATAGCACGGAGTCCGGAGGGGCGTGGCCAATCTAAGACGGCAGAGAGTTTGTCTGGATCCATTTGTAGTCCCTGGCCAGAGACCAAGTATCCTAGGAAAGGAAGAGATTGGCATTCAAACAGACATTTCTCTATCTTGGCATAAAGTTGATTGTCACGAAGTCTCTGAAGAACCATACGGACATGCTGGCGGTGTTCTTCTAGATTGGCAGAAAAAATCAGGATATCGTCCAGATATACAACAACACAGGAGTATAAGAGATCACGAAAAATTTCATTAACAAAGTCTTGGAAGACGGCAGGGGCGTTGCACAGGCCAAAGGGCATGACCAGATACTCAAAGTGTCCATCTCTAGTGTTAAATGCCGTTTTCCATTCATCCCCCTCTCTGATGCGGATGAGATTATAAGCACCTCTTAAGTCCAGTTTGGTAAAGATGTGGGCACCTTGGAGGCGATCAAAGAGTTCAGAGATAAGAGGTAGGGGGTAGCGGTTCTTTACCGTGATTTTATTAAGACCGCGGTAGTCAATGCAAGGACGTAGAGAGCCATCTTTTTTGGACACAAAGAAAAATCCGGCTCCGGCAGGAGAGGAGGATTTACGGATAAAGCCTTTTTTAAAATTTTCCTGGATGTACTCCGACATAGCAAGAGTCTCTGGGGCGGACAGAGGATAGATTCTGCCCCGGGGTGGAGTAGTGCCCGGGAGGAGGTCAATAGGACAATCATAAGGCCTGTGAGGAGGTAGAGTCTCAGCTTGTTTTTTGCAAAAAACATCCGCAAAGTCCATATAGGCCTTAGGGAGACCGGTTACAGGGGGAACCACAGAGTCACGGCAAGGGGTACTGGGAACCGGTTTTAGGCAGTCCTTGAAACAAGAGGGCCCCCAACTCTTGATCTCCCCAGAGGACCAATCCAGGGTTGGGGAATGGAGTTGAAGCCAGGGTAGTCCAAGGAGGATTTCGGAAGTGCAATTGGGGAGGACCAAAAATTCAATCCTCTCGTGATGAGGTCCGATGCACATTAGAAGGGGCTCCGTGCGGTAACGTATGGTACAGTCCAATCTTTCATTGTTTACACAATTGATGTAGAGGGGTCTGGCGAGACTGGTCACTGGGATGTTGAACCTGTTGACGAGAGAGGCCAAAATAAAATTTCCTGCAGATCCGGAATCCAAGAAGGCCATAGTAGAGAAGGAGAAGGCAGAGGCAGATATCCGCACAGGCACAGTAAGACGTGGAGAAGCAGAGTAGACATCAAGGACTGTCTCACCTTTGTGCGGAGTCAGCGTACGTCTTTCCAGGCGGGGAGGACGGATAGGACAATCCTTCAGGAAGTGTTCGGTACTGGCACAGTACAAGCAGAGATTCTCCATGCGGCGTCGTGTCCTCTCTTGAGGTGTCAGGCGAGACCGGTCGACCTGCATAGCCTCCACGGCGGGAGGCACAGGAACGGATTGCAGGGGACCAGAGGAGAGAGGAGCCGGGGAGAAAAAACGCCTGTGCGAACAAAGTCCATATCCTGGCGGAGCTCCTGACGCCTTTCGGAAAAACGCATGTCAATGCGAGTGGCAAGATGGATGAGTTCATGTAGGTTAGCAGGGATTTCTCGTGCGGCCAGAACATCTTTAATGTTGCTGGATAGGCCTTTTTTAAAGGTCGCGCAGAGGGCCTCATTATTCCAGGATAATTCTGAAGCAAGAGTACGAAATTGTACGGCGTACTCGCCAACGGAAGAATTACCCTGGACCAGGTTCAACAGGGCAGTCTCAGCAGAAGAGGCTCGGGCAGGTTCCTCAAAGACACTTCGAATTTCCGAGAAGAAGGAGTGTACAGAGGCAGTGACGGGGTCATTGCGGTCCCAGAGCGGTGTGGCCCATGACAGAGCTTTTCCAGGCAGAAGGCTGACTACGAAAGCCACCTTAGACCTTTCAGTAGGGAACTGGTCCGACATCATCTCCAAGTGCAGGGAACATTGGGAAAGAAAGCCACGGCAGAATTTAGAGTCCCCATCAAATTTATCCGGCAAGGATAGTCGTAGACCAGAAGCGGCCACTCGCTGCGGAGGAGGTGCAGGAGCTGGCGGAGGAGATGATTGCTGAAGCTGTGGTAGTAGCTGCTGTAGCATCACGGTCAGTTGAGACAGCTGTTGGCCTTGTTGCGCTATCTGTTGTGACTGCTGGGCGACCACCGTGGTGAGGTCGGCGACAACTGGCAGAGGAACTTCAGCGGGATCCATGGCCGGATCTACTGTCACGATGCCGGCTGGCAGGTAGTGGATCCTCTGTGCCAGAGAGGGATTGGCGTGGACCGTGCTAGTGGATCGGTTCTAAGTCACTACTGGTTTTCACCAGAGCCCGCCGCAAAGCGGGATGGTCTTGCTGCGGCGGTAGTGACCAGGTCGTATCCACTAGCAACGGCTCAACCTCTCTGACTGCTGAAGATAGGCGCGGTACAAGGGAGTAGACAGAAGCAAGGTCGGACGTAGCAGAAGGTCAGGGCAGGCAGCAAGGATCGTAGTCGGGGGCAACGGCAGGAGGTCTGGAACACAGGCTAGGAACACACAAGGAAACGCTTTCACTGGCACAATGGCAACAAGATCCGGCGAGGGAGTGAAGGGGAAGTGAGGTATAAATAGGGAGTGCACAGGTGAACACACTAATTGGAACCACTGCGCCAATCAGCGGCGCAGTGGCCCTTTAAATCGCAGAGACCCGGCGCGCGCACGCCCTAGGGAGCGGGGCCGCGCGCGCCGGGACAGGACAGACGGAGAGCGAGTCAGGTACGGGAGCCGGGATGCGCATCGCGAGCGGGCGCTACCCGCATCGCGAATCGCATCCCGGCTGGAGACGGTATCGCAGCGCACCGGGTCAGTGGAGCTGCCCGGAGCGCTGCGGTAGCGAGAGAGAAGCGAGCGCTCCGGGGAGGAGCGGGGACCCGGAGCGCTCGGCGTAACAAGGACTATGAACTCTATGGACTCTGACCCATGTACAGGAGGGCGGGTGGTGTGGGTGAAGGGACAGTTTAGAGTAGGTTGTTTTATTATATTTGTAGGTGTGTTTTCTGTATATTTATAGGTGTATATAGGTTATATGTATATAGTATGTATATAGTATATATAGTAAATATTATAATTTTGTTCGTTTTATATCTTGGTTTGTGTATTATATAGTGTTTATAGTAGTGATAGATGGCAGTCGAACTTATTTTTTTTTATTTTTTTTTATTTTTTTTTTTAGTTAAAGCTAAATATGCTATTTTATTTTTGGTTTTTGCACATTAGGTATGCATGCATGTGAGTGTATTTGGTTATGTTTGGTGTAGTATTAGTATTTTTAGGAAAAGCTGGGCTGGCCGTTTAGGCAGGATTTTTGTTCTTGAAAAGTTTGGGTTTATGTTATTTCATTTTGTTGTTTTCCATTATGGCAAAGTTGTGCTGGTTTTGTGTTTGTTATGATTTATATTTTTCTAATAAAAGATTTACAGGATATAACTCAGGATCAGTACAGGATAAGTAATGTAATGTATGTACACAGTGACCTCACCAGCAGAATAGTGAGTACAGCTCTTTAGAATAATACAGGATATAACTCAGGATCAGTACAGGATAAGTAATGTAATGTATGTACATAGTGACCTCACCAGCAGAATAGTGAGTACAGCTCTTTATAATAATACAGGATATAACTCAGGATCAGTACAGGATACGTACGGGGGAGGGGATTATCAGATTATGCAAGTGAGGGGAGGATACCCCCGGCGGTGGGTCCCTTGCTGCGGCCTTGATCCTGGAAGCGGCCGTGTGGGGACTGAGAGGAGCGGGAGACTCTCTATGCTCCGCTCCTCTCTATGATGCCGCCCGTGACGTTGCACCACACGTCACGTCACGTGACCATCTCCCAGACAGCCATTGCGGTACTGGCTGCCTGGGAATGAGTGACGGCGGTGGCGAACATAAAAAGGTAGCGTGCGGCGCAAACCCGCCCCCCCGCCCACTCCTACTAACATTTTGGCCGGGTCCCTGACGCCTGGCCCGCCAGCCTTTATCAGCTTTATGGGGCAAAAGGGGAGAGCTGCTTTTGGGCCCCCAGGAATTACAGGGCCCGGGGCAGCTGCCCCTTTTGCTCCACACCCGGCACACCCTGTGCGCACGCCTATGAGTGTACATGGGTGACAGAGGGGTGTAGAGGAGTGTACATGAGTGACAGAGGGGTGTAGAGGAGTGTACATGGGTGACAGAGGGGTATAGAGGAGTGTACATGGGTGACAGATGGGTGTACATGGGTGACAGAGGGTTGTAGAGAAGTGTAAATGGGTGACAGAGGGGTGTAGAGAGGTGTACAAGGGTGATAGATGGGTGTAGAAGAGTGAACATGGGTGACGAGGGCATAGGGGTGACAGAAGGGTGGACAGGGGGTGGACATGGGTGACAGGAGGGTGGAGAGGGGAGACAGGGGGTCAGAGGGGTGCACAAGGGGGTAATAGAGGGACAGGAGTGACAGAGAGGGGTGGACTGGGGTAACAAAGGGACAGATGGGTGAACAGGAGGGTGGACATGGGTGACAGAGTGTGGGTGGACATGGGTGACGGGGGGTGGACATGGGTGACGGGGAGGATTACATGGGTGACGGGGGAGGGATTACATGGGTGACGGGGGAGGGATTACATGGGTGACGGGGGAGGGATTACATGGGTGACAGGGAGGGTGGACATGGGTGACAGGGAGGGTGGACATGGGTGACAGGGAGGGTGGACATGGGTGACAGGGGGGGTGGACATGGGTGACAGGGAGGGTGGACATGGGTGACAGGGGGGGTGGACATGGGTGATAGGGCGGGTGGACATGGGTGACAGGGGGGGTGGACATGGGTGACGGGGGGGTGGACATGGGTGACAGGGGGGGTGGACATGGGTGACAGGGAAGGATTACATGGGTGACAGGGAGGGATTACATGGGTGACAGGGAGGGATTACATGGGTGACAGGGAGGGATTACATGGGTAACTGAGGGGGTGGACATGGGTGACAGGGGGGTGGACATGGGTGACAGAGGGGTGTACATGGGTGACAGGTGTGTAGAGGAGTGTACATGGGTGGCAGAGGGGTACAGAGGAGTGTACATGGGTGACAGATGGGTGTACATGGGTGACAGAGGGTTGTAGAGAAGTGTAAATGGGTGTCAGAGGGGTGTAGAGAGGTGTACAAGGGTGATAGATGGGTGTAGAAGAGTGAACATGGGTGACGGGGCATAGGGGTGACAGAGGGGTGGACAGGGGGTGGACATGGGTGACAGGAGGGTGGAGAGGGGAGACAGGGGGTCAGAGGGGTGGACAAGGGGGTAAAAGAGGGACAGGAGTGACAGAGAGGGGTGGACTGCGGTAACAAAGGGACAGATGGGTGAACAGGAGGGTGGACATGGGTGACAGAGTGGGGGTGGACATGGGTGACGGGGGGTGGACATGGGTGACGGGGGGGATTACATGGGTGACGGGGGAGGGATTACATGGGTGACGGGGGAGGGATTACATGGGTGACGAGGGAGGGATTACATGGGTGACGGGGGAGGGATTACATGGGTGACAGGGAGGGTGGACATGGGTGACAGGGAGGGTGGACATGGGTGACAGGGGGGGTGGACATGGGTGACAGGGGGGGTGGACATGGGTGACAGGGGGGGTGGACATGGGTGACAGGGGGGGTGGACATGGGTGACAGGGGGGGTGGACATGGGTGACAGGGAGGGATTACATGGGTGACAGGGAGGGATTATATGGGTGACAGGGAGGGATTACATGGGTGACAGGGAGGTATTACATGGGTGACGGGGGGGGTGGACATGGGTGACTGGGGGGGTGGACATGGGTGACTGGGGGGATGGATATGGGTGACAGGGAGGGTGGACATGGGTGACAGGGAGTGTGGAAATGGGTGACAGGGAGGGTGGAAATGGGTGACAGTGAGGGTGGACATGGGTGACAGGGGGGGTGGACATGGGTGACAGGGGGGGTGGACATGGGTGACAGGGGGGGTGGACATGGGTGACAGGGGGGTGGACATGGGTGACTGGGGGGGTGGACATGGGTGACTTAGGGGTGGACATGGGTGACTGGGGGGGTGCACATGGGTGACTGGGGGGGTGCACATGGGTGACTGGGGGGGTGCACATGGGTGACTGGGGGGTGGACATGGGTGACAGGGAGGGTGGACATGGATGACAGGGGGGGATTACATTGGTGACATGGAGGGATTACATGGGTGACAGGGAGGGATTACATGGGTGATAGAGATGGACAGGGAGGTAAACAAGGCAGATATGGCTGACAGGGGGGGGTGGACATGGGTGATAGAGATGGACAGGGAGGTAAACAAGGCAGACATGGCTGACAGGGGGAGTGGACATGGGTGATAGAGATGGACAGGGAGGTATACAAGGCAGACATGGCTGACAGGGGGGGGTGGACATGAGTGACGGGGTCGGGGGGGGGGGGAGGGGTAGAGTGTGGACCTGGGTGAAGGTGGGGGGATTTAGACAGGGTTGAGAAGGTGAACAGAGGGGTGGAAAGGGTACGGTACCTTAAGCAAGCCGGCCCGCACAGCTTGCAGTTCCATAGGAGGCACGGGAGTACGGCGCTGGTGCAGCTCGTTCCGCCCCAGGGCACCATATCCGGCTCACTGCGCCGCAAGGGAGAGGGGGACGGAGGGGGACGCAGGAGACGGAGAGTGAAGGAGGGGGATGCGGGGGACACAGGGAACAGATGGGGAAGGAGGGGAACACGGGTCACGCGGCAGACGCAGGGGACGGAGGGGAACACAGGAAACGCAGGAGATAGAGGGGGACGCTGTGTGCGCAGTGCGCACGCAGACTTCCCTTCCCCCCTGCGCCGTCAGGCCGGGGCGGGACATTTAAAAAAAAATAATAGTAAAAAATAAAAAAAATCACGGCAAAATCCAGCGGCACCACGGGCAGTGCTGAACGGCACACACGTGTGCCGCGGCACCGCGGTTGGGAATCACTGCTATATACTGACCCCCATATATATGAATGTATACTATATACTGACCACATATATATGAATGTATACTATATACTGACCCCCGTATATATGAATGTATACTATATACTGACCCCCATATATGAATGTATATTATATACTGACCCCCATATATATGAATGTATACTATATACTGACCCCCATATATATGAATGTATATTATATACTGACCCCCATATATATGAATGTATACTATATACTGACCCCCATATATATGAATGTATATTATATACTGACCCCCATATATATGAATGTATACTATATACTGACCCCCATATATATGAATGTATATTATATACTGACCACATATTTATGAATGTATACTATATACTGACCCCCGTATATATGAATGTATACTATATACTGACCCCCGTATATGAATGTATATTATATACTGACCCCTATATATATGAATGTATACTATATACTGACCACATATATATGAATGTATACTATATACTGACCCCATATATATGAATGTATACTATATACTAACCCCCATATATGAATGTATTCTATATACTGACCCCCATATATATGAATGTATACTATATACTGACCACACATATGAATGTATACTATATACTGACCCCCATATATATGAATGTATACTATATACTGACCCCCATATATATGAATGTATACTATATACTGACCCCCATATATGAATGTATACTATATACTGACCACACATATGAATGTATACTATATACTGACCCCCATATATATGAATGTATACTATATACTGACCCCCATATATATGAATGTATACTATATACTGACCCCCATATATGAATGTATACTATATACTGACCCCCATATATATGAATGTATACTATATACTGACCACATATATATGAATGTATACTATATACTGACCCCCGTATATGAATGTATATTATATACTGACCCCTATATATATGAATGTATACTATATACTGACCCCCATATATATGAATGTATACTATATACTGACCCCCATATATATGAATGTATACTATATACTGACCCCCATATATGAATGTATACTATATACTGACCACACATATGAATGTATACTATATACTGACCCCCATATATATGAATGTATACTATATACTGACCCCCATATATATGAATGTATACTATATACTGACCCCCATATATGAATGTATACTATATACTGACCCCCATATATATGAATGTATACTATATACTGACCACATATATATGAATGTATACTATATACTGACCCCCGTATATATGAATGTATACTATATACTGACCCCCATATATGAATGTATATTATATACTGACCCCCATATATATGAATGTATACTATATACTGACCCCCATATATATGAATGTATATTATATACTGACCCCCATATATATGAATGTATACTATATACTGACCCCCATATAAATGAATGTATATTATATACTGACCACATATATATGAATGTATACTATATACTGACCCCCGTATATATGAATGTATACTATATATTGACCCCCATATATGAATGTATATTATATACTGACCCCTATATATATGAATGTATACTATATACTGACCACATATATATGAATGTATACTATATACTGACCCTATATATATATGAATGTATACTATATACTAACCCCCATATATGAATGTATACTATATACTGACCCCCATATATATGAATGTATACTATATACTGACCACACATATGAATGTATACTATATACTGACCCCCATATATATGAATGTATACTATATACTGACCCCCATATATATGAATGTATACTATATACTGACCCCCATATATGAATGTATACTATATACTGACCACACATATGAATGTATACTATATACTGACCCCCATATATATGAATGTATACTATATACTGACCCCCATATATATGAATGTATACTATATACTGACACCCATATATGAATGTATACTATATACTGACCCCCATATATATGAATGTATACTATATACTTACCCCCATATATATGAATGTATACTATATATTGACCACATATATGAATGTTTACTATATACTTAGCAACCAATCAGATCGCTTCTTTCATTTTTGAAAAGGCCTCTGAAAAATGAAAGAAGCAATTTGATTGGTTGCTATGGGCAACTCAGCAGCTTTTCCAGGAAAGTAAAGTTTAACCACAACACTGTAACACTGTCCACCCTGGGACTCGAACCAGTGACGGTTTCCCATCCCACTGTACTGCCGAGACGGTCCTGCTTATCTTACATGCAGTGAGATCCCCATAGACCACAATTAGCCTATTGGTTTTATTGGGCAAAAAATCACAGAGTTGATGCACTAGTCACAGTTCTCTATACCATTAATGAAGGGAGGGCTCAATATTCGCAAATTTGCGCATATGCGCACAAATTTTCACATATGCGCAAAAAAAGCGAATATTCGTAATTATGAATATATAGTGCTATATTTGCAATATTCGCAAATTCGCGAATATGCTATATTCACGATTAAAATTTGAATTGTGAATATTCGTGAGCAACACTAGTCGCTGCAAATACAGTGAAGGAGTTTAAACATGCATGGGATAGGCATAAGGCTATCCTTCATATAAGATAGGGCCAGGGACTATTCATAGGATTCAGATTATTGGGCAGACTAGATGGGCCAATTGGTTCTTATCTGCAGACACATTCTATGTTTCTATACTGTATGGATATCAGAAAAATGGCTCCAAGCTCTTATTTCTTTATTAAATTCACTACTTTGGGGCAGGAAAGCACGAGAATGAAATATGTTTCTTTAACGTTAGCTGAGCACGATGGGGGTTGGGCACTTTTTTTTTTTTTAGGTACTTTTTAGCACTAAAATTGCAGACTATTATGAGAAGGAGGGAAAATGTAGTCCTATTTTTTCTCTCTAAGGGTATGTTCACACTACGGAATTCCCACGGAATTCCACGGGCGGAATTCCGAGAGCCGAATTCCGCGGTGTGAACTTAACATTAATGTGAATGGGTTTCCGCGAGAGCCGTTCACACTGCGGAATTTCAGCGCCACTGAAATTGTTCCGCCCAAAGAAAGAACATGTTCATTCTTTGCACGGAAGTCCGCGAGCACTGCATAGCTGTCAATGGTGACGGCTCAGTGCCGCCCGGTCCTACCGCCGCCGCCGGCTGCCAGTCTGAATCTTTGCTCACTGAATTCAGCGAGCGGAGATTCCATTCACACACTGTAGTGTGAACATACCCTAATGGGTCGTTATAAGGATATTTTTGAGATTTTGGAAGCTGGGATACTCACTACACCCATGCATATCTAGATAATTAAGTATGGGAGGAACTTAAAAAATGTTTAAAATCACATGGAGATTTGACTTTACTTCATTATGGTCGAATAAAGCACTTAAAGAATTCCTTAAAATTAAAGATTCACTCTTTTGGATGAAAAGGGGCTTATTTATGTAAATCAATTATACGCTTTAGGTCAAATAAAGTCGTTTGAAGAGATAGCCCATAAGTGTGTGGGGGGAAGACAATCAGAAACATTGTTTTTTACAAATAAGTAACACAGATCATAAAGCAATAAAAGGAGAGATTGGAGATTTCAGGGATTCTATATATAAGAAAAGTTTAATTAGACTATTTCCTTATGCAAAGTTGCTGTCTGGGCATGCTGGGAGTTGTGGTTCTGCAGCGGTTGGGGGTTCACAGCTTGAAGACCACTGCTATAGAGGGTGCAAATGTATCTGAGCCCTGGAACTCAAATAATGTGAAATATGAGATGATCAAAATGGAGCCCCTGCACTAATTACTTGGGTTCTGAGGTCTGTAAGGTCCATAGTAAAAACATCAGGTTCTGTCTATAGCAGATACTAAATCATGGCAGCTCAAAGAAACAAGCAGTCATTCTGACATGTCACATGTGATGTCATAGACAGCTGGAGGCCTGACATCCCACTGACAGCCGCCCGAGCCTTCAGTCTGTTCCAGTGCGATTAGTGAGAATAGTGAGATTAGCGTCTTCTTTTTCTACTTGTCTTAAATGGAGCTAAAAGGACTGGGGTTCGTCCCCCTCCTGTTGGCGTTTTGGTGTGCGGCCTGGCTTGCCACCAGCTACATCATGACGGTCGTCCTCGGCCATGCAGCCTCGCCACTGATGAGCATCAGGTAAGATAAACAAGCAAATGATTCTTATTTCATGGGTTGGGAGTGAGGAAATATCCATAATAACATTGTTTCTTTTCCTTCACAGTGACGTGGGAAATGTCTTTCCCGAAAGCATATTATTCAGAATTGGATTCATAGGGACGTCCATTGGCACTTTGGTACTAACCTTTCTTATTTATAAGTATATGGTTATGCATACTGAAGAGTTCAGGGGTCATCAGGTCCTGATCCAGAGGATCCTGCTGGCCATTGTGTGGGCCTCCTGTTTTTCCACAGCTGTTATGCATGTATTGTCCCCCGAAGAATATCCCAGGATACACTTTGTCAGCACGATAATTTCCATTACATGTGAAGCCTTATACTACCTTGGGCAGTCCATCCAGATGTATAAATTACCAGGAGCAAAAAAAGTCATCCACCATAGTAGATGCACCTGCTGTGGCCTGACTTTTGTCTGTGTAGTTTTCTATTTTGGATATGAAACATTAAAGGAATTATTCCATAATGATGAAGACTGGGACGAGATCCGTGAAATCCCCATCATAATCATCGAGTGGGTGATGCTTCTACTGATCCTGATAAACATCGTGACCTATTATTCCACCATGCAGAGGTTATTGTTGACCGTCTCCAGAAACAGCTGCACACTCTCTCTTAGAGTAAAAATTGATGACTTCGGGGTGTAGACCACCACGGGGGCCATCAAGTGGACTTCTGGGAGAGATACTGCACAGGACACGGAAAACATCTAAAGAAGAATAACTGGGGGACTACATATGGTGCCAGTAATCATGACACAATAATATGAGCTGGTGATATTACCTATACAAAAAAATAAAAAAAAAATAAAAAAAAATATTGGTGTGTGAAGTGTAATACCTAGTTAGAAAAACAGAATCAATTTCATCATTATAACCCCCCTCTGCATTACCCTGTTTATTATTTTTCAAGCAAGCACTTTGTTCTAATTCGTCCACTCTCTGGCGTGCTCCTTGTATAAGGGGTTTGGGATACCCTTTTTGTTTAAAACGATCCTCCAGGTTCTCTAGTTGTTGTAGGTATTTTTGTGTGGAAGAACAATTCCTTCGGATTCTTTTCATTTGACCTAATGGAATGTTCTTCTTCCATTATTTAAGATGGCAACTGTTAAAGTCGAGGTATCTGTTTGCATCCACCTCCTTAAAATAGTTGGCAGTATGCGAACAGCCATCCTGAATATAGATATTTAAATCCAGGAACTCACATTTTTTGGGGGACTGATGCAGCGCTGCCTTTGGATATCTCTGGCTCTGCCATAGCGCTTTTTTTGAGGGGGCGTGTCGGCTGCCCCTTCGTCTGGTGGTCAACACTAGTGTTGCTCGCAAATATTCGCAATGCGCGAATTCGCGAATATTCACCAATATAGCACTATATATTCGAAATTACGAATATTGTTTTTTCCCCCACAGTACACATCACAGTGATCATCCCTCTCTGCTTCCAGCTTGCGTGGTGTAAAGAAGGCTCTAATACTGCTGTGTGAGACTGGCGTACAAATTTTTGCATATGGGAAAATTTGCATATGCAAATTTTCATTTATGCAAATTTTTCACATATGGTAACTTTCGCCCATGCAAATTTTTGTTTATGCTAATTTTTGCTTATGCGAAAATATATCGCGAATTCGAATATGGCCTATGCCGCTCAACACTAATAATGACCCCACATAAAAATTTACTATATACTTGTCCCCACAAATGAATTTATACTATAAACTGACCCCCATATATATGAATGTATACTATATACTGACCCCCATATATATGAATGTATACTATATACTGACCACATATATATGAATGTATACTATATACTGACCCCCATATATATGAATGTATACTATATACTGCCCCCATATATGAATGTATACTTTATACTGACCCCATATATATATTAATGTATACTATATACTGACCACACATGAATGTATACTATATACTGACCCCCATATATATGAATGTATACTATATACTGACCCCCATATATATTAACGTATACTATATACTGACCACACATGAATGTATACTATATACTGACCCCCATATATATGAATGTATACTATATACTGACCCCCATATATATAAATGTATACTATATACTGACCCCCATATATATGAATGTATACTATATACTGACCCCATGTATATGAATGTATACTATATACTGACCCCCATATATATGAATGTATACTATATACTGACCCCCATATATATGAATGTATACTATATACTGACCCCTATATATATGAATGTATACTATATACTGACCACACTTGTGGCACTTGTAGTCCGCTGCAGGCATCCTCCATTGTATGCATTTTTATGCTGGGGATCGCCCCTAGCAACGGACTACAAGGGCAGGATCTGCTCCCCCAGTATAAATGCACAACCGCATTTGGGGTTGAGCACCTCCAGCCATTTGAGACCACGTTTTTTGTTGTTTGTTTAAATTTTATATTTGGAGGTGTGTAAACTCCAACATTAATGCTCCTTGAATATCTACAAGGCAGCATTAAGGTAGCACCTGTGAGGCCAGGCACCCATATTAGCCAACTCAGGTGGGGCTTGCAGCTTGCCTCCCTCCTCCCATTGCATGTGTGCTCAGTCACGCTGGAGGGTATCTGGGAGGAAGTTGTGAGTCAACCGAATGCTGCCGTAATTGCCCACTGGCCCCTGTTTTGCTTATCAAGCACAGGTAGGATTAGCGTTAGGTCTCGCACCAATTTGAGAAACCTTGGCGTTGGTGTGCGGGCTCTGGTGTGTCCTTCATATAAGGATACACTGGCGAATGTCTCAATTTTAACATCAGTGTTGAGGGATAGCCAATGTATTGTTTACATCTACCACAGTAGTGCACCCATATTCCTGTATTGTATCCCATATATATGAATGTATGTATATACCAGTGTTTCCCAACCTTTTTCGGGTCGGGGCACACCTTGGGAAAAAAATTTCCACGGGGCACCGCTACCGAGGTTGACGAGCAAGGAAAAAAAAAAAAAAAAGGATAAAACGGTAAAAAACGCAATGCACTATATCTATTTATCAGTGAGTATGTAGTTTAAAGTGCTGCTTTATACAGCAACTCACCAATGACGTCTTCTCTAATTTGCATCGTTGCCTTCTCTTCTCCATCTGGTCTGGGCCATCATCACGATTTCTTCCAGCCACAATTCTTCACCGTTAAATCTGCAAAACAAACCTATTAGGCGCCAAACTTTTTTTTCTTTTTTTTTTTTACATGGGTGACAGAGGGGTGTAGAAGAGTGGACATGGGTGACAGAGGGGTGGACATGGGTGACAGAGGGGTGTAGAGGGGTGGACATGGGTGACAGAGGGGTGTAGAGAGGTGGACATGGGTGACAGAGGGGTTTAGAGGGGTGTAGAGGAGTGTACAGAGGGGTGTAGAGAGGGGTGTAGAGAAGCGTACATGGGTGACAGTGGTGTAGAGGAGCGTACATGGGTGACAGGGGTGTAGAGGAGCATACATGGGTGACAGGGGTGTAGAGGAGCATACATGGGTGACAGGGGTGTAGAGGAGCATACATGGGTGACAGAGGGGCGTAGAGGAGCATACATGGGTGACAGGAGTGTAGAGGAGCATACATGGGTGACAGGAGTGTAGAGGAGCATACATGGGTGACAGGGGTGTAGAGGAGCATACATGGGTGACAGGGGTGTAGAGGAGCGTACATGGGTGACAGGGGTGTAGAGGAGTGTACAGAGGGGTTTAGAGGAGTGTACATGAGTGACAGATGGGTGTACATGGGTGACAGAGGGGTGTAGAGGAGTGTACATGGGTGACAGATGGGTGTACATGGGTGACAGATGGGTGTAGAGGAGTGTACATGGGTGACAGATGGGTGAACATGGGTGACAGAAGGGTGTAGAGGAGTGTACATGGGTGAAAGAGGGGTGTAGAGGAGTGTACATGGGTGACAGATGGGTGTACATGGGTGACAGAGGGGTGTAGAGGAGTGTACATGAGTGACAGAGGGGTATAGAGGAGTGTACATGGGTGACAGAGGGGTGCAGAAGAGTGTACATGGGTGACAGGGGTGTAGAGGAGTGTACATGGGTGACAGGGATGTAGAGGAGCATACATGGGTGAAAGGGGTGTAGAGGAATGTACAAAGGGGTGTATAGGAGCGTACATGGGTGACAGGGGGTGTAGAGGAGTGTACATGGGTGACAGAGGGGTAGAGAGGAGTGTATATGAGTGAGAGAGGGGTGTTGAGGAGTGTACATGGGTGATAGATGGGTGTAGAGGAGTGGGGCTTGCAGCTTGCCTCCCTCCTCCCATTGCATGTGTGCTCAGTCACGCTGGAAGGTATCTGGGAGGAAGTTGTGAGTCAACCGAATGCTGCCGTAATTGCCCACTGGCCCCTGTTTTGCTTATCAAGCACAGGTAGGATTAGCGTTAGGTCTCGCACCAATTTGAGAAACCTTGGCGTTGGTGTGCGGGCTCTGGTGTGTCCTTCATATAAGGATACACTGGCGAATGTCTCAATTTTAACATCAGTGTTGAGGGAGAGCCAATGTATTGTTTACATCTACCACAGTAGTGCACCCATATTCCTGTATTGTATCCCATATATATGAATGTATGTATATACCAGTGTTTCCCAACCTTTTTCGGGTCGGGGCACACCTTGGGAAAAAAATTTCCACGGGACACCGCTACCGAGGTTGACGAGCAAGGAAAAAAAAAAAAAACAGGATAAAACGGTAAAAAACGCAATGCACTATATCTATTTATCAGTGAGTATGTAGTTTAAAGTGCTGCTTTATACAGCAACTCACCAATGACGTCTTCTCTAATTTGCATCGTTGCCTTCTCTTCTCCATCTGGTCTGGGCCATCATCACGATTTCTTCCAGCCACAATTCTTCACCGTTAAATCTGCAAAACAAACCTATTAGGCGCCAAACTTTTTTTTTTTTTTTTTTTTACATGGGTGACAGAGGGGTGTAGAAGAGTGGACATGGGTGACAGAGGGGTGGACATGGGTGACAGAGGGGTGTAGAGGGGTGGACATGGGTGACAGAGGGGTGTAGAGGGGTGGACATGGGTGACAGAGGGGTTTAGAGGGGTGTAGAGGAGTGTACAGAGGGGTGTAGAGAGGGGTGTAGAGAAGCGTACATGGGTGACAGTGGTGTAGAGAAGCGTACATGGGTGACAGGGGTGTAGAGGAGCATACATGGGTGACAGGAGTGTAGAGGAGCATACATGGGTGACAGGAGTGTAGAGGAGCATACATGGGTGACAGGGGTGTAGAGGAGCATACATGGGTGACAGGGGTGTAGAGGAGCGTACATGGGTGACAGGGGTGTAGAGGAGTGTACAGAGGGGTTTAGAGGAGTGTACATGAGTGACAGATGGGTGTACATGGGTGACAGAGGGGTGTAGAGGAGTGTACATGGGTGACAGATGGGTGTACATGGGTGACAGATGGGTGTAGAGGAGTGTACATGGGTGACAGATGGGTGAACATGGGTGACAGAAGGGTGTAGAGGAGTGTACATGGGTGAAAGAGGGGTGTAGAGGAGTGTACATGGGTGACAGATGGGTGTACATGGGTGACAGAGGGGTGTAGAGGAGTGTACATGAGTGACAGAGGGGTATAGAGGAGTGTACATGGGTGACAGAGGGGTGCAGAAGAGTGTACATGGGTGACAGGGGTGTAGAGGAGTGTACATGGGTGAAAGGGGTGTAGAGGAATGTACAAAGGGGTGTATAGGAGCGTACATGGGTGACAGGGGTGTAGAGGAGTGTACATGGGTGACAGAGGGGTAGAGAGGAGTGTATATGAGTGACAGAGGGGTGTTGAGGAGTGTACATGGGTGATAGATGGGTGTAGAGGAGTGTACATGGGTGACAGAGGGGTGTAGAGGAGTGAACATGGGTGACAGAGGGGTGTAGAGGAGTGTACATGGGTGATAGATGGGTGTAGAGGAGTGTACATGGGTGACAGAGGGGTAGAGAGGAGTGTACATGGGTGACAGAGGGGTGTAGAGGAGTGTGCACCCTAAAGCACAAACTCACACCGCACACGCGTGTGTGTTTATATATATATATATATATATATATATATATATATAAATGTCGAAAAAAATGCAGCACTACTTTACCACAGTAGGCGGGTGCCAGCTCCTCAGGCTCGATCACAGCCAATTGATAACTTCAAAAATGGTGCGGCACTCCAAATATCCAAAAAATAACTATTTATTCCACATGTCAAACAGTGCGACGTTTCAGCCCCTCTTGCTTGCATGCACACATACATAAACAGACCTACACTCATATAAATATCAATACAAACAAAATAAAAAACTTTATTAAAACTTTTTTGGGGATTGAAGGCTTTTTTTTTAGATTGGAGGCTCCATTATACATACACTGTACAGCAATCATACCTCCATTATACATACACTGTACAGCAATCATACCTCCATTATACATATACTGTACAGCAATCATACATTCAGTATACATACACTGTACAGCAATCATACATCCATTATACATACACTGTACAGCAATTATACATCCATTATACATACACTGTACAGCAATCATACCTCCATTATACATACACTGTACAGCAATCATACATTCATTATACATACACTGTACAGCAAGCATACCTCCATTATACATACACTGTACAGCAATCATACATTCAGTATACATACACTGTACAGCAATCATACATCCATTATACATACACTGTACAGCAATCATACATCCATTATACATACACTGTACAGCAAGCAAACCTCCATTATACATACACTGTACAGCAATCATACATTCATTATACATACACTATACAGCAATCATACCTCCATTATACATAGACTGTACAGCAATCATACATTCATTATACATACACTGTACAGCAATCATACATCCATTATACATACACTGTACAGCAATCATACATCCATTATACATACACTGTACAGCAATCATACCTCCATTATACGTACACTGTAAAGCAATCATACATTCATTATACACACACTGTACAGCAATCATACCTCCATTATACATTCACTGTACAGCAATCATACATTCATTATACATACACTGTACCGCAATCATACATCCATTATACATACACTGTACAGCAATCATACCTTCATTATACATACACTGTACAGCAATCATACATTCATTATACATACACTGTACAGCAATCATACCTCCATTATACATACACTGTACAGCAATCATACATTCATTATACATACACTGTACAGCAATCATACATCCATTATACATACACTGTACAGCAAGCATACCTCCATTATACATACACTGTACAGCATTCATACATTCAGTATACATACACTGTACAGCAATCATACATCCATTATACATACACTGTACAGCAATCATACATTCATTATACATACACTGTACAGCAATCATACCTCCATTATACATACACTGTACAGCAATCATACATCCATTATACATACACTGTACAGCAAGCATACCTCCATTACTCATACACTGTACAGCAATAATACATTCAGTATACATACACTGTACAGCAATCATACATCCATTATACATACACTGTACAGCAATCATACACCCATTATACATACACTGTACAGCAAGCATACCTCCATTATACATACACTGTACAGCAATCATACATTCATTATACATACACTGTACAGCAATCATACATCCATTATACATACACTGTACAGCAATCATACATTCATTATACATACACTGTACAGCAATCATACATCCATTATACATACACTGTACAGCAAGCATACCTCCATTATACATACACTGTACAGCAATCATACATTCATTATACATACACTGTACAGCAATCATACATCCATTATACATACACTGTACAGCAATCATACATCCATTATACATACACTGTACAGCAATCATACATTCATTATACATACACTCTACAACAATCATACATCCATTATACAGACACTGTACAGCAATCATACCTCCATTATACATACACTGTACAGCAATCATACATTCATTATACATACACTGTACAGCAATCATACATCCATTATACATACACTGTACAGCAATCATACATTCATTATACATACACTGTACAGCAATCATACATCCATTATACATACACTGTACAGCAATCATACATTCATTATACATACACTGTACAACAATCATACATCCATTATACAGACACTGTACAGCAATCATACCTCCATTATACATACACTGTACAGCAATCATACATTCATTATACATACACTGTACAGCAATCATACCTCCATTATACATACACTGTACAGCAATCATACACCCATTATACATACACTGTACAGCAATCATACATCCATTATACATACACTGTACAGCAATCATACCTCCATTATACATACACTGTACAGCAATCATACATTCATTATACATACACTGTACAGCAATCATACCTCCATTATACATACACTGTACAGCAATCATACCTCCATTATACATACACTGTACAGCAATCATACCTCCATTATACATACACTGTACAGAAATCATACATTCATTATACATACACTGTACAGCAATCATACCTCAATTATACATACACTGTACAGCAATCATACATCCATTATACATACACTGTACAGCAATCATACATCCATTATACATACACTGTACAGCAATCATACCTCCATTATACATACACTGTACAGCAATCATACATTCATTATACATACACTGTACAGCAATCATACCTCCATTATACATACACTGTACAGCAATCATACATCCATTATACATACACTGTACAGCAAGCATACCTCCATTACACATGCACTGTACAGCAATAATACATTCAGTATACATACACTGTACAGCAATCATACATCCATTATACATACACTGTACAGCAATCATACATTCATTATACATACACTGTACAGCAATCATACCTCCATTATACATACACTGTACAGCAATAATACATCCATTATACATACACTGTACAGCAAGCATACATCCATTACACATACACTGTACAGCAATAATACATTCAGTATACATACACTGTACAGCAATCATACATCCATTATATATACACTGTACAGCAATCATACATCCATTATACATACACTGTACAGCAATCATACATCCATTATACATACACTGTACAGCAATCATACATTCATTATACATACACTGTACAGCAATCATACATCCATTATACATACACTGTACAGCAAGCATACCTCCATTATACATACACTGTACAGCAATCATACATTCATTATACATACACTGTACAGCAATCATACATCCATTATACATACACTGTACAGCAATCATACATTCATTATACATACACTGTACAGCAATCATACATCCATTATACATACACTGTACAGCAATCATACATTCATTATACATACACTGTACAACAATCATACATCCATTATACATACACTGTACAGCAATCATACCTCCATTATACATACACTGTACAGCAATCATACATTCATTATACATACACTGTACAGCAATCATACCTCCATTATACATACACTGTACAGCAATCATACACCCATTATACATACACTGTACAGCAATCATACATCCATTATACATACACTGTACAGCAATCATACCTCCATTATACATACACTGTACAGCAATCATACATTCATTATACATACACTGTACAGCAATCATACCTCCATTATACATACACTGTACAGCAATCATACCTCCATTATACATACACTGTACAGCAATCATACCTCCATTATACATACACTGTACAGAAATCATACATTCATTATACATACACTGTACAGCAATCATACCTCCATTATACATACACTGTACAGCAATCATACATCCATTATACATACACTGTACAGCAATCATACCTCCATTATACATACACTGTACAGCAATCATACATCCATTATACATACACTGTACAGCAATCATACATCCATTATACATACACTGTACAGCAATCATACATTCATTATACATACACTGTACAGCAATCATACATCCATTATACATACACTGTACAGCAAGCATACCTCCATTATACATACACTGTACAGCAATCATACATTCAGTATACATACACTGTACAGCAATCATACATCCAGTATACATACACTGTACAGCAAGCATACCTCCATTATACATACACTGTACAGCAATCATACCTCCATTTTACATACACTGTACAGCAATCATACCTCCATTATACATACACTGTACAGAAATCATACATTCATTATACAAACACTGTACAGCAATCATACCTCCATTATACATACACTGTACAGCAATCATACATCCATTATACATACACTGTACAGCAATCATACATCCATTATACATATACTGTACAGCAATCATACCTCCATTATCCATACACTGTACAGCAATCATACATCCATTATACATACACTGTACAGCAAGCATACTTCCATTACACATACACTGTACAGCAATAATACATTCAGTACACATACACTGTACAGCAATCATACATCCATTATACATACACTGTACAGCAATCATACATTCATTATACATACACTGTACAGCAATCATACCTCCATTATACATACACTGTACAGCAATCATACATCCATTATACATACACTGTACAGCAAGCATACCTCCATTACACATACACTGTACAGCAATAATACATTCAGTATACATACACTGTACAGCAATCATACATCCATTATACATACACTGTACAGCAATCATACATCCATTATACATACACTGTACAGCAAGCATACCTCCATTATACATACACTGTACAGCAATCATACATTCATTATACATACACTGTACAGCAATCATACATCCATTATACATACACTGTACAGCAATCATACATTCATTATACATACACTGTACAGCAATCATACATCCATTATACATACACTGTACAGCAATCATACATTCATTATACATACACTGTACAGCAATCATACCTCCATTATACATACACTGTACAGCAATCATTCCTCCATTATACATACACTGTACAGCAATCATACCTCCATTATACATACACTGTACAGAAATCATACATTCATTATACATACACTGTACAGCAATCATACCTCCATTATACATACACTGTACAGCAATCATACATCCATTATACATACACTGTACAGCAATCATACATCCATTATACATACACTGTACAGCAATCATACCTCCATTATACATACACTGTACAGCAATCATACATTCATTTTACATACACTGTACAGCAATCATACCTCCATTATACATACACTGTACAGCAATCATACATCCATTATACATACACTGTACAGCAAGCATACCTCCATTACACATACACTGTACAGCAATAATACATTCAGTATACATACACTGTACAGCAATCATACATCCATTATACATACACTGTACAGCAATCATACATTCATTATACATACACTGTACAGCAATCATACATCCATTATACATACACTGTACAGCAAGCATACCTCCATTACACATACACTGTACAGCAATAATACATTCAGTATACATACACTGTACAGCAATCATACATCCATTATACATACACTGTACAGCAATCATACATCCATTATACATACACTGTACAGCAAGCATACCTCCATTATACATACACTGTACAGCAATCATACATTCATTATACATACACTGTACAGCAATCATACATCCATTATACATACACTGTACAGCAATCATACATTCATTATACATACACTGTACAGCAATCATACCTCCATTATACATACACTGTACAGCAATCATACATTCATTATACATACACTGTACAGCAATCATACACCCATTATACATACACTGTACAGCAAGCATACCTCCATTATACATACACTGTACAGCAATCATACATTCAGTATACATACACTGTACAGCAATCATACATCCATTATACAAACACTGTACAGCAAGCATACCTCCATTATACATACACTGTATAGCAATCATACATCCATTATACATACACTGTACAGCAAGCATACCTCCATTACACATACACTGTACAGCAATAATACATTCAGTATACATACACTGTACAGCAATCATACATCCATTATACATACACTGTACAGCAATCATACATCCATTATACATACACTGTACAGCAAGCATACCTCCATTATACATACACTGTACAGCAATCATACATTCATTATACATACACTGTACAGCAATCATACATCCATTATACATACACTGTACAGCAAGCATACCTCCATTATACATACACTGTACAGCAATCATACATTCATTATACATACACTGTACAGCAATCATACATCCATTATACATACACTGTACAGCAATCATACATTCATTATACATACACTGTACAGCAATCATACATCCATTATACATACACTGTACAGCAATCATACATTCATTATACATACACTGTACAACAATCATACATCCATTATACATACACTGTACAGCAATCATACCTCCATTATACATACACTGTACAGCAATCATACATTCATTATACATACACTGTACAGCAATCATACCTCCATTATACATACACTGTACAGCAATCATACACCCATTATACATACACTGTATAGCAATCATACCTCCATTATACATACACTGTACAGCAATCATACACCCATTATACATACACTGTACAGCAATCATACATCCATTATACATACACTGTACAGCAATCATACCTCCATTATACATACACTGTACAGCAATCATACATTCATTATACATACACTGTACAGCAATCATACCTCCATTATACATACACTGTACAGCAATCATACCTCCATTATACACACACTATACAGCAATCATACCTCCATTATACATACACTGTACAGAAATCATACATTCATTATACATACACTGTACAGCAATCATACCTCCATTATACATACACTGTACAGCAATCATACATCCATTATATATACACTTTACAGCAATCATACATCCATTATACATACACTGTACAGCAATCATACCTCCATTATACATACACTGTACAGCAATCATACATTCATTATACATACACTGTACAGCAATCATACCTCCATTATACATACACTGTACAGCAATCATACGTCCATTATACATACACTGTACAGCAAGCATACCTCCATTACACATACACTGTACAGCAATAATACATTCAGTATACATACACTGTACAGCAATCATACATCCATTATACATACACTGTACAGCAATCATACATTCATTATACATACACTGTACAGCAATCATACCTCCATTATACATACACTGTACAGCAATCATACATCTATTATACATACACTGTACAGCAAGCATACCTCCATTACACATACACTGTACAGCAATAATACATTCAGTATACATACACTGTACAGCAATCATACATCCATTATACATACACTGTACAGCAATCATACATCCATTATACATACACTGTACAGCAAGCATACCTCCATTATACATACACTGTACAGCAATCATACATTCATTATACATACACTGTACAGCAATCATACATCCATTATACATACACTGTACAGCAATCATACATTCATTATACATACACTGTACAGCAATCATACATCCATTATACATACACTGTACAGCAATCATACATTCATTATACATACACTGTACAGCAATGATACATCCATTATACATACACTGTACAGCAATCATACATTCATTATACATACACTGTACAGCAATCATACATCCATTATACATACACTGTACAGCAAGCATACATTCATTATACATACACTGTACAGCAATCATACATCCATTATACATACACTGTACAGCAATCATACCTCCATTATACATACACTGTACAGCAATCATACATCCATTATACATACACTGTACAGCAATCATACATCCATTATACATACACTGTACAGCAATCATACATTCATTATACATACACTGTACAGCAAGCATACCTCCATTATACATACACTGTACAGCAATCATACATCCATTATACATACACTGTACAGCAATCATACATCCATTATACATACACTGTACAGCAATCATACATTCATTATACATACACTGTACAGCAAGCATACCTCCATTATACATACACTGTACAGCAATCATACATCCATTATACATACACTGTGTCTGTACAGCAATCATACATCCATTATACATACACTGTACAGCAATCATACATTCATTATACATACACTGTACAGCAATCATACATCCATTATACATACACTGTACAGCAATCATACATCCATTGTACATACACTGTGACTGTACAGCAATCATACATCCATTATACATACACTGTACAGCAAGCATACCTCCATTATACATACCCTGTGACTGTGCAGCAATCATACATCCATTATACATACACTGTACAGCAATCATACATCCAGTATACATACACTGTACAGCAAGCATACCTCCATTATATATACACTGTACAGCAATCATACCTCGATTATACATACACTGTACAGCAATCATACCTCCATTATACATACACTGTACAGCAAGCATACCTCCATTATACATACACTGTACAGCAAGCATACCTCCATTATACATACACTGTGACTGTACAGCAATCATACATCCATTATACATACACTGTACAGCAAGCATACCTCCATTATACATAAACTGTACAGCAATCATACATCCATTATACATACACTGTGACTGTACAGCAATCATACATCCATTATACATACACTGTGACTGAACAGCAAGCATACCTCCATTATACATACACTGACTGTACAGCAATCATACATCCATTATACATACACTATACAGCAAGCATACCTCCATTATACATACACTGTACAGCAAGCATACCTCCATTATACATACACTGTACAGCAAGCATACCTCCATTATACATACACTGTACAGCAATCATACCTCCATTATACATACACTGTGACTGTACAGCAATCATACATCCAATCCATTAATAATGGATTGGATGTATGATTGTTGTACAGTCACAGACACAGTGCATGTATAATGGATGTATGATTGCTGTACAGTGTATGTATAATGGACAGGGCTGTCTTTAATTTTGATTGGACCCTGGGCAAGCAATTTTTTTTTGGGGCCCCCCGGTCCCCCACCCCCATCCCACACACACTCGGGATCAGTACAGGATCAGTAATGTAATGTATGTACACAGTGACCTCACCAGCAGAATAGTGAGTACAGCTCTGGTGCATAATACAGGATATAACTCAGGATCAATACAGGATAAGTAATGTAATGTATGTACACAGTGACCTCACCAGCAGAATAGTGAGTACAGCTCTGGAGAGAAGGTGTGTTCTGCTGAGCTCCAGAGTTTCCCAGAGAAGCAGTGATTTTCTTCCACCCCTCCCCAGGTGTGTGGCAGACACCTGGGTAGGTTTTCCTGCTATGGAGCCCCGGGAAGCTGGGGCTTCATCTTGCACCCCCCCCCCCCCCCCCGTTCTCGGCTGGCGGGGTGTGCAAAGGAAAATGCAACAGCCAGTAGTCAGGATGGGGTGAGGAGATCCACCAGGGTCCACAGCCATGTGGGGCCCCCTCCCCCGACCTCAGCTGGGAGCTGCAAAGCTTCCAGCAGAAGCTCATCCAGGCAGCGGAGTGGAAAGTCTGCATCTGTTTCCTCAGAACCCCAGCAATGGGGGGTAAAGGGGCCCAGAGAATCCCTGGCCAGCTTTGGGTCCAAAATCCAGGCCAAGATGGCTCAGTATGAACAGCTCGGAAAACAACTAAGAGGCCTCAGAGAGGAGCTGAAGTTTGCAAGACTGTTGAGACCCAATTAGCTCCGAGCAGGCTATAACTACCCCTCCCCCTTACTACAATAATTAATTAAATAATAACTGACACAACAACAATTCAACTTTTCCGTGGGTGGGGATCGGCCACAGCTTTATTTATAAAATTACTTATATAAATAACAATTTAACTGTAACAAAGACACCGATTGGCTTCTTGCCAACCCGAGAGGTGCTGCCACACTGTCCTGTGTGGAGGTCTACCCCGGGTTGACCCCGCTTTCACCGTCTTCTTACCGCCAAGCTGTGACTTACAATAAACAGAGATACAAAAAGGGAGGGAGGGAGGGCAAAACTCCGGGTCCTGGGCAGATTGAGGGGGGAAGGGAGGCACCACAGCTATAAATACCCAGGGGAGGGCCCCTGAAAGCCCGGGAAACTATTAGACCCCTGATTGGTGCACTCCTTCCCCCCCACCCATGGGACATACCACTATAGTTAGCAACAAGTTTTTACAGGCGGGGAGGGGGCTAAAAAACATTGCCTGTATATTTTTTAACCCCTTAACTGCTCACCAGTCAGGGGGCAAGCTAGTTATGCACAGCTTGCCCCTCCAGACTGTTGAGACCCAATTAGCTCCGAGCAGGCTATAACTACCCCTCCCCCTTACTACAATAATTAATTAAATAATAACTGACACAACAACAATTCAACTTTTCCGTGGGTGGGGATCGGCCAAAGCTTTATTTATAAAATTACTTATATAAATAACAATTTAACTGTAACAAAGACACCGATTGGCTTCTTGCCAACCCGAGAGGTGCTGCCACACTGTCCTGTGTGGAGGTCTACCCCGGGTTGACCCCGCTTTCACCGTCTTCTTACCGCCACGGAGGAGACCAGTTAGCCCTACACTGGGCTCCGACCCCCACCCAAGAGATACTGGATAGCCAACACCTGGGGCCAACTCAGCCCCCCGAACACACCCAACACATTTCCTCTCCAGGAAAGTCGCCCAACACATTTCCTCTCCAGCAAATTCGCCCAACACATAACCTCTCCAGGAAATCCGAGGTACCTGCCGCCAGGTCCTATGTTTTTGCATTTTATTTAATTTTTTATTTTTTTTATTTTTTTTGTATTCACTAACTCTTGTGTGAACTCATTTCTCAGACTCGCCCATACACCGAAGAGTGCCGCAGCACTCGCACCACCTTGCGGAAAGCCGCTCGCAAAACAAAAACACATGTGGGAAACATCAAACTGGGCGAAAATAGCAACGCAACATGCAGATCGCCCGCGCCCCACGCGCTGCGCTACCCTCTCCGGAAACTGAGCCCTCTCCGCCGACACCGACACAAAAAGAGAGCGAATCCCAAACTCACAACACCCCCTCCTACAAAGAGAAGCCAAAACCCAAAACAGACAATCGAGGGCGGGGAACATAAAAGAAAAAGGGGGGTGGGGAGGCCCCCACCGCAGTCCAGTCAACAAAAGGACGACAACCGGAAAAAACAGTCATTCGTGGACCCTCATGCAGCACAAGCTGTGTGTCCCAGATCGCCTAAGCAATCTCGGACCGACGGACCTGAAAACGCACAAAATAGGCACCCAAAAAACACATCAGACACCCAAGTGTCATGGAAGGAGACGAGGAGAAAGAAAGTGCCCCATCCACCTAGCCCCGAAAAAAGCCAGCGCAAAACCTCGGATCAGAAAAAACGACACAAAAGCGACAACCAAAAATCCGACCCACAGCCGCCACCAAGCGACCCAAAAACTGATGGGAAAAAACGGTCGCCGACAGCAAGGCCACCCGCTCACGGGCCCAGCCCCTAGGTATACACCAACATCCCACCAACCGCAAAGCAGAAAAGAAAAATCACCCCCCGCCATGCGGCAACCTCCCCACACTGGATCGCAGCACAGTGGGAAAGCACCCTTTTTTTTTTGCACTGAGTAGTAGGTGATTCACACGAACAGGTGAAGATACCCAGCGTCACATACTAAGAATGTTAATTGGATACATGCAGAATACAGCCCAAATCTCGAACCTCCTTGGATAGGAGACACAGCAGTTAACTTATTTTATCACAGCCTATCAAAACGAAATAGGAAGTCAAACAGCAGAACCTTGTAGGTACAAAAAACAAAACCCCTATCCACAAACACATTTGGAACCTTCGGGACCCTCCTTGACTGTAGACATCCCGGCCTCCACACCAACCCCAACTACTCGCAAGCGCCTCACCGTGAGTGCGACCAAGTCGCAGGAGCCACTAAAGCGGACCAAGAAATACACCAATCTCCACGATGACCCACAGGCCGAAAATTTAACCACAACTGTATCACTCAGTCCTACCCCGGGACCCGAACCCGAGGTGGTCTCCCATTCCACAGCCACATGAGCAAACCTTCCGACTCCACCCGAGGGAGCAACCTCCGGAACCATTGCCAGAGAACGGGACAAAGCGTCAACACCCAATACCGACCCCAGGGAGTACAGCCGCAAAATAAACCTTATCTCCAAACAGCGAAGCACTAGGTGCAACAAGCCGAGCGCAGGAAGAAAGCCGAAAGAAAGAAATAATAACAGTGACAACGCCCCAAATGTCAGACCGACAAAACGCCCCCGATCACTCAAATCACACCCAAAAAAGAAAAGCATCACCAAATTATAGCGCAATCAAGCACAGGGGCCACGCCAACCCACACAGTACCGTTACAATCCTAGAACATGAACTGCCGAAGCAAGCACCCAAAGTCCCACAACCAACACCAAAGGAAAAAGCGCAAACAAAAAACCCAAGCATGGCAGAAACCCACTGACTACCAAGACACCCAGTAGTAAACCACCCTGCAGCACCACTGGAAAACCAAAAAACCACACCAACAACCAACCAAACCAGCCACACCCGGGAACAGAGCGAGCTCCCCATGAGCTGCAACGGGGGACTGAAAGCAGGCCTGTCCACTGCATCACGCCTGAAAAAACCCCAACCAACCGGAACGTCAGCCCTTAGTGCACCAGGGGCACATATGCGGGGGCACAGATACCACACACCCTCGGCGGCCAGAGACAACCTGCAGGAAAAAACTCTGCCCTGAACCACATTCCACGTGGAACATTCAGTAAACCAGCAAGGACCGGAACCGGGGCACATAGCGAGCCCTGAAGAAACCAAAACAGAGAAAACGCAATTACTCCCTGACCATAGGAAAGCAGCAAACCAACGCCAACAAGGCATGCGGAAGACATGCTAATCTCCTCAAAATCGTTCCAATTTTAACATACATGCTGCCGAAGCGAGCACAAAATATGGACGCTTCACAAATTTACATGTCAGCCTTGCAGCAACAAACCACACCCCAACAAGTGTAGAGCACAGGAGAATCACCCTTCGGAATACCACCACGAACAGAAGAAACCACACAGGCAAGACAAACGGAGACACAAGCAAAACCTACCCCCAGAGACTCAAGCGAAACCTACCCTCCGCCACATCAGCCAAAGCACCCAGCACGACATACAGGAGTCCCATGCCTACATGAGATTGGGCGAAACAGGAAAAAACAGCAGACAAATATACTAGGACAATGGAGCAGCGGAGAGAGACTACAACTTAAGATGGAGAGATAAACCAAACAAAGGGGGAGAAAACCCAAAGAAACAAAACCGTGACTGGGTGGCAGCCACCGATTCAGGAAAAGGAACATGCCTACGGGAGCTAAGTCAGCAAAACCCCGGCCACCTAGAGCGTAAGGCCAAAAGACCACACACCCAAGCGCGCACCGCAGAAAATGATACCCTACCAAAGCACCCCGTCAAGAAGAGACGTACCCAACTCACAACCAGAGACCAACACAGATATACACCCATATCCAAGACCCAAACTCAACAAACACACGGGAACAAAAGGACGAACACTACACAGACGTAGCCATAAGCACACAAACCAGGGAAGGGGCAAAGCCCCACATCAGAACACTCACCAATTCCAGAAAATGGAGAAGCACAACAGAGGGAGGAACCACTTCACCACCGCCGCAGGCGTGGGACAAGGCACGCTGGAGACCGCCGGGTCGCGGGCACTCGGCCGCCGCCCGGAACGGCGCCGGAAACCACGCCGGGAAAACAGCAGTAGAGGACTCCGAGGGAGAACCCTGCGGGAAGAACCGAAACACCTACTCCCCGCAGGTGAACAGAAGGCCCAAAAAACACCGCCTGTGCCGCCCCCCAGGACCAGAGCGAGAGCGGCGACAAATACGTCTATGCCCCCATCCGGCCCCAGAGGGGGGAAGAGCAACACGAAATCAGGGGAGCACTCCCTACCCCTCCACGGGGGGCATTGGAGAGGCAGGAGGAAGGAGGACAGCAGCGGCAGCAGTGGGGGAAGGGGGGGGGGTTGGGAACTCGGGGCAGAGAGGTGATGGGGAGGCGTGGGGGGGGGGGCGCAGTGGCTGCAAGAACCATGGGGAGCACTGGAAGAGCACGAGGAAAAAGGGGGGGGGGGGCAGCAGCAGCAGTGGGCAGGAGGGGAGTGCTAGTGTGGTGGGGGTAAGGAGCCGGGCAAAGGAGTGGGGACGGTATGAGGGCTCATATAGTTGGCGTTTTGATCTGAAGCTGTCCGCAGTACCATTGTCGTTTCGATCAGAGTTTGAGATCGCTGTTTTTCATATTTACGGTATAAAAAGGGGTCAAAAATACGCTATTTTGGACTGTGAAATTTATTTATTCAAGTAATATTACTTATTTATGTATTTTATTCATTAATTAATAAATTTGTAATGTTTTTTTTTTTTTTTTTTTTATATTATACACGTACGCCATAGACGGAGCGCCTTAAATGACTATATTTATTTATTAATTTTTTTAATTAATTAATTAATTTATTTATTTTTTTATACTACGGACATGTAGGCACGTGGCGATACCACACATGTGTATGTTGTTGTAATATACAGTATTTTATGTATTATTATTTTATTTATAGATTTTAATTTTTTATCATTACTATTATGATATTTTTATTTTCTTTTCTTTTTTTTTTTTTTTATTATTATTAATTTTTATTTTTTATTTATTTATTTTATGATGGGGAAAAGGGGGGTGATCAAACGTGTAAAATTGCAAGGGTTAAAAGATCTTTATTAACTTAACTATTCAAATACTTCAACAGTTTATTTTTTTTTTTGCAATGCTATAGCTCCCCTAGGAGCTATAACACTGCACACACTGAACCTGACACCGATCACTTGCCATGTAGTAACATGGCAATGATCGGTGTTATCAATGATTGATTGCTCAAGCCTGAATTTCAGGCTTGGAGCAATCAATTGAGGAGCGGACGCGCAGGAGGCAGGTGAGTGACCCTCCTGCTGCGTCCCAGCTGATCGGGACATCGCGATTTTATCGCGATGGTCCCGATCAGCCCGCTGAGCAGCCGGGATGCGTTCAATTACATTTTCAGACGCGGCGATGACTTTGATCGCCGCGTCTGAAAAGGTGATGCCGGACATCTGCCAGATCGGCGATGTCTGGCATTATCAGGGGTCCTGGTCGCTAATAGCAACTGGGACCCAACAGCTATAATGCACGCTCACTATGTGAGCGCGGATTATAGCTGGGGACGCGCAAATGGACGTTAATAAACGTCCATTTGCGCAAACGTTAAAGGGGGTTAAAACAGCAGCAGCCACCCAGGGGCCACCACCTCCAGAGCGGAGGGGACAAACAGGCGGGAGGGGGGGGGTTATGGTAAGGACCGCAACAGGGGGGGGGGGGGGAGGCAGACGAAGGGGACCGCAACAGGGGGGAAAAAAGAGACGGACGGGGCAAGTAGGTAATCAGAGCCTGCTCCAGGAGCACCCCGGAGAGAGGGATCAAAGTACAGGCAGGGGAGAGGGCAAAAGAACGGGACAGGGCTCAAAGGGATTACAGTGGGAAAGGAGGGCAGGACTGATAAGAGGTCCGCCAGCCTCCTGAACCCGCCAAGGGTGCAACAGGAGGGGAGGCCAGCTCAGCCACAAGGGAGCATGCCAGCCCTCACCCTCCTGCTCCATCCAGGCCACAAATAAGGGGCAGACACATACCAGCCAGCAGTCAAAACTCCGGGTCCTGGGCAGATTGAGGGGGTAAGGGAGGCACCACAGCTATAAATACCCAGGGGAGGGCCCCTGAAAGCCCGGGAAACTATTAGACCCCTGATTGGTGCACTCCTTCCCCCCCACCCATGGGACATACCACTATAGTTAGCAACAAGTTTTTACAGGCGGGGGAGGGGGCTAAAAAACATTGCCTGTATATTTCTTAACCCCTTAACTGCTCCCCAGTCAGGGGGCAAGCTAGTTATGCACAGCTTGCCCCTCCAGCTACCAAGCAAACAATGCAGCAAAGACCAAGAGGGCAGCATTTTCCACCAAGGTGAGAGCTCTGAAGAAACAGGTGGATGAGATTGTGAGGCTGAGATCGGACATTGTGGAGGGAGGTGGTATACTCAGCGAGAGACTTGTGAACAAGGATCGTTTCTCCAGCATGAAGGTCTCAGGACAAGTGAGTAACCAAGATGACTGCCAGAGTGAGGAGGAAGAGATGGAGGGAGGTGAGGAGGGGGATGTGAGTGAGGGGGATATGAATACTGGACCTGTGTGTACCACCACTACTGTTACCCCAGACCCCCCACTTACCCTCAGTGAGGACTATGTAAACCCGGCTCAGGTGGCCTTACCTCCCTCCAGTGAGGAGGAGGCTGATGATAATGATGACGGCAGTGACTGCAGTGATGGAAGCGGCTTGGCAGATGGGGGTCTCCTGCGGGCAATTGTTATGCAGGAGTCCCCCACCCGTCTGGAAAACTTTTCCTTTGGGGATGATTTGGGCCCAGAGGAGAAGGGAAAGAAGAAGAAGAAAGGAAAGGGCAAGAAGAGGAAGAAGACACAAGGAGTTAAGTTTGTCTTTTCTCCCTTCCAGCAGTCTGGGTCGGCTGAAAAGTCGGTTCAGGGTGCTGGGTCCCCCAATCTGCCAGACCCCGTTTCTGTAGTGGAGCGGGGCCAGCATGGGGGATACAATAGCGCACCCAAAATGGCCGCGGGTGCTATAGAAAAAAAAGGGCACCCTCCTGTGAGGGGGGAGGGTGTCCAGGCACCGGAAAATGGCGGCAGATTCACCCGTTCGGGGGGTGGTCCCCTGGTTGAAGTGGGCGGTACAGGTCCTGGCACCGCAGGGCACTCTCCTATGAGGGGGGGAGTGTCCGGGCGCTGGACCTTGTTGGTTCAGGGGGCGGTCCCCTAGGTGGCGTGGTTGATACTGGTTCTGGCGCCAGGGGGCACTCCGCTATAAAGTGGGAGGTTCCCTGCACATCAGCTGTAGCGGGAGTTAGTCCGGAGGGACAGTCTTTTTGTGAGGGGGCGTGGCCACCCATGTCAGAGGCGGAGCCTGTGTCTGCACCCAAAGACACAGGAAGAAAGAACTATGCAGCACCAATCCTGAAACCGGCAACCCTTAAACATGAAGCAAAAGACCCAGCCAGCCCAGTCTGTAACACTCCAAGGGAGAGTGAACGCAAGAGTGAAAGTGAAAGGAAAAATGTGAATAAAAATGGTAATGTGCAGAATGTGAGTTATGGTGGTGTGCATGGGAGGAGTTGTGGTAGCAGTGTTGATGAGGGGGGTGCAAGCGGAGTGCAAGAAAGGGGTGCAAGTAGTGTGCAAGAGAGGGGTGCAAGAGGAGTGCAAGAGAGGGGTGCAAGTGTAGTCCAAGAGAGGGGTGCTAGTGAAATACAGGTGAGGAGTGGTAGTGGAATGACAGAGAGAGGTGTTATGGCTGTTAAGAATAAGGGTCCAGGTTTGGCCTCTGGGTCAGTTCCTGGTTCGACTGCCCCCCCGGTAGTGGCTGCTTCTCCCAGAAGCTATGCCAGCGTCACTGCCGGGGGATCAGGGGGATCCCCATCTCCGTCTGGCTCTGGGGGTCACTTGCAACAGCGCCTCCTGGAGGCTCTACGTAGGGGAGACAGGTCAATCCATGTAGAGGGGAGGGGTGAGGTTGACCTGTCTTTTTGGATAGAAAGACATGGCTTAGGCGCCTTCCGAGAACAAAACGGGGAGATGGTCTGGTCCCTCCCGACATCCGGCCAGGAAAGTGGCCGTAGGAATGTGGTTCGTTTAGTGTGGAGGGGCGAAGATGCGCGTCCGCCTCGGGGTAAGGTGGTTGAGCTCCTCCTCCGGATGGAATTCAGGGCAAGTGACATCTTTGCCCTGATCCACCCCTATGGTACTTCCGAGTTTGACATCAGCTTTGTTCGGCCAGAGGGTCTGGAACTTTTCTGGTCGAATTATGAGGTGGTGAAAAGCGAGCCCGGCTGGCGGGATTTCGCCGTAAAGGCGATATCCCGTCAGAATCTGGCCAAGAAAGTGACCGTTTTGACACGTAACGAGTCACTATCTTGCTATGACATTATGACTTGGCTTAGCCGATATGGGGATGTGACGGACATGCCAAAAAAGAACTATGACGAACATGGGATCTGGTCTGGGGCCTGGACGTTTTCCGTCAAACTGAAGCGTTCGGGGAGCACTGTTGCCCACATCCCATCAGCTGCTTTTCTTGGGAGAGACAGAATCCAAGTTTTCTACCAGGGGCAGCCCAAGGTCTGTCACAGGTGTGGCAGCCCCACTCACTTTAGCGCAGCCTGTACCGTGCAGGTCTGTGCACTGTGCGGTGGGGTAGGTCATCTTGCCGCATCCTGTAGGCAGATCAGGTGTCATCTGTGTGGTGTCTTAGGACACCCTTTCAGCCGTTGTCCTAGCGCCTTTGCCCGTGCGACGGTCACCTTGGCTGGGGAGAGCAGTAACGTTGCCTCAGCTGGGGAGGGCACGGGTGCGGGTGAAGGTGCAACAGGGTCAGTGAAGAGGAAAAGTCCCGCCAGGCTGAGGCGGGAGGCTAATCGGAGAAGGAGCAGGGAACTGGAGAGTTCCCATGTGGCAGGGGTAGCTTCTGGCCCTGCTCCTGAGGTTAGTCCTGAAACTGCTGAGACCCTGGGGGAGAATGTGCTGGAAGAGGAAATGGGGAGAATCTGTAAAGAAGAGGGCAGCAAGGCCGATCTTTCCGATTCCTCCCACTGTGAAAGTGTGGATGAGGAGGGTGAAGAGAGGCCAAAAAAGAAGGGCAGTAAAGGGAGAAAGAAGAGGTCGGAGCCCTCTAGTCCCCGTGCTGCGGACCAGGTCCCAAGCGGAAGCTTACCTGCCCCCCCTCTGATTGATCTGTCTAACCGGTACTCTGTCCTTGAAGACATCTCCTCCCCCTCCTTGAAGGGGGGGGGGGGGTCAGGGTTTGGGTGCCTGAAGTGGGGGAGCCTCCAGGGGGAACTGGGCCCTGTCCTGATGGGGCAATTTCCGCAGGGGATGGGGCCAAATCGGAGCCAGGCGGAGATGGGGATTATAAAATGGACCAGTCAGAATCAAAAAAACGGTCCAAAGACAAGGAAGCCTCCTCATCTGGGGATGAGGGGGTAAAGAAGAAACAAAAATGAGGGGGTTAGGGCCGTCTATCTCAATCACCCATGATGGCGGCACTCACCCCATTGACACTGGCATCTATTAACTGTGCCAGTATAAAGTCTGATACGGCTAGATTCGCAGCCTTTGATTTTCTCGGCCGTGTTGAAGCCGATATTTTGTATCTGCAGGAGACCAGGTTGTCAGATCTTGCCTCTCTGGTAAAAGCCAGGAGAGAGTGGAGGCGTGGCCCCTCCCACTGGTCTCTTGCGGCTGAGCCGTATAGTGGGGTGGCGGTCCTTTTTACTGCTCCTGTTGAATGCAGACGGGTTATTGAGTTAGAAATGGGGAGGTGCCTGATCTTAGATGTCCTCATGAAGGGGCAAGAGCTCCGGCTTATTAACATCTACGCCCCACAAACCAAGTGGGGCCGCAAAGATCTCTTTATGAGGATTAAGCCCTTTCTTTTTACAAGCCGACAGGTGATCTTTGGAGGGGATTTCAATACTGTCACAAGGTCCCAAGATAGGAGAGGCTCCAATGATCGGTTGGCTTATGATAGCATAGCTCTCAATAGCATAGTTAGGGAAGCTCGCCTAGAGGACGCCCACATCCGGAGCCCCTCAGGCCACGCGGGTTTCACCTATCATCGAGGTAGCTGCAGGTCTAGAATAGACAAGTTTTATTTGAAGGAGGAAGCTGTCTCTTCTGCAGTGTCCTTGGTTGAGGTGGAGTTCTCCGATCACTGTATGATTTTGTTTTCCCTGAATGTTTCAGAGACCCCTCGGATGGGTAAAGGTTATTGGAAGCTGAATTCGTCCCTCCTGGAGGAAGCAGAGGTAAGACAGTCCTTTGAGGATTTTCTTCAGAGTCAGGTACCTTTACTGGGCCTATGTAGTAGTAAGTCAGAGTGGTGGGAGATATTCAAGAAGCGGGTTGCGGGGTTCTTCCGCCAGCTCTCGAGCCTCAGGTCCCTGAATAGGTATCGCCTGTATCAGGGACTGAGGAGGAAACTCGAGCTTCTCGTCTCGACTGGAGGTAGCCGGGAGGATATCTCCAGAGTGAAGTCCTTGCTGATGAGGTGTCAGTACGATAGGCACGCATCTTTGGTTTTTGAGAGGGATTTCGGGAAGTACCGCTCGCCCGACCCTTACAGAAACTGTAAGATGTCAGTGAGTAGTAAAGTCATTTCAGGACTGATTGATAGTACAGGATCTCTGAATCGGTCCAGATCAGGGATCTTGGAGGTCGTCAGATCCTTCTACTCGCATCTCTTGGGAAGGAAGGATCTAGATCGAGACGGGATGTCGGCTTTCCTGGCTGAAACCATTCCTGAGCCAGGGGTAGACCCCTCTCTTGATGTTTTGGCAAAAAAAATAAGGGAAGAGGAAGTGAGACTGGCGATTGAGGGGCTTGCCCCCAAAAAGTCACCAGGTCCGGATGGCTTAACATCCGAGTGGTACAAGACCTTTAAGGAGTCTTTAGCTCCCCTCTTGACTGAGGTATTCAATGAGTGTCTCTCCTCGGGCACTCTGCCGAAGTCAATGAGGAGGTCAGCCCTGATTCTTCTCTCAAAGGGTAAAGATCCCAGCCGTATTGAGAATTGGAGGCCCATAGCTCTTCTCAATACGGACAGGAAGCTTCTGGCAGAGATACTGTTTAATCGGCTGGTGAAGTTTGCACCCCGGCTCCTTTCGGGGGCCCAGCACTGCTCTGTTCCAGGCCGAAGCACCTTAAGTGCTGTTCTCGGTGTCCGGGAGGCAGTGGAGTGGAGTAGTGCAGGTCTCTGGAAGGGGTACTTGCTGTCCCTGGATCAGGCCAAAGCATTTGATCGGGTGAACCACGAGTACCTCTGGTCCGTCCTCCTGAGATATGGCTTACCGTGTGCTTTTATTAATTGGCTTAAGACCTTATATGCAGGGGCAGAGAGTTTCCCGCTGGTGAACGGGTGGTCTGGCCGCTCTTTTGAGGTGGGGTCCGGAGTCCGTCAGGGTTGTCCTTTGAGCCCGCTTTTATACGTGTTCGCAATTGATCCCTACGCCCGGAGGGTAGATTGTGGGCCGTTGGCGGGAGTCGGGATGAGTCTGGCGGAGCTGGATGTCGCCCAGAGAGTGGGGGTGTACGCTGATGATGTCACCATTTTCGTGTCCTCGAGAGAGGAGGTCGATGTGGTGATGTCGGAGGTGGAATGCTACTCGGAGGCATCCGGGTCTAAGATCAACCGGGATAAGTGTGAAAGTCTCTGGCTGGGAGGGGGAGATCCCACTTTTGATCTCCCGGACACCCTCCCAGGGCCCCAAGACTCAGCAAAAATTCAGGGCATCACATTCGGCCAGGATGATTATCCCACCAAAAACTGGGATGGTAAGCTACAGGATGCCACTCATAGGGTGGATCAGTGGAAGGGTTGGTCTATGACCCTCAGGGAAAGGGTACACCTGATCAAATCGTATCCTGCTCCCCTTGTTTATCTATCTTGGCAGTGTATGTATCTTGCCAGATTCCTACTACACTAGGATCTACAGCCTGTTTTTCCAACTGTTATGGGGGAACAGGGTGAACCTAGTCAAGAGGGAGGTTACGTACCGCACAAGGAGACTAGGGGGTTTATCTATGGTAAACCCTGTGGTGTTCTTAACAAACACCTTCTTGAAAGCTAACATTTCAAACCTCTGGTCGGAGAGGGCTCCTCCGTGGGTACTCTCCTGCAGGGAATGGTTTCGGCCTTTCTTCCAGGAATGGGAGACAGGAGGGCAAGTGAAGGACCTCCGTACGCCCCATGGGCATCTTCCGGCTTACGCTACCCCGACTCTGAAGGCGATACGTCGGTGGGGTCTGGGAGTGTGGGAGATCAGGACCCAGTCAAGGCAGTTCCTTGACAAACGGGTTCTGTTGACCCACTTCCAGAAGCCTCTGGCGCTCAGGGACTGCCCAGGTCGGGATCTGAGGGTGGGGTTGTATCTCTTAAATATGAAAAGGATCCCCCAGAAGTTTTGGGACTTGGCCTGGCGCTGCTTTCAGGGGAAGCTATATGTGAGGGACAATTTGAAGTGCAGGAGATCTGATGACCGGGGATGTCCCCGAGAAGAGTGCGGGGACATGCTGGAAAGCATGGACCATTTCCTGCTTCATTGTCCCTTTAATATAAGGGTCTACAACCGGGTGGGCGCTTCCATCGGCTGGAGTCAACTTGCCGGCCTTACCTATCCAGAGTGGGCTTATGGGGCATTCAGGAACCTGGGTGGCCGAGATCGGGGCACTTTGTTTTTAGTCAGTTTAGTGGTTAGGTACTACACGTGGAATGCACGGTGTTTAGTGTCTAATCAGCGCAAAGTCCTCTCCGAGGTGGAGGTCTGTAGGAACATCACCGGTGACCTCGGGAAGATCAGGTCTTTGGAGTATGGCAGTCTTGGTACCAGTAGGGCTTCTCTCCTATGGAGAGGATTTTCTTTTGATGTGCCCTAGGTACTAGACCTTTTGGGTAGAGCAACCTTGTTTTTGTTAGGGACAGTGATGCAGGGACAGGGTTAGGGTGATAGTAGGGTCAGTTTATCTTTAGGGATAATGGTAGGGTGAGAGGTAGGGTGCAGTTAGGGAAAGAATATACATTTTGTATGTATCAGGATTGCCTTCCTTCTTCCTGGTGGTGGGCTAATGCATGTGCACCATAGCTTTTTGTTTTATTTTCAGATGCTATGGTTATGAAGGGCTTACAGGCACCGAACTTGGGCCTAAAGTGGGTTGCATTGTTTGCTTATGTATATTAAAGCTGGTAATGGTTAAGTTGGTTGGGAGGAGTTCTAGGTTGGGAGGGTATATTTGTGGGTGGTGGTGGTCTTTTCTTTTGGTGGACCTGGCATGGGTCAGTTGTGGACTGGACATTGAGGACTATGAACTGTATGGAAAAAACTCTGACCCATGTACAGGAGGGCGGGTGGTGTGGGTGAAGGGTCAGTTTAGTGTAGAATGTTCTTTTATATTTGTAGGTGTGTTTTCTGTTTATTTATAGGTGTATATAGTTTGTGTATAGTATTGTACATAGTAGTGTATATAGTTAGTTATGTATATAGTATGTATAATGTTATATTATTATAAAAAAAATATATATATCTATATATTTTTTTTTAAGTATATAGTATTTATAGTAGAGATAGACATGGCAGTCGAACCAGTTTTGTTTTTGTAGTAATGTTTCTTTAGTATCCCGTTGTGGATTTATTTTCTTTGGTTTATATATGTAGTATGTAGTAAAGATGTGTGTAAGCATGTGTGTATTGTGTTTTCTGTGATATTTTCCCGAGTTTGGGTATTTTGAGTTGAATTTAATTTATTTATTTATTTATTTTTGGTTTCTTGGTTAAATGTAGTTAATATATGGATATATATGTGTGCATGTGTGAGTGTGGTATAGTGTTGTTATTATTATTATAATTATTATTATTATTTAAAAAAAAAACATGGTGTGCAGTGTGAGTGCTTGTTGTGTTTTCTATTTGTAATGTATGATTTTTCCCGAGTTTGGGTGTTTTGAGTTAAAGCGAAATAGTGCTATATTTATGTTTCTTATGAGTGTGTTGTTTGGCTATGAAAGGTGTAGTTATAATATTTCTAGTTCTAGTAGGAAAGCTGGGCTGGCCGGTTAGGCAGGATTTTTGTTCTTTTATTTAAATGTAAAGTTTGGATTTATGTTATTTCATGTTGTTGTTTTCCGTTATGGCAAAGTTGTGCTGGTTTATGTTTTGTTATGATTTATATTTTTCTAATAAAAGATTTACAGGATATAACTCAGGATCAGTACAGGATAAGTAATGTATGTAGACAGTGACCTCACCAGCAGAATAGTGAGTACAGCTCTGGAGTATAATACAGGATATAACTCAGGATCAGTACAGGATAAGTAATGTAATGTATGTACACAGTGACCTCACCAGCAGAATAGTGAGTACAGCTCTTTAGAATAATACAGGATATAACTCAGGATCAGTACAGGATAAGTAATGTAATGTATGTACATAGTGACCTCACCAGCAGAATAGTGAGTACAGCTCTGGAGTATAATACAGGATATAACTCAGGATCAGTAAAGGATAAGTAATGTAATGTATGTACATAGTGACCTCACCAGCAGAATAGTGAGTACAGCTCTTTAGAATAATACAGGATATAACTCAGGATCAGTACAGGATAAGTAATGTATGTACACAGTGACCTCACCAGCAGAATAGTGAGTACAGCTCTTTAGAATAATACAGGATATAACTCAGGATCAGTACAGGATAAGTAATGTAATGTATGTACATAGTGACCTCACCAGCAGAATAGTGAGTACAGCTCTTTAGAATAATACAGGATATAACTCAGGATCAGTACAGGATACGTACGGGGGAGGGGATTATCAGATTATGCAAGTGAGGGGAGGATACCCCCGGCGGTGGGTCCCTTGCTGCGGCCTTGATCCTGGAAGCGGCCGTGTGGGGACTGAGAGGAGCGGGAGACTCTCTATGCTCCGCTCCTCTCTATGATGCCGCCCGTGACGTTGCACCACACGTCACGTCACGTGACCATCTCCCAGACAGCCATTGCGGTACTGGCTGCCTGGGAATGAGTGACGGCGGCGGCGAACATAAAAAGGTAGCGTGCGGCGCAAACCCGCCCCCCCGCCCACTCCTACTGACATTTTGGCCGGGCCCCTGACGCCTGGCCCGCCAGCCTTTATCAGCTTTATGGGGCAAAAGGGGAGAGCTGCTTTTGGGCCCCCAGGAATTACAGGGCCCGGGGCAGCTGCCCCTTTTGTTCCACACCCGGCACACCCTGTGCGCACGCCTATGAGTGTACATGGGTGACAGAGGGGTGTAGAGGAGTGTACATGAGTGACAGAGGGGTGTAGAGGAGTGTACATGGGTGACAGAGGGGTATAGAGGAGTGTACATGGGTGACAGATGGGTGTACATGGGTGACAGAGGGTTGTAGAGAAGTGTAAATGGGTGACAGAGGGTTGTAGAGAAGTGTACAAGGGTGATAGATGGGTGTAGAAGAGTGAACATGGGTGACGGGGGCATAGGGGTGACAGAGGGGTGGACAGGGGGTGGACATGGGTGACAGGAGGGTGGAGAGGGGAGACAGGGGGTCAGAGGGGTGGACAAGGGGGTAATAGAGGGACAGGAGTGACAGAGAGGGGTGGACTGGGGTAACAAAGGGACAGATGGGTGAACAGGAGGGTGGACATGGGTGACAGAGTGGGGGTGGACATGGGTGACGGGGGGTGGACATGGGTGACGGGGAGGATTACATGGGTGACGGGGGAGGGATTACATGGGTGACGGGGGAGGGATTACATGGGTGACGGGGGAGGGATTACATGGGTGACGGGGGAGGGATTACATGGGTGACAGGGAGGGTGGACATGGGTGACAGGGAGGGTGGACATGGGTGACAGGGAGGGTGGACATGGGTAACAGGGGGGGTGGACATGGGTGATAGGGGGGGTGGACATGGGTGACAGGGGGGGTGGACATGGGTGACGGGGGGGTGGACATGGGTGACAGGGGGGGTGGACATGGGTGACAGGGAGGGATTACATGGGTGACAGGGAGGGATTACATGGGTGACAGGGAGGGATTACATGGGTGACTGAGGGGGTGGACATGGGTGACAGGGGGGGTGGACATGGGTGACAGAGGGGTGTACATGGGTGACAGGTGTGTAGAGGAGTGTACATGGGTGGCAGAGGGGTACAGAGGAGTGTACATGGGTGACAGATGGGTGTACATGGGTGACAGAGGGTTGTAGAGAAGTGTAAATGGGTGTCAGAGGGGTGTAGAGAGGTGTACAAGGGTGATAGATGGGTGTAGAAGAGTGAACATGGGTGACGGGGGCATAGGGGTGACAGAGGGGTGGACAGGGGGTGGACATGGGTGACAGGAGGGTGGAGAGGGGAGACAGGGGGTCAGGGGGGTGGACAAGGGGGTAAAAGAGGGACAGGAGTGACAGAGAGGGGTGGACTGCGGTAACAAAGGGACAGATGGGTGAACAGGAGGGTGGACATGGGTGACAGAGTGGGGGTGGACATGGGTGACGGGGGGTGGACATGGGTGACGGGGGGGATTACATGGGTGACGGGGGAGGGATTACATGGGTGACGGGGGAGGGATTACATGGGTGACGAGGGAGGGATTACATGGGTGACGGGGGAGGGATTACATGGGTGACAGGGAGGGTGGACATGGGTGACAGGGAGGGTGGACATGGGTGACAGGGGGGGTGGACATGGGTGACAGGGGGGGTGGACATGGGTGATATGGGGGGTGGACATGGGTGACAGGGGGGGTGGACATGGGTGACAGGGGGGGTGGACATGGGTGACAGGGGGGGTGGACATGGGTGACAGGGAGGGATTACATGGGTGACAGGGAGGGATTATATGGGTGAAAGGGAGGGATTACATGGGTGACAGGGAGGGATTACATGGGTGACTGAGGGGGTGGACATGGGTGACTGAGGGGGTGGACATGGGTGACGGGGGGATTACATGGGTGACAGGGAGGGATTACATGGGTGACAGGGAGGGATTACATGGGTGACGGGGGGGTGGACATGGGTGACTGGGGGGGTGGACATGGGTGACTGGGGGGATGGACATGGGTGACTGGGGGGATGGATATGGGTGACAGGGAGGGTGGACATGGGTGACAGGGAGGGTGGAAATGGGTGACAGGGAGGGTGGAAATGGGTGACAGGGAGGGTGGACATGGGTGACAGGGAGGGTGGACATGGGTGACAGGGGGGTGGACATGGGTGACAGGGGGGGTGGACATGGGTGACAGGGGGGGGTGGACATGGGTGACTGGGGGGGTGGACATGGGTGACTTAGGGGTGGACATGGGTGACTGGGGGGGGTGCACATGGGTGACTGGGGGGGTGCACATGGGTGACTGGGGGGTGGACATGGGTGACAGGGAGGGTGGACATGGATGACAGGGGGGGATTACATTGGTGACATGGAGGGATTACATGGGTGACAGGGAGGGATTACATGGGTGATAGAGATGGACAGGGAGGTAAACAAGGCAGATATGGCTGACAGGGGGGGGTGGACATGGGTGATAGAGATGGACAGGGAGGTAAACAAGGCAGACATGGCTGACAGGGGGGGTGGACATGGGTGATAGAGATGGACAGGGAGGTAAACAAGGCAGACATGGCTGACAGGGGGGGGGTGGACATGAGTGACGGGGTCGGGGGGGGGAGGGGGTAGAGTGTGGACCTGGGTGACGGTGGGGGGATTTAGACAGGGTTGAGAAGGTGAACAGAGGGGTGGAAAGGGTACGGTACCTTAAGCAAGCCGGCCCGCACAGCTTGCAGTTCCACAGGAGGCACGGGAGTACGGCGCTGATGCAGCTCGTTCCGCCCCAGGGCACCATATCCGGCTCACTGCGCCGCAAGGGAGAGGGGGACGGAGGGGGACGCAGGAGACGGAGAGTGAAGGAGGGGGATGCGGGGGACACAGGGAACAGATGGGGAAGGAGGGGAACACGGGTCACGCGGCAGACGCAGGGGACGGAGGGGAACACAGGAAACGCAGGAGATAGAGGGGGACGCTGTGTGCGCAGTTCGCACGCAGACTTCCCTTCCCCCCTGCGCCGTCAGGCCGGGGCGGGACATTTAAAAAAAAATAATAGTAAAAAATAAAAAAAATCATGGCAAAATCCAGCGGCACCACGGGCAGTGCTGAACGGCACACACCGCGGTTGGGAATCACTGCTATATACTGACCCCCATATATATGAATGTATACTATATACTGACCACATATATATATGAATGTATACTATATACTGACCCCCGTATATATGAATGTATACTATATACTGACCCCCATATATGAATGTATATTATATACTGACCCCCATATATATGAATGTATACTATATACTGACCCCCATATATATGAATGTATATTATATACTGACCCCCATATATATGAATGTATACTATATACTGACCCCCATATATATGAATGTATATTATATACTGACCACATATATATGAATGTATACTATATACTGACCCCCGTATATATGAATGTATACTATATACTGACCCCCATATATGAATGTATATTATATACTGACCCCTATATATATGAATGTATACTATATACTGACCACATATATATGAATGTATACTATATACTGACCCCATATATATGAATGTATACTATATACTAACCCCCATATATGAATGTATACTATATACTGACCCCCATATATATGAATGTATACTATATACTGACCACACATATGAATGTATACTATATACTGACCCCCATATATATGAATGTATACTATATACTGACCACACATATGAATGTATACTATATACTGACCCCCATATATATGAATGTATACTATATACTGACCCCCATATATATGAATGTATACTATATACTGACCCCCATATATGAATGTATACTATATACTGACCACACATATGAATGTATACTATATACTGACCCCCATATATATGAATGTATACTATATACTGACCCCCATATATATGAATGTATACTATATACTGACCCCCATATATGAATGTATACTATATACTGACCCCCATATATATGAATGTATACTATATACTTACCCCCATATATATGAATTTATACTATATATTGACCACATATATGAATGTTTACTATATACTTAGCAACCAATCAGATCGCTTCTTTCATTTTTGAAAAGGCCTCTGAAAAATGAAAGAAGCAATTTGATTGGTTGCTATGGGCAACTCAGCAGCTTTTCCAGGAAAGTAAAGTTTAACCACAACACTGTAACACTGTCCACCCTGGGACTCGAACCAGTGACGGTTTCCCATCCCACTGTACTGCCGAGACGGTCCTGCTTATCTTACATGCAGTGAGATCCCCATAGACCACAATTAGCCTATTGGTTTTATTGGGCAAAAAATCACAGAGTTGATGCACTAGTCACAGTTCTCTATACCATTAATGAAGGGAGGGCTCAATATTCGCAAATTTGCGCATATGCGCACAAATTTTCACAAATGCGCAAAAAAAGCGAATATTCGTAATTATGAATATATAGTGCTATATTTGCAATATTCGCAAATTCGCGAATATGCTATATTCGCGATTAAAATTTGAATTGCGAATATTCGTGAACAACACTAGTCGCTGCAAATACAGTGAAGGAGTTTAAACATGCATGGGATAGGCATAAGGCTATCCTTCATATAAGATAGGGCCAGGGACTATTGATAGGATTCAGATTATTGGGCAGACTAGATGGGCCAATTGGTTCTTATCTGCCGACACATTCTATGTTTCTATACTGTATGGATATCAGAAAAATGGCTCCAAGCTCTTATTTCTTTATTAAATTCACTACTTTGGGGCAGGAAAGCACGAGAATGAAATATGTTTCTTTAACGTTAGCTGAGCACGATGGGGGTTGGGCACTTTTTTTTTTTTTAGGTACTTTTTAGCACTAAAATAGCAGACTATTATAAGAAGGAGGGAAAATGTAGTCCTATTTTTTCTCTCTAAGGGTATGTTCACACTACGGAATTCCCACGGAATTCCACGGGCGGAATTCCGCAAGCCGAATTCCACGGGCGGAATTCCGAGAGCCGAATTCCGCGGTGTGAACTTAACATTAATGTGAATGGGTTTCCGCGAGAGCCGTTCACACTGCGGAATTTCAGCGCCACTGAAATTGTTCCGCCCAAAGAAAGAACATGTTCGTTCTTTGCACGGAAGTCCGCAAGCACTGCATAGCTGTCAATGGTGACGGCTCAGTGCCGCCCGGTCCTACCGCCACCGCCGGCTGCCAGTCTGAATCTTCGCTCACTGAATTCAGCGAGCGGAGATTCCATTCACACACTGTAGTGTGAACATACCCTAATGGGTCGTTATAGGGATATTTTTGAGATTTTGGAAGCTGGGATACTCACTACACCCATGCATATCTATATAATTAAGTATTGGAGGAACTTAAAAAATGTTTAAAATCACATGGAGATTTGACTTTACTTCATTATGGTCGAATAAAGCACTTAAAGAGTTCCTTAAAATTAAAGATTCACTCTTTTGGATGAAAAGGGGCTTATTTATGTAAATCAATTATACGCTTTAGGTCAAATAAAGTCGTTTGAAGAGATAGCCCATAAGTGTGTGGGGGGGAAGACAATCAGAAACATTGTTTTTAACAAATAAGTAACACAGATCATAAACCAATAAAAGGAGAGATTGGAGATTTCAGGGATTCTATATATAAGAAAAGTTTAATTAGACTATTTCCTTATGCGAAGTTGCTGTCTCGGCATGCTGGGAATTGTGGTTCTGCAGCGGTTGGGGGTTCACAGCTTGAAGACCACTGCTATAGAGGGTGCAAATGTATCTGAGCCCTGGAACTCAAATAATGTGAAATATGAGATGATCAAAATGGAGCCCCTGCACTAATTACTTGGGTTCTGAGGTCTGTAAGGTCCATAGTAAAAACATCAGGTTCTGTCTATAGCAGATACTAAATCATGGCAGCTCAAAGAAACAAGCAGTCATTCTGACATGTCACATGTGATGTCATAGACAGCTGGAGGCCTGACATTCCACTGACAGCCGCCCGAGCCTTCAGTCAGTTCCAGTGCGATTAGTGAGAATAGTGAGATTAGCGTCTTCTTCTTCTACTTGTCTGAAATGGAGCTAAAAGGACTGGGGTTCGTCCCCCTCCTGTTGGCGTTTTGGTGTGCGGCCTGGCTTGCCACCAGCTACATCATGAAGGTCGTCCTCGGCCATGCAGCCTCGCCACTGATGAGCATCAGGTAAGATAAACAAGCACATGATTCTTATTTCATGGGTTGGGAGTGAGGAAATATCCAGAATAACATTGGTTTCTTTTCCTTCACAGTGACGTGGGAAATGTCTTTCCTGAAAGCATATTATTCAGAATTGGATTCATAGGGACGTCCATTGGCACTTTGGTACTAACCTTTCTTATTTATAAGTATATGGTTATGCATACTGAAGAGTTCAGGGGTCATCAGGTCCTGATCCAGAGGATCCTGCTGGCCATTGTGTGGGCCTCCTGTTTTTCCACAGCTGTTATGCATGTATTGTCCCCCGAAGAATATCCCAGGATACACTTTGTCAGCACGATAATTTCCATTACATGTGAAGCCTTATACTACCTTGGGCAGTCCATCCAGATGTATAAATTACCAGGAGCAAAAAAAGTCATCCACCATAGTAGATGCACCTGCTGTGGCCTGACTTTTGTCTGTGTAGTTTTCTATTTTGGATATGAAACATTAAAGGAATTATTCCATAATGATGAAGACTGGGACGAGATCCGTGAAATCCCCATCATAATCATCGAGTGGGTGATGCTTCTACTGATCCTGATAAACATCGTGACCTATTATTCCACCATGCAGAGGTTATTGTTGACCGTCTCCAGAAACAGCTGCGAACAGCCATCCTGAATATAGATATTTAAATCCAGGAACTCACATTTTTTGGGGGACTGATGCAGCGCTGCCTTTGGATATCTCTGGCTCTGCCATAGCGCTTTTTTTGAGGGGGCGTGTCGGCTGCCCCTTCGTCTGGTGGTCAACACTAGTGTTGCTCGCAAATATTCGCAATGCGCGAATTCGCGAATATTCGCCAATATAGCACTATATATTCGAAATTACGAATATTGTTTTTTTTTTTTCACAATACACATCACAGTGATCATCCCTCTCTGCTTCCAGCTTGTGTGGTGTAAAGAAGGCTCTAATACTACTGTGTAAGACTGGCATATGAATTTTCGCATATGGGAAAATTTGCTTATGCACATTTTCATTTATGCAAATTTTCGCATATGCAAAAATATTACGCGAATATTACGAATATGCGAATTTAGCGAATATATGACGAATATTTGTCCATATATACGTGATATATCGCGAATTCGAATATGGCCTATGCTGCTCAACACTAGTCAACACGCGCTATCTGGCCAGCGAGCCAAGGCCCCGTACAGGAGATCACGGGGCCCCCCAGCAGTCGGACACCCCGCAATCTGAAATGTATCCCCTATCCTTGGGATAGGGGATGTTTTTCAACACTGCACTACTCCTTTAATGGCCTCCAAAATGAAGTTCCTCTGATGTATGGGCATCAAGGGATCTTCCACTAAAAAAGATGACACAGCTTCCACTCCTCTGTCATGTGGGATGTTACTATATAATGAAGCAACATCTAGTGTTGCCCACATATAGTCCTCTTCCCGTATGATATCTTTCAATAGGGTTAATAAACGCCCATTTATCACTGAGGTATGCTGGTAAAGACACCACACATTTCTGTAACTGATGGTCTATATATTCAGATAAACATCTGGCAACTATCGGACGAACAGGTGTTTTTTTTTTCGGTCTTTATGTACCTTAGGTAGAAAATAAAAATAAGGTACATTTGGGTTTAGGTTAAATATATATCATGTTTTTCCCTCTTAAAGGGGTACTACGCACCAAAACATCTTATCCCCTCTACAAAGGACCCCCGTGATCTCGGTTGCGGCCCCCTGTTGTCATCACTGCACAGAGAAAACTTACTCTGTGCATAATGACGGGTGATACAGGGGCCAGCACATCGGCATAGCCATTGACTGTCCTGGCATGCTGGGAGTTTTGCTACAGCTGGAACTCTTTTTATTAGAAAAATATAAAACTTTTACAAAACACAAATACAATGCTTAATCAGCTGAAACATAAGGATGAAAAAGTAACAAATATAAACTCTTTGTTACAGAATAAAAGGACCTACCTAACCGACCAGCCCAGCTTAACTCAACTAACAAATAATGCCTGATACTACTAATTCTTACCTATTATCCTTCCAAACACACATACACACACACATTAATGACCAACAAAACATAAATATAGCTTTCCTTAATTAAGTTTTAACTGAAAACATCCGAATAGGAAACTTATCCCCACATACCATACACAAAATGCATTAAACAAAAATAAATAGGGCTAACTGCCATAAAAATAATAAGGAAATAAATAAAATAATTCCATCTTGGAAATACCATTAATTTTACACACATACAACAACCAATACTCACAATACATGTTATATCATAACAACAAAAGAATAAAAATAAAAAAATAAAGTAAAAAAAAATAAAAAAAAATAAAAAAAATTATAATAAAAAGAGGGCTTATTGCCATAACTAAAAATAATTCCAACTTGGAAATTTCATTTATTTATTTATTTTTTCCCCTTTCTCCTTTCCCTTCTCTTTAAACTATAGTAACACACACATGCATGGATACATTACCATAAGGGGGAAAAAATAAACACAATAATATCAACTAAAAGCTGGTCCGACTGCCTTTACCCAACAATGAGGTATAACACTATACAAAAATACATAAAACTATTTATACTTATGAAATACATGTAAACAAGAATAAAACCTAAAGAAAAATAACCTACACTATGAACTCTCCCATCACCCACACCACTCCCACTGGACATGGTCAGAGTTCGTGTATCACAGTGTTTTTTTATTTATTTATTTATTTATTTATTTTTTTACTGAAACAGTCATTGTCCATAAACTGACCCAAGTCAGACCCAAAGCATCACCCCCTCCCCCCAACAACCCCCACCCAACTTAAAATTAATCCCCCCCCCCACTATTATTAACTAACTCAACAATGTACTAATTCACTACAACCACAGAAATAATATGAAAAACAAAGTAATACAGTACTACAAACCCCCACCAGGCCCAAGATTGGTTGCCTGCAAGCCCTTTACATTCAAATTACAGAAAACAAAACAAAAAGCTAGAGTGACATGCATAGCCCACCACCAGGAAGAAGGATGGCAATCCTGATGAAACTAAGTTTCAAAATGCTTACCCTATGAACCTTACTTCTAACCCTATCGCTATCCCTTCATAAAACTGACCCTATACTCACCCTAACATCTATATACTGTCCCTAACCAAAATTAAGGTACATCAAAAGAAAACTCTCTCCACAGGAGAGAAGCCCCACTGGTACCAAGACTGCCATACTCCAAAGACCTGATCTTCCCGAGGTCACCAGTGATGTTCCTACATACCTCCACCTCGGAGAGGACTTTCTGTTGGGTCGATACTAAGCACCGTGCATTCCACGTGTAGTACCTAACCACTAAGCTAACTAAGAATAAAGTGCCCCGATCACGGCCACCCAGGTTCCTGAATGCCCCATAAGCCCACTCCGGATAGGAAAGGCCGGCAAGTTGACTCCAGCCGATGGAAGCACCCACCCTGTTGTAAAACCCTATATTAAAGGGACAATGAAGCAGGAAGTGGTCCATGCTTTCCAGCGTGTCCCCGCACTCTTCTCGGGGACATCCCCGGTCATCAGAGTTCCTGTACTTCAGGTTGTCCCTCACATATAGCTTCCCCTGAAAACAGCGCCAGGCCAAGTCCCAAAACTTCTGGGGGATCCTTTTCATATTTAAAAGATGCAACCCCACCCTCAGATCCCGACCTGGGCAGTCCCTGAGCGCCAGAGGCTTCTGGAAGTGGGTCAACAGAACCCGTTTGTCAAGGAACTGCCTTGACTGGGTCCTGATCTCCCACACTCCCAGACCCCACCGACGTATCGCCTTCAGAGTCGGGGTAGCGTAAGCCGGAAGATATCCATGTGGTGTACGGAGGTCCTTCACTTGCCCTCCTGTCTCCCATTCCTGGAAGAAAGGCCGAAACCATTCCCTGCAGGAGAGTACCCACGGAGGAGCCCTCTCTGACCAGAGGTTTGCAATGTTAGCTTTCAAGAAGGTGTTCGTTAAGAACACCACAGGGTTTACCATAGATAAACCCCCTAGTCTCCTCGTGCGGTACGTAACCTCCCTCTTGACTAGGTTCAACCTGTTCCCCCATAACAGTTGGAAAAACAGGCTGTAGACCCTAGTGTAGTAAGCCTCTGGTAAAATACATACGCTGCCCAGATAGATAAACAAGGGGAGCAGGTACGATTTGATCAGGTGTACCCTTTCCCTGAGGGTCATAGACCAACCCTTCCACTGGTCCACCCTCTGAGTGGCATCCTGGAGCTTACCATCCCAGTTTTTGGTGGGATAATCATCCTGGCCGAATGTGATGCCCAAAACTATTGCTGACTCTTGGGGCCCTGGAAGGGTGTCCGGGAGATCAAACGTGGGGTCTCCCCCTCCCAGCCAGAGACTCTCACACTTATCCTGGTTGATCTTAGACCCGGATGCCTCCGAGTAGCGGTCCACTTCCGACATCACCACATCGACCTCCTCTCTCGAGGAGAGGAAAATGGTGACATCATCAGCGTACGCCACCACTCTCTGGGCGACACCCGGCTCTGCCAGAATCATCCTGACTCCCGCCAATGGTCCGCAACTCACCCTCCTAAGGAAGGGATCGATCGCAAATACATATAAGAGCGGGCTCAAAGGACAACCCTGACGGACTCCGGACCCCACCTCAAAGAGCGGCCAGACCACCCGTTCACCAGCGGGAAACTCTCTGCCCCTGCATACAAGATTTTAAGCCAATTAACAAAAGTACACGGTAAGCCATATCTCAGGAGGACGGACCAGAGGTAGTCATGGTTCACTCGATCAAATGCTTTGGCCTGATCCATGGAAAAGTAAGTACCCCTTCCAGAGACCCGCACTACTCCGCTCCACTGCCTCCCTGACACTGAGGACAGCACTTAAGGTGCTTCGGCCTGGAACAGAGCAGTGCTGAGCCCCCGAAAGGAGCCGGGGTGCAAACTTCACCAGCCGATTAAACAGTATCTTGGCCAGAAGCTTCCTGTCTGTAGGTGCGAGTAGAAGGATCTGACGACCTCCAGGATCCCTGATCTGGACCGATTCAGAGATCCCGTACTATCAATCAGTCCTGAGACTACTTTACTACTCATTGACATCTTGCAGTTCCTGTAAGGGTCGGGCGAGCGGTACTTCCCGTAATCCCTCTCAAAAACCAAAGATGCTTGCCTATCGTACTGACACATCATCAGCAAGGACTTCACTCTGGAGATATCCTCTCGGCTACCTCCAGTCGAGACGAGAAGCTCGAGTTTCCTCCTCAGTCCCTGATACAGGCGATACCTGTTCAGGGACCTGAGGCTCGAGAGCTGGCGGAAGAACCCCGCAACCTGCTTCTTGAATATCTCCCACCACTCAGACTTACTACTACAAAAGTCCAGTAATGGTACCTGACTCTGAAGAAAATCCTCAAAGGACTGTCTTATCTCTGTTTCCTCCAGGAGGGACAAATTCAGCTTCCAATAACCTTTTCCCATCCGGGGGGTCTCTGAAACATTCAGGGAAAACAAAATCATACAGTGGTCGGAGAACTCCACCTCAACCACGGACACTGCGGAAGAGACGGCTTCCTCCTTTAAATAAAACCTGTCTATCCTAGACCTGCTGCTACCTCGATGAAAGGTGAAACCCGCGTGGCCTGAGGGGCTCCGGATGTGGGCATCCTCTAGGCGAGCTTCCCTGACTATATTACTAAGGGCCACACAGTCATAAGCCAGCCGATCATTGGAACCTCTCCTATCTTGGGACCTCGTGACATTATTGAAGTCCCCTCCAAAGATCACTTGCCGGCTAGTAAAAAGAAAGGGCTTAATCCTCATAAAGAGATCCTTACGGCCCCACTTTGTTTGTGGGGTGTAGATGTTAATGAGCCGGAGCTCTTGTCCCTTCATGAAGACATCTAAGATCAGGCACCTCCCCATTTCTAACTCAATGACCCGTCTGCATTCGACCGGAGCGGTAAAAAGGACCGCCACCCCACTATACGGCTCAGCCACAAGAGACCAGTGGGAGGGGCCGCGCCTCCACTCTCTTCTGGCTTTCACCAGAGAGGCTAGATCTGACAACCTGGTCTCCTGTAAAAAGAAAATGTCGGCTTCAACACGGCCGAGAAAATCAAAGGCTGCGAATCTAGCCGTATCAGACTTTATACTGGCACAATTAATAGATGCCAGCGTCAATGGGGTGAGTGCTGCCATCCTGGGTAATTGAGTTAGACGGCCTTACCCATTATTTTTTCTTGCCCTTCTTCTTCACCGCCTCATCCCCTGAAGAAGAAGGAGCATTCTTACTTTCTTTAGATCTCTTTTTTGACTCAGACTGATCCATCTGGCTCCCATCTCCATCTGGCCCTGAGTTAGCCCTGCCCTCCAAGGAAGATGCCTCAACAGGACAGGACCCAGTTCCCCCTGGAGGCTCCAATCCCTCAGGCACCCCATCCTCGCCACCCCCCTCCAATGAGGGGGAGGAGATGGTATCAAGGACAAGGTACCTGTTCGATAGGTCAATCAGAAGGGGGGCAGGTAAGCTTCCTTTTAGGACCTGGCCTTTAGCACCTGAAATAGAGGACTGAGACTTCCCCTTTACAACTTTTTTGCCCTTGTCTTTTTTCGGCCTTTCCCTCCCCTCCTCATCCACACTTTTATAGTGGGAGGAATCAGAAAGATCAGCCTCTTTGCCTTCCTCTTCGCGAATCCTCCTAATCTCCTCATCCAACACATCATCCCCCAGGGTCTCAGCAACATCTGGGCTAGTGACAGGAGCAGGGCCAGGAGCTACCCCCGCCACCTGAGAACTCTCCAGCTCCCTGCTCCTTCTGCGGTTTTCCTCTCGCCTTAGTTTGGCAGGCCCCTTCTTGCTCTTCATTAACCCTTTTGCTCCTTCACCCATGCCCGTACCCTCCCCAGCCGGGGCAACCCTAAAGCTCTCCCCAGCTGGAGCGGCCACCAAACGGGAAAAGGCGCTGGGGCAACGCTTGAAAGGGTGTCCTAGGACACCACACAGATGACACCGGATCTGCCCACAGGATGCAGCCAAATGACCAGCCCCACCACACAAAGCGCAAACCTGCACAGTGCAGGCTGCGCTAAAATGGGTAGGACTACCACACCTGTGGCAGACTTTAGGCTGCCCCTGGTAGACTCCTTGGATTCTGTCACGTCCGAGGAAGGCTGCCGATGGGATGTGGGCAACTGTGCTCCCTGAACGCCTAAGTTTGACGGAAAACGTCCAGGCCCCAGACCAGATCCCGTGCTCATCAAGATTTTTCTTGGGCATGTCCGTCACATCCCCATAACGACCGAGCCAGGTCATGATGTCGTAGCAAGAGAGCGACTCGTTACGGGTCAAAACGGTCACTCTCTTGATTTGGTTCTGCCGGGATATCGCTTTTACAGCGAAATCCCGCCAGCCTGGCTCGTTCTTCACCATCTCGTAATTCGACCAGAAAAGTTCAAGACCCTCTGGCCGAACAAAGCTGATGTCGAACTCAGAAGAACCATAGGGGTGAATCAGGGCAAAGATGTCACTCGCCCTGAACTCCATCTGAAGGAGGAGCTCAACCACCCTTGCCCGGGGTGGGCACGCATCTTTACCCCTCCAAATCAGATGGGCCACATTCCTACGGTTACTATCCTGCCCGGGAGTCGGGAGGGACCACATCACCTCCCCATTCTGGTCTTGGAAGGCACCCAGACCATGCCTCTCTATCCAAAAAGACAGGTCAACCGAACCCCTCCCTTCTACCTCAATTGACCTATCACCCTTACGCAGAGCCTCCAGGAGGCGCCGTGCAAGTGACCCCCAGAACCAGATGGAGACGGAGACCCTCTTGATTCCCCGGCAGCGACGCTGGCATAGCTTCTAGCAGTCACCACCAGGGGGGCAGCCGAACCAGCCCCTACTTCCTCAGTACTCTTTACTGATCCAGTGACATCCCTTTGCCTGCCTCCAGCACTCTTCTCTTGCACACCGATAGCATCCCTCTCTTGTACACCTCTAGCACCCCTCTCTCGCACACCGCTAGCATCCCTTTCTTGCACACCGCTAGCACCCCTCTCTTGCACACCGCTAGCACCCCTCTCTTGCACACCGCTAGCACCCCTCTCTCGCACACCGCTAGCACCCCTCTCTTGCACACCGCTAGCACCCCTCTCTTGCACACCGCTAGCACCCCTCTCTTGCACACCGCTAGCACCCCTCTCTTGCACACCGCTAGCACCCCTCTCTAGTACACCTCTAATGCCCCACTCTTGCACACTGCTAACATTTTCATGCAACATACCATCACCAAAATTTTCTCTCTCTTTTGCACTCTTCCCTTTCACACTATTATCCTGGCTAAACTTTCCTGAGCTGGCCGGGTTATTTGCGTATGCCACGGGGGTTTGTGCTGCTGGTCCCGCCCCCGATGACCGCTTTTTCGGTTCTGCCGATGTTACTTCCAGTTCCAGTGATGACACTTCCTTCAACGCCGATGATGTTCCCAGTGAGAACTGCTTCACACTGGGTGGGAGCTGTCCCTCCGGACGCACCCCCACCCCTCCTACAGCAGCCGACGTGTAGGGATTCCCCACAGCGTCAGTGCAACCTTCAGGAGCCACCTCACCCGACCGCCCGGGCTTTTCTACCAATCCAGACGCATGGACACTCCCCCCCCCCCTCACAGAGGAGTGCCCTGCTACGCCCAGATCGCTCGGGGGACCGCCCCCCGAGCAGACAGCAACATCAACAAGCTCCGGCACTAGGACACGCCCCCTGCCCACCTGGGGTGGTCCTGCAGCATCGGAGTCGCCCACCTTAAGCCTGTCCTGCCCTTCCCTACCGGCTGGACAGGCGGGCTCCTTGGCGTCTGCAGCCATCTTAGAAACCTTATCCACCATGTACCCCCCATTCTGGCCCCGCTTTACAGCAAAAGCTGAGTCGGGCAGACTGGGGGGCCCACCAGCCTGAACCACCTTTTCAGATGGCCCAGACTGCTGGAGAGAAGAATAAACAAGTCTGGTGACCTCTCCTTTTTTCCTTTTATTTCTCCTCTTCCTCTTGCCCTTCACCTCAGTATCTGGGCCTAAGTCATTTCCAAATGAGAAGTTCTCAAAATGGGTAGGTGACTCTTGGAGCACAATCGCCTTCAGCAATCCACCACCAATTAACCCATTGCTGCTGCCGCTGTCGTCACTGCTGTCATCTGACGTTACAGGCAGGGCTACCTGATCAGGATTTATGTATGAACTCTGGGTTTTGTCCTCCTCCATTTCACTCTCCTCTGCACCACCATCTTGCTTCTCTTTAGCACCTTCCTCAGCACTGTCCTCTCTTTCTCCACCACCATCTTCCTCCACACTGTCCTCCTCAGCACTGTTCTCTCTTTCTCCTCCACCATCCACCTCCACACCATCCTCCTCTGCACTGCTTTCGCTGTGACTGACCTCCTCCTCTCTTTCTGGGTTCTGCTGGCCTCTGAACCGACTTTCATTGCAGAGTTTTTCTCTGAAGATACCAGCCCCTTCCATGATCTCCATCCTCACCCTTTCTACCTCCTCAACCTCTTTTTTCAGGGTGCGCACTTTAGCCGAATACACTGGCCTTGGATTTTTTGAGGTGTAATCAGCCTGGTAACGGGCAAATTTTAAGTCCTCTCTTAGCCCACGAAGCATTTTGCCAAGACACTCATACTCCGCCATTTTTGCTTGGAGTCGGGACCCAAAAGTGGCCAAAGACTCCCTGGGACCCAATGCCCCCCATTGCTGGGGTTCAGAGGTACCTTGCCTCCCCATGTTTCTCCTCAACTCCTCACCTTCATGCAGGTCTTTACCTGCAGCCTTGCTTGTAGCCTTCCTTGCAGCCTTGCGGCTTCCAGATATGGACGGTGGAGTTGGTTCTGCATTTCTGCGGATCCTGGAGGATCTCCGTACCCCATCCTGGGAGTTGGCCGTTGCAATGTCACCTCCACCTCCCGCCGGCCTGGTAAGGGAGATGGGGACGTTGGGGTTCATGCAGGGAAGCCCTTCCCCGAAGGCTGCCACAAACCTGGGGGGGGGGGGGGGGAGGGCTGGTGAAAATCCTGCTGCTCTCTGGTTCTCTGGTTCTCCTGGAGCTGACGATCACACAACCACACCCTGAACAGGAAGTAGTGCAACAGCTGGAGACACCCTACTTGGGAAGCACTGCTGTAGGGTAATTTGGTGGTGTATGCAAATCCCTAATTTAGGCCTCAAATGCACATGGTGCTCTTTCACTTTGGAGCCCTCTCATATTTCAAGGCAACAGTTTTTGGTTACAAATTTTTTTTCTCTTCTTTTACCCCTTAAGAAAAGGTAAATTTTGGGTCTACACCAGCATGTTAGTGTAAACAGAGTGTACCATATACATTTGAGGCCTAAATTGGTGATTTGCACAGGGGTGGCTGGTAGTAACAGCAGTTCTGACATAAACATAAAAAACACCCATATGTGACCCCCATTTAGATAACTACACCCCTCACGTAAAGTAATAAGGGGTATAGTGAGCCTTAACATCCCACAGGTGTTTGACAAATTTTAGTTAAAGTTGGAGGTGAAAATAAAAAAATGTATATTTTTATCCCTAAAATGCTATTGTTACCCCAATTTTATCATTTTCACAAGGGGTAATAGGAAAAAAAGCCCAGCAAAATTTGTAACCCCATCTCTTGTGAGTCAGAAAATACCCCACATGTGGATGTAAAGTGCTCTGCGGGTGAACTACAGGGCTCAGAAGAGAAGGAGCACCATTGGGCTTTTGGAGAGAGAATCTGGCTGAAATTGAAGGCCATGTACGTGTAGGCCTCCATGGTGCCAGAACAGTGAACCCCCCCCCCCCCCCCCCCACATGTGACCCCATCATGGAAACTACACCCCTAATAAGAGGTGCAGTGAGCATTTACATCTCACAGGTGTCTGATAGATATTTTTGAGCAGTGGTCTGCCAAAAGAAAAATGAAAATTTTTCATTTGCACAGCCCACTGTTCCAAAGATCTGTCAAATGCCAGTGGGGTTTAACCCCTTAAGGAACCAGCCCATTTTCACCTTAAGGACCCAGCCATTTTTGCACATCTGACCACTGTCATTTTAAGCATCAATAACTCTGGGATACTTTTACTTTTCATTCTGATTCTGAGATTGTTTTTTTGTGACATATTCTACTTCATGTTAGTGGTAAATTTTTGTTGAGGCTTGCATCATTTCTTGGTGAAAAATTCCCAAATTTGATGAAAAAATAGAAAATTTAGCATTTTTCTAACTTTGAAGCTCTCTGCTTGTAACCAAAACAGACATTCCAAATAAATTATATATTGATTCACAGATACAATATGTCTACTTTATATTTTCATCATAAAGTTGACAGGTTTTAACTTTTAGAAGATATCAGAGGGCTTCAAAGTTCAGCAGCACTTTTCCAATTTTTCACAACATTTTCTAAATTGGAATTTTTCAGGGACCAGTTCAGTTTAGAAGTGGATTTGAAGGGCCTTCATATTAGAAATACCCCACAAATGACCACATTATAAAAACTGCACCCCTCAAAGTATCCAAAATGACATTTGGGTAAGTGTGTTAACCCTTTAGGTGTTTCACAGCAATAGCAGCAAAGTGAAGGAGGAAATTCAAAATCTCCATTTTTTACACCTGCATGTTCTTGTAGACCCAGTTTTTGAATTTTTACAAGGGGTAATAGGAGAAAAAGCCCCCAAAATTTGTAACCCAATTTCTCTAGAGTAAGGAAATACCTCATATGTGTATGTAAAGTGTTCGGCTGGTGCAGTAGAGGGCTCAGAAGGGAAGGAGCAACAATGGGATTTTGGAGAGTGAATTTTTGCTGAAATGGTTTTTGGGGGGCATGTCACATTTTGGAAGCCCCTATGGTGCCAGAAGAGCAGAAAACCCCCACATGGCATACCATTTTGGAAACTACACCCCTCAAGCCACGTACCAAGGGGTCTAGTGAGCCTTAACACCCCACAGGTCTTTTACGACTTTTCGTTAAATTTGGATGTGTAAATGAAAAAAAAAAAAAAAAAAGTTTCACTTCCAGGCAGTGGAAGAGAGGTGGTTGTGGTTGTGATAAATATAAAGCAAATACACTATGTTGAGCTAGCGATTGTTTGTCTGTATACAAGAGTGTGAAGCATACAAGTGAGTGAGTATAAAAGTGAGGGGACTTAAAATTAAGGGACTTTAAATTCAGGAAGTTTAAATTGAAATATTTGATTTTTTTTTCTTTTCTGTTAATTTTTGCAATCCCCAAATCTAGTATGACCTCCATGTTGGAAAAGGCAGTCCAGTGTGCATCTTGCGCAATGTATGCAATCCTTGAACAACAGTTTGAGGGTGCATATTGTTGTGCGAGATGTGTGCGAGTTGCTCATTTAGAAGCCCAGATCCTGGATCTAGAGGAGCAACTGGCAACACTGAGATGCATTGACAACCCGCAGAGTAGTCTCCTGCTCACTGAGCAGGTACTCTCTGGGGTCGAGGTGGGGATGGATAGTGGGACGGAGGGGCAGGACAGTCAGGCAGTTTGCTGGGTTACAGTTAGAAAACGGGGTAGAGGGAAAAGTGTGAGGGAGGCTAGTCCTGAACTGGCACACCACAACAAGTTTGCCCAGTTGGCAGATGAGGGGGATGTCATTTCAGAGCTAGCGGTACTGCAGCAGGACTTTGCCTCTGACCGCCAGGGGGGTGTCTGCTCCAGTAAGGAGGGAGGGAGGAGAGCAGGGCAGGTCAGACAGGTACTGGTAGTGGGGGACTCAATTATTAGGGGGACAGATAGGGCGATCTGTCACAAAGACCGGGATAGCCGAACAGTGTGTTGTCTTCCTGTCGCTCGAGTTCGGCACATCGCGGATCGGGTTGACAGGTTGCTGGGTGGGGCTGGAGAAGACCCAGCAGTCATGGTGCATATTGGCACCAATGACAAAGTAAGAGGTAGATGGAGTGTCCTTAAAAATGATTTCAGGGACTTAGGCTGCAAGCTTAAGGCAAGGACCTCCAAGGTAGTATTTTCTGAAATATTACCTGTACCACGAGCCACACCAGAGAGGCTGCGGGAGATAAGGGAGGTAAACAAGTGGCTCAGAAGCTGGTGTAGGAAGGAGGGGTTTGGGTTCATGGAGAACTGGGCAGACTTCGACTTTAAAGGAAACAGATTTCTGACTATAGCTAAAGACCATTATCTTTCCCAAATGGTGCAGGGCCTGACCAGAGGGGGCGCCCTACTAGACTTAATATTTACCAACGTACTGAAACTGGCAGAGTAATTAATGTGCAAGTAGATGGACACCGAGGAAATAGTGATCATAATGTAATACATTATAACTTGTTTTTCAATAAGGGAATCTCTCGAGGGGCCACAAAAACAATGAACTTTCGAAAAGCAAAGTTCGATCAACTCAGAGAAGCCCATAACAATATAAAATGGGATATTGTCCTCAAAAAGAACAATACTGACACTAAATGGGAGACTTTTAAAAATATCTTAAATTTTCACTGTAAGATGTATATACTTTATAGGAATAAAAGGGTCAGAAATAAAAGAAAACCAATATGGATGAATAAAAATGTTAAGGGGGCAATAAATGACTAAAATAAAGCATTTCAGTTACTAAAACAGGACAGCAGTGAAGAAGCATTAAAAAGCTATAGAGAAAAATGTGAAATATGTAAAAAACAGATAAAAGCCGCAAAAATAGAGACAGAAAGACTCATTGCCAAAGAGAGTATAACTAACCCCAAAATGTTCTTTAATTATATAAATAGCAAAAAGGTCAAAAATGAAAGTGTTGGCCCTTTAAAAAATGATGAGGAAGAAATTATAAACGGGGATCAGGAAAAAGCAAATATACTAAAATTCTTCTCCACTGTATTCACTGAGGAAAATGAAATGCCAGGTGAAATACAGTGTGATAAGGTAAACTCCCCAGTACAGGTCACCTGTCTAACCCAGGAAGAAGTACAGTGCCACCTACAAAAAATCAAAATAGACAAATCACCAGGTCCAGATGGCATTCACCCCCATGTTCTAAAGGAATTAAGTAATGTAATAGACAGACGCGGAGGTGTTGAGGGACATGTGTGGAACTTCGCTACTCCTTGCTGGGATTTGGATAGACTGGCCCAGACCCTTTCTTGTGGATGGAGAGTGGAGCTGAGTAAAACGATCAGACTTTACATGTGATGAATATCTAACAGTGCAGAAGCCGGTGAAACCATTGATTAATACCCCGGCAATATTCTGAACAGCAGCAGCCTCTTGCACTGGCCCCATGTGGAATGGACAATATTGGATGCCTGACTCTCTGCCTGGTCACTCCTCCTAGTGATTTGGAGAAACCGGGACTCATGGACTAAATTGAACAACTTGGTCTTAGCAGAATTCCTCTCTCATGAAATTGGACCCCTCCCTGGACCCAATAAGATCAGTGACTCTGGGGGGTGATTGCACTGTCTACCAGGGGGAGCGTGAATACGCTAATGATTCCATAGTTGCATATTAGTATGCTATATTTGGTGGTGGATATTTCTGGATCAGGGTGTGATACCCTAGGTTTTAAGCGCTCCCCAGAGCCATATGGGACTGTGAATTCCTACTTTTGTATGCTGTAAATCACAGGATTTAAATTCTCGAGTGGGAGGGGCCTATGGTGTATAAAGTTGCTAAGTTGGTCCGTGATATCCCCGTAGTGATACATACACCCCACAAATATGTAGTGGGTGAAATGGCCCCTAAGGTGAACCCCAGAAGATCAGGGGGTAGCTCGCCACAAAAAGATAAGGGGGCTATGGGTAAATTGGATAAAATATGGAAGTCTCCAGCTGTGGGTATAAAAACTAGAACCCAGAAGGATCTCTCCCCTAGTAAAACAGGCTCTAGGTACTCGGTCTTGGAGGTGGAAGAAACTGAGGAAGGGCAGTCTGTGCCCCCTATGGGAACACAGATGTTGGAGGAGATCTTGGGAGGGGTGAAAAAATCTAATTGTGCAATTGAGGAGATAAATAAACAATTAGGTGTGGTATCTACCGAGGTATCTCTGATAAGACACGATATGACTAAAATGAGAGATAGGATTTCCAGACTGGAGGAAGAAGCCCCTAAAACAGAAAATAGGATTAAGGTTTTGGAGGAGGAGGTTAATGACTTGAAAAAGGAGAGGACATCTGTTAAAGATAAGCTCACTGACCTTGAGGATAGATCCAGACGTTGTAATATAAGGATGGTGGGGTTTCCTGAGGGGATGGTGGGGTTTCCTGAGGGGGTGGAGGGGGGGGGGAACTCTGCCATACAGTTTCTTAGTAGGTGGTTGAAGGAGGGGATAGGGGAAGGGCATCTTACCCCAATGTTTGGGATTGAACGAGCTCATCGGTGCCAAGGCGTATTCCCCCTCCGGGGGGTCCCCCTAGGACAATCCTAATTAAGTTATATACCTCCCAGGACAGGGATACTATCCTTTGGAGGGCAAGAGAGATGGGGGACCTACAGTATAATGGACAGAATATTTTTCTATATCCGGATTTCTCTTGGGAGACCCAGAGGAAAAGGGCATCCTTTCGGGAGATAAAAAGGCGGCTAAAGAACGCAGGGGTGCCCTTCTCTCTGCTGTTTCCAACGAGACTCCGGGTTGAGCATAAGGGAAAGGTAACAATATTTGGAACCCCACAAGAAGTCTCAGATTGGATGGATAAATAAGGCATCTAATATAAGGCACTACTGTGGCATTAGGGGTTGGAAGTATTAGTTGAGTAATAATGTTACGTCTCGGGGGGGAGGGGGGAGGGGTTGGGGGGTTCTCTGGGGTGTCACTAGGATAGGAGTACATAGTAGAAGTACGGTGCATTATGGGGAGAGGGGGGGGTGCGGGGGGGGGAAGGATAAGGGAAAGGAGGGAGGGATGGCACGGGATGATCAAAAGAGTTTTTTTTTTTTTTTTTCTCTTCTTCTTCTCTCTTTTCTTTTTTCTCTTAGGCAAATATATCTATGCTTAAATTATTAGCCTTGAACATACAAGGTATGTCGGATAGAATTAAAAAGTGTGCAGTCTTCGATTATATTCGGAGGTGCCTTCCTGCGATCATATGTTTAGTTGAGACCCATAGGTCAAGAGATGAGCAGATACTTCCAAGGAAGTGGGCCAAAGAAGAATACCACTCCAGACTCTCTTCCTACTCCATGGGAGTATCAGTATATGTTCACAGGAGGGTACCATTCGAGACTAAGAATGCAAAGGTAGATAAGTATGGTCGATATGTATTTCTTTATGGAATATGGGAAGATAGGGCAGTCATCTTGGCTTTTGTTTATATTCCTCCATCTTTTACAGTGGATGTTCTGAGGGACCTCGTGAGCTATAGCGAAAGTAAGACACATTCGGCATTATGGATAGTTGGAGATTTGAACAATGTAATAGACCCTAGTATGGACAGATACAAATTAGGTAGGAATGTAGGGGGGAACGAAACAGCATTGGCGAGATACTGTGGAGAGATGAATTGGGTTGATGGGTGGCGGAAACTAAACCCAGGAGTAAGACAGTACTCATGTTTTAGTACCTCATATAACACCGCTTCCCGAATTGACTTATGCCTGTGTGATAAGAATGCAATGACCTGGACCAGCAGGGTGCAGTATAAAGCTAAAACCCTATCGGACCATTGCCCAGTGGTGGTGGAAATTGGAGGTAAGGTAATGGGTGGGAAAAGGTTGGGCTTTCGGCTCAACCCCCACTGGATTGAATTAGTGGGCGACCAGGACTGGTTTAGACAGGAAATAGAGGCATTCTGGGAGATTAATCATAAGTCCGCAAACCCTCAGGTGGTATGGGATACTATGAAGGCATACTTGAGGGGCCTATATATAGGGCGAATCAATAAAAAAAAAAAAGGAATTCTCACAGGAAGAATCAGTACTGAATAGTAAAGTGGCAACATTAGAAGCAGGGATAGAAGAGGATAGTGGGGGGAACAGCTGTTAGAACTGAAGGCAGCTCAAGAGGAATATAAAGAATATCTACTTAAAAAGGCACAAAATAAACTATTCTTCAGTGGGCAATTTAATTTCTTTGAGAAAGGGAAACCAAATAAGACACTGTCAAGATTACTTAAAAATCAAGGCGACGAATGTGGTATTATGGCTCTGAGGAGGGAGGATGGCAGCATAACCACAGATAGAGAAGAAATAGCCCAAATGGTTGGCTCTTTTTTCTCCAATCTCTATATGGGCAGCGATATTAATAGGGCGGAGGTAGCGGAATTCTTGAGGGGAATTAATATTCTGAGTTTGACAGAGGATGTCAGGGACTCCCTGGATGACCCAATCTCCCTCCAGGAATTGGAGGAGGCATTGGCATCAATCCAAGGGAATACATCCCCTGGGTCTGACGGCATTCCTTTCTAGATATATACAATATACTCAACCCTGCTGCTTCCAAAACTGCTGGGTATCATTAATAAATCCTGGAGGGGGGGGGGGGGGTTCTCCCTAAATCTATGTGTGAGGCTAATATTAGACTCATTAGGAAAAAAGATAAGGATCCCTTGGATTTGGGCTCATATCTCCTTGCTTAATACAGATATAAAGATAATAGCGAAAGCACTGGCAAGGAGATTGGATAAAGTAGTGGAGGTAGTGGTGGGCGGTGACCAGGGAGGGTTTAGGTCAGGAAGAACGGTTCATGACAATATCCACCAGGTGTATGAAGCAATCCAGAGTGGATCCCGTGGCCCCCGCTCCATTCTGTCATTGGATGCTACTAAAGCTTTTGACAGGGTGGAGTGGGAATACCTCTGGGAAGTTTTGAAGAGGGTTAGGGTGGGCCCGAGGTTTTTGAGTTATATTCAGCTACTATACACTAACCCCGAGGCGAGTGTGGTGGTAGAACCCCCTCCTACCCATTCAAACTAAGTAGAGGAACAAGGCAGGGCTGCCCCCTCTCACCCTTTTTATTTTTAATTTATATTGAACCCTTAGCGGCTTGGATAAGAGATAATGATGTTTATGAGGGATTTGGAGTAAATGGAGAGAAGAGTAAGATCTTGTTATTTGTAGATGATATCCTCCTTTTTGTAACTAACCCACAAGAAAAAATACATCGTATCATTAAGATGTTCGAGGCATTTGCCCCTCTATCTGGGTTGGAAATAAATTGGAGTAAATCTACTATGCTCCCCCTGGATGAAGATATGGGGGAGACGGTGGGAAGACTATCCGTGTTCAAAAAAAATGAATGTTTCCATTATCTGGGAGTAAAAATAGCAGCCACGAATGATAGGTTTGTGATTAACAATATACGGCCCCTTTTGAATAGTTTAGCGAAGAGAGTAGAAGTATGGATTAAAATGCCCTTCTCTATGTCAGAAAGGATGGCGATAATAAAAATGGTGGTCCTCCCACAGATCCTTTTTTTTCTTGCTGCCTCGCCAGTGTGGATCGGCAAATGCTGGTTCCGGAAGATAGAAGTGATACTGGGTAGATTGTTATGGGGAAGAAAAAGGGTTCGTCTGAAGTACAGATATTTTATGGCCCCTGGAGATAGGGGGGGATTGGATATGCCCAATTTCTTTGTTTATTACATGGCCGCGCAGTTGGTACGAATCGTGAATTGGAGAAATTTTTGATATCTGGAGAAGATTGTAGTAGATAAGGAGAAAGTGAACATATATGAGGTGTTGGAATTAGATGATTATGAGGAGAGTGGGTCAAATAACACGATGTTATTGTATAAATATAGGAAAGTATGGGAAAGATTAAAGGGAGAATTACATGTAGGAAATAGTTTTGGGTTCACACCCCTATGGGGTAACAATAAATTTAAAGAATTGGTGAAGTGTGAGTCAACTTTTTGGGATAGTAAGGGTATAAAACGACTGGAACAATTATTTGATAAAGGACAACTCTTTTCATTTGAGCACATAAAAAGGGGGTATGATATTAGTGATAACGATTGGCTGTACTATTGGCAAGTTAGTCATGCAGTCCATAACACGATAGATAAGGAGATATATGTAGCACAGAAACACAATTTCATAGAAGCACTAACTCAAATAGAGCACTTTAAAAAAAAAAAGGAATATCAATTTTGTATAAGAAATTAAATAAGATTATTGGAGTAAGGGGGATCGACAGAATTAAAGACAAATGGTCCGGAATAGTGGGTAGTGTGTCTGAGGAAGATTGGGACATTATGGCCCAAAATATAAGCAAGGTTTCTCGTAATATGGAACATAAAATTACACAATTTAAGATATTACACAAGACCCACTATTCCGCGCTTCATTTACATAGGATAGGGGTGAGAATCACTTCACAGTGTGTTAAATGTGGTTTGGAAGAGGCGGACTATTTACATAGTTTTTGGTCATGTGAGAAGATATCTGTTTTCTGGGAATCTGTAATAAAAGAGGTAGAAAGTAAAATCCCTGTGAAGGTACCTCGTACGATAGAGTTTATACTGCTGGGAGCTATTGGTAAGATGGGCAAATTTGATTAGACATACTCTTGGATGTAAACAAGTATGGATTTGGCTTCTATGGCTTTTGCTTTTCTTCCGATTGGTGATGTTGTTTTATCGGATTTGTACAATGTATTTTTGTAATTGTTTAATATTAAAATAAAAAAAATATATAAAAAAAAGTAATGTAATAGACAGACCCCAATTTTTAATATTCAGGGACTCTATAGTGACAGGGACTGTTCCCCAGGACTGGCGCATGGCAAATGTGGTGCCAATATTTAAGAAGGGGTCAAAAGGTGACCCCGGGAATTATAGACCTGTTAGTTTAACCTCGGTAAATTGTTTGAGGGTTTCCTAAGAGATGCTATTTTGGAATATCTTGATAAAAATAAATGTATGACCCTGTATCAGCATGGATTTATGAGGGATTGATCCTGTCAAACTAACCTGATCAGCTTTAATGAGGAGGTGAGCACAAGACTGGACCAGGGGCAATCGCTGGATGTCGTATATCTGGATTTTTCCAAAGCATTTGATACGGTTTCACATAAAAGGTTGGTGCATAAAATGAGAAGGTTTGGGCTGGGGGAGAATGTGCGCAAGTGGGTAAGTAACTGGCTCAATGATAGGAAACAGAGGGTGTTTATTAATGGTACTTATTCTGATTGGGTGACTGTTACTAGTGGGGTACACACAGGGGTCTGTCTTGGGTCCTGTCCTATTTAATATATTCATGAATGACCTTGCAGAGGGGTTGAATAGTAAAGTAGCAATCTTTGCAGATGACACCAAACTCTGTAAAGTGGTAAACACTATAGAGGACAGTGCACTGTTACAAATGGATCTGCATAGGTTGGAGGTTTGGGCTGGGAAGTGGCAGATGAGGTTCAACACTGATAAATGTAAGGTAATGCAAAAATCCGAGCTGGGATTATGTATTAAATGGAAGAACACTTAGGACGACTGACATGGAAAAGGACTTAGGAGCCTTAGGTAACAGTAAACTTAGCTGTAGTGACCAGTGTCGGGCAGCTGCTGCCAAGGCTAATAAAATCATGGGGTACATCAATAGGGGCATAGATGCCGACGACAAGGAAATAATGCTACCGCTATACAAATCACTAGTCAGTCCTCATATAGAGTACTGTGTACAGTACTGAGCACCAGTGTACAAGAAAGATATAGTGGAGCTGGAGAGGGTTCAAATCCCACTAAGGACAACAATAAATAAAGACTTATTATTATTATTATTATTATAATAACGTCAGCAGAGAGCACTGTGCTCGTGATGTCATCAGAGAGCATTCCAAAAAGAAAATAATTTCCTCTGTAGTATTCAGCAGCTAATAAGTACAGGAAAGATTACGATTTTTTAATAGAAGTAATTTACAAATCTGTTTAACTTTCCGGAGCCAGTTGATTTAAAAGAAAAAAAAAGGTTTTCACCGGAGTACCCCTTTAACCCCTTCATGACCCAGCCCATTTTCACCTTCAGGTCCTGGGCATTTTTTGAAAATCTGACCACTGTCACTTTAAACATTAATAACTCTGGAATGCTTTTACTTATCATTCTGATTCCGAGAACTGCTGTAACAATCAGCCACCCCTGTGCAAATCGCCTCAAATGTACATGGTGCACTCTCCCTTCTGAGCCTTGTTGTGCGCCCCCAGAGCACTTTGCGCCCACATATGGGGTATCTCCATACTCGGGAGAAATTGCATTACAAATTTAGAGGATCTTTTTTCCCCTTTTACCTCTTGTGAAAATGAAAAGTATAGGGCAACACCAGCATGTCAGAGTAAAAAAATTATTTTTTTACACTAACATGCTGGTGTAGACCCCAACTTCACCTTTTCATAAGGGGTTAAAGAAAAAGCCCCCCAAAATTTGTAAGGCAATTTCTCCCGAGTACGGCAATACCCCATATGTGTCCCAAAACTGTTGCCCTGAAATACGACAGGGCTCCAAAGTGAGAGAGCGCCATGCGCATTTGAGGCCTGAATTAGGGATTTGCATAGGGGTGGACATAGGGGTATTCTATGCCAATGATTCCCAAACAGGGTGCCTCCAGCTGTTGCAAAACTCCCAGCATGCCTGGACAGTCAATGGCTGTCCGGCAATACTGGGAGTTATTATTTTGCAACAGCTGGAGGCTCCGTTTTGGAAACAGTAGCGTACCAGACGTTTTTCATTTTTTAGGGGGAGGGGGGCTGTGTAGGGATAATGTGTATATGTAGTGTTTTTTACTTTTTATTTTAGGTTAGTGTTAGTGTAGTGTAGTGTTTTTAGGGTACAGTCACATGGGCAGAGGTTCACAGCAAGTTTGCCGCTGGGAGTTTGAGCTGCAGCGCAAATTTTGCGCCATCTCAAACTTGCAGCACTCACTGTAAACCTCCGCCCATGTGAGTGTACCCTGTACATTCACATTGGGGGGAGGGGGCAAACATCCAGCTGTTGCAAACTCCGAGCATGCCCTTTGGCTGTCCGTGCATGCTGGGAGTTGTAGTTTTGCAACAGCTGGAGGCACACTGGTTTGGAAACACTAAGTTAAGTAATAAACTTTCAAGTGTTTTGCAACCAAACTTAGCGTTTCCAAACCAGTGTGCCTCCAGCTGTTGCAAAACTACAACTCCCAGCATGCATGGTCTGTCAGTGCATGCTGGGAGTTATAGTTTTGCAACAATTGAAACAGCTGGAGGCACTGAGGTAGGAAACGGACAATGTTTCCCAACTAGTGTGCCTCCAGTTGTTGCAAAACTACAACTCCCAGCATGCCCAGACTGCCCAAGCATGCTGGAAGTTGTAGTTCGGCAATATCTGAAGGATCAGATGTTGCCGAACTACAACTTCCAGCATGCTTGGGCAGTCTGGGCATGCTGGGAGTTGTAGTTTTACAATATCTGGAGGTCCACAGTTTGGAGACCACTGTATAATGGTCTCCAATCTATGCTCTTCCAGATGTTAGAGAACTACAACTCCCAGCATGCCTGGACAGACTGAGCATGCTGGGAGTTGTAGTTTTGCAACATCTGGAACAGCACAGATTGGAGACCATTATACAGTGGTCTCCAAACTGTGGACCTCCAGATGTTACAAAACTACAACTCCCAGCATGCCCAGAAAGCCAAAGGCTGTCTGGGCATGCTGGGAGTTGCCGTTTTGAAACTCCCAGAGGCAGCAGTGAGATCGCTTTACGACGATCTCACTGCTGCCAATGAAGATGCCGCACTGCTGCCGGAAACTCACCGCTGGGACGCAGCGCCGCCGGGACCGCCTGGAGGACGTCGCTCGCAACGGGACCACTCGGGACACCGCATGGTCGGGTAAGTGATGCCGGGGGATGGGTAATGGACACTTAGCAGAGCGGTGTGTGTCCCGATCCCCGTGATCGGGACTTACACACCGCGCTGCTAAATATTCTGATAGCGAAACGCTGCTATTAGCTAGTCAGATTTGACCAGCTGATAGCAGCGATCGCTGGGGGGGGGGGGGGGGATGAAACCCCCCGTGGTCGCATGGTAAGATGGCTGGCTATCAGTGATAGCCACCATCTTACCGGGCGCTGCGGGATGCCGCGAGTAGCGGCAAAAATGTTCATGACGTACCTGTATGTCATGGGTCGGGAAGGGGTTAATGGTATAGAGAACTGTGTCTAGTGCATTAACTCTGATTTTTTGCCCATTGAAACCAGTAGGCCCATTGTGGTCTATGGGGAAAGCTGCTGAGTTGCCCATAGAAACCAATCAGATTGCTTCTTTCATTTTGCAAAGGCATTGTGAAAAATGAAAGAAGCAATCTGATTGGTTGCTATGGGCAACTGCACAACTCTTCCTCTACACTGGTCTTGATGAATCTCCCCCATAGAGGGAGATTTATCAAAACCTGCCCAGAGGAAAAGTTTCTGAGTTGCCCATAGCAACCAATCAGATCGCTTCTTTCATTTTTGAAAAAGCCTCTGAAAAATGAAGGATATTTTTGAGATTTTGGAAGCTGGGATACTCACTACACCCATGCATATCTAGATAATTAAGTATGGGGGGAACTTAAATTTATTTTTTAAATCACATGGAGTTTTGACTTTACTTCATTATGGTCGAATAAAGCACTTAAAGAGTTCCTTAAAATTAAAGATTCACTCTTTTAGATGAAAAGGGGCTTATTTATGTAAATCAATTATACGCTTTAGGTCAAATAAAGTCGTTTGAAGAGATAGCCCATAAGTGTGTGGGGGGAAGACAATCAGAAACATTGTTTTTTACAAATAAGTAACACAGATCATAAAGCAATAAAAGGAGAGATTGGAGATTTCAGGGATTCTATATATAAGAAAAGTTTAATTAGACTATTTCCTTATGCAAAGTTGCTGTCTGGGCATGCTGGGAGTTGTGGTTCTGCAGCGGTTGGGGGTTCACAGCTTGAAGACCACTGCTATAGAGGATGCAAATGTATCTGAGCCCTGGAACTCAAATAATGTGAAATATGAGATGATCAAAATGGAGCCCCTGCACTAATTACTTGGGTTCTGAGGTCTGTAAGGTCCATAGTAAAAACATCAGGTTCTGTCTATAGCAGATACTAAATCATGGCAGCTCAAAGAAACAAGCAGTCATTCTGACATGTCACATGTGATGTCATAGACAGCTGGAGGCCTGACATCCCACTGACAGCCGCCCGAGCCTTCAGTCTGTTCCAGTGCGATTAGTGAGAATAGTGAGATTAGCGTCTTCTTTTTCTACTTGTCTGAAATGGAGCTAAAAGGACTGGGGTTCGTCCCCCTCCTGTTGGCGTTTTGGTGTGCGGCCTGGCTTGCCACCAGCTACATCATGACGGTCGTCCTCGGCCATGCAGCCTCGCCACTGATGAGCATCAGGTAAGATAAACAAGCACATGATTCTTATTTCATGGGTTGGGAGTGAGGAAATATCCATAATAACATTGGTTTCTTTTCCTTCACAGTGACGTGGGAAATGTCTTTCCCGAAAGCATATTATTCAGAATTGGATTCATAGGGACGTCCATTGGCACTTTGGTACTAACCTTTCTTATTTATAAGTATATGGTTATGCATACTGAAGAGTTCAGGGGTCATCAGGTCCTGATCCAGAGGATCCTGCTGGCCATTGTGTGGGCCTCCTGTTTTTCCACAGCTGTTATGCATGTATTGTCCCCCGAAGAATATCCCAGGATACACTTTGTCAGCACGATAATTTCCATTACATGTGAAGCCTTATACTACCTTGGGCAGTCCATCCAGATGTATAAATTACCAGGAGCAAAAAAAGTCATCCACCATAGTAGATGCACCTGCTGTGGCCTGACTTTTGTCTGTGTAGTTTTCTATTTTGGATATGAAACATTAAAGGAATTATTCCATAATGATGAAGACTGGGACGAGATCCGTGAAATCCCCATCATAATCATCGAGTGGGTGATGCTTCTACTGATCCTGATAAACATCGTGACCTATTATTCCACCATGCAGAGGTTATTGTTGACCGTCTCCAGAAACAGCTGCACACTCTCTCTTAGAGTAAAAATTGATGACTTCGGGGTGTAGACCACCACGGGGGCCATCAAGTGGACTTCTGGGAGAGATACTGCACAGGACACGGAAAACATCTAAAGAAGAATAACTGGGGGACTACATATGGTGCCAGTAATCATGACACAATAATATGAGCTGGTGATATTACCTATACAAAAAATAAAAAATAAATGTAAAAAAAATATTGGTGTGTGAAGTGTAATACCTAGTTAGAAAACAGAATCAAATTCATCATTATAACCCCCCTCTGCATTACCCTGTTTATTATTTTTCAAGCAAGCACTTTGTTCTAATTCGTCCACTCTCTGGCGTGCTCCTTGTATAAGGGGTTTGGGATACCCTTTTTGTTTAAAACGATCCTCCAGGTTCTCTAGTTGTTGTAGGTATTTTTGTGTGGAAGAACAATTCCTTCGGATTCTTTTCATTTGACCTAATGGAATGTTCTTCTTCCATTATTTAAGATGGCAACTGTTAAAGTCGAGGTATCTGTTTGCATCCACCTCCTTAAAATAGTTGGCAGTATGCGAACAGCCATCCTGAATATAGATATTTAAATCCAGGAACTCACATTTTTTGGGGGACTGATGCAGCGCTGCCTTTGGCAATTTCTGGCTCTCCCATAGTGCTTTTTTTGAGGGGGCGTGTCGGCTGCCCCTTCGTCTGGTGGTCAACACGCGCTATCTGGCCAGCGAGCCAGGGCCCCGTACAGGAGATCACGGGGCCCCCCAGCGGTCGGACCCCCCGCAATCTGAAACTTATCCCCTATCCTTGGGACAGGGCCGGACTGGGGATGAAAACCAGCCCTGGAAATTACTGTATACCAGCCCCACAGCATTGTGTCATTGTGCCGGCAAACGGCCACCGAGCACAGGCGTATCACTTTGCGTGGCTATACATATATATATATATCACAGAAGGAATACACCAGTACTTTGCCAAATGTTTCAATAAAGTGGTGTCAGCGACCAAGACCTGATCATAGTCCACCACAAATTCAAAAAGTAAAATGGCACAACACTCCCTTATAATCAGGGCCGGTTTTAGGCTTAGCGTGGCCTTAGGCAAAATCAAAAGTGGGGCCCCAAAAGTCATAGTAGTGCACTAACTAGATTTTAACATTTTTGGTCACTTCAAATACTATTAAAAAAAATATCTAAAAAGCTATTGAAAAGTCCCATCAAAACAAAAATGGTACCGATAAAAACTACAAATCACAGCGCAAAAAATGACCCTCACATCCCCATATACAGAAAAATAAGAGTTATAGGGATCAAAATAGTACAATTTTATATTTTTGTATAGTTCTCCCCACATTAGGTAAAGAGTATAGCTCCCCCACATTAGGTGTGCAGTATAGTCCCCCCACATTAGGTGCAGTATAGTTCCCCCACATTAGGTGGAGTATAGTCCCCCACATAAGGTGCAGTATAGTTCCCCCACATTAGGTGCAGTATTGTCCCCCACATTAGGTGCAGTATAGTTCCCCCACATAAGGTGCAGTATAGTTCCCCCACATTAGGTGCAGTATAGTCCCCCACATTAGGGGCAGTATAGTCCCCCCACATTAGGGGCAGTATAGTTCCCCCACATAAGGTGCAGTATAGTCCCCCACATTAGGTGCAGTATAGTTCCCCACATTAGGTAAAGAGTATAGCTCCCCCACATTAGGTGCAGTATAGTTCCCCCACATTAGGTGCAGTATACTTCCCCCACATTAGGTGCAGTATAGTTCCCCCACATTAGGTGGAGTATAGTTCCCCCACATTAGGTGCAGTATAGTCCCCCACATTAGGTGCAGTATAGTCCCCCACATTAGGTGCAGTATAGTTCCCCACATTAGGTAAAGAGTATAGCTCCCCCACATTAGGTGCAGTATAGTTCCCCCACATTAGGTGCAGTATAGTTCCCCCACATTAGGTGCAGTATAGTTCCCCCACATTAGGTGGAGTATAGTTCCCCCACATTAGGTGCAGTATAGTCCCCCACATTAGGTGCAGTATAGTCCCCCACATTAGGTGCAGTATAGTTCCCCCACATTAGGGGCAGTATAGTTCCCCCACATTAGGGGCAGTATAGTTCCCCCACATTAGGGGCAGTATAGTCCCCCACATTAGGTGCAGTATAGTTCCCCCACATTAGGTGCAGTATAGTCCCCCACATTAGGTGCAGTATAGTTCCCCCACATTAGGTTGGCTGTATAGTTCCCCCATATTAGGTGCAGTATAGTTCTCCCCACATTAGGTGCAGTATAGTTCTCCCCACATTAGGTGCCGTATAGTTCTCCCCACATTAGGTGCCGTATAGTTCTCCCCACATTAGGTGCAGTATAGTTCTCCCCACATTAGGTGCAGTATAGTTCTCCCCACATTAGGTGCAGTATAGTTCCCCACATTAGGTGCAGTATAGTTCTCCACATTAGGTGCAGTACAGTTCCCTCCACATTAGGTGCAGTATAGCTCCCCACATTAGGTTGGCAGTATAATTCCCCCACATTAGGTGCAGTATATAGTCCTCCCTCATTAGGTGCAGTATAGTTCCCCCACATTAGGTGCAGTATAGTTCCCCACATTAGGTGCAGTAAAGTTCCCCACATTAGGTGCAGTAAAGTTCCCCACATTAGGCGCAGTATAGTCCCCCACATTAGGCGCAGTATCGTTCCCCCACATTAGGTGCAGTATAGCTCTCCACATTAGGAGCAGTATAGTTCTCCACATTAGGTGCAGTATAGTTCCCCACATTAGGTTGGCAGTATAGTTCCCCCACATTAGGTGCAGTATAGTTCCCCACATTAGGTGCAGTATAGTCTCCCACATTAGGTGCAGTATACAGTAGTCCCTCCACATTAGGTGTAGTATACAGTAGTTCCCCACATTAGGTGCAGTATACAGTAGTCCCCCCACATTAGGTGCAGTATACAGTAGGGATGTAAGAAAAAATCGATTCTCGCGATAATCGCGATTTTTCATTTGCCGATACAGAATCGATTCAAAATATTTTTGAATCGATTCTTTTAGGGATGTGGAATTTTTATCTGCGGACGCCCGGAACAGCATGTCATGTCCCGGGCATCAGGAGATAAAAGTTCCACATTTGTGGAGCCGGGCAGGCCGGATCTGACACGGCTATGGAGCGGGCTCCGACTCGTGCCCGCTCCGTACTATGCGACCCCCGGCTGATTTCAGTAGCCGGGGGCCGCCGCTAATAGCCAGCATGCGGCAATCGCCGCGGCTGGCTATTAAAGGAGTATCCGGTGCACACTTTTCTCATTTTATCCTATCCAGGCTGCAAAATAAAATGCACTTTATCTTACCTGCCAACGAGCCCCCGGAGCTCCGGTACAGGTGTTCGGTCCCCGGGCTGTATTCTTCTTACTTCCTGTTAGTCCGGCACGTCACATGGAGCTTCAGCCTATCACTGGCCGCAGCGATGTCCCGCCTCTGCTGGTGATAGGCTGAAGCTCCATGTGACGTGCCGGGCTAACAGGAAGTAAGAACAATACAGCCCGGGGACCGAACACCTGTACCGGACTGTACCGGAGCTCCGCGGGCTCGTTGGCAGGTAAGATAAAGTGCGTTTTATTTTATTTTGCAGCCCGGACGGGATAACATGAGAAAAGTGAGCACCGGAGTACTAGATCGCCGCTGTCAAAGCTGACAGCGGCGTCTATTGGGATCTATGAATGCTCCCAGGTGGGCGATATATCGCGATGTATCGTCACCTAGACGGTATCGCGATATATCGGGATATATCGAATCGCCACACTGGTATCGCGATTCGAATCGAATCGCCAAATTCTTGGCGATTCACACCCCTAGTATACAGTAGTTCCCCACATTAGGTGCAGTATACAGTAGTCCCCCCACATTAGGTGCAGTATACAGTAGTCCCCCCACATTAGGTGCAGTATACAGTAGTTCCCCCACATTAGGTGCAGTATAGTCCCCCACATTAGGTGCAGTATAGTTCCCCCACATTAGGTGCAGTATAGTTCCCCCACATTAGGTGCAGTATAATTCCCTCACATTAGGTGCAGTATAGTTCCCCCACATTAGGTGCAGTATAATTCCCCACAGTAGGTGCAGTATAGTTCCCCCACATTAGGTGCAGTATAATTCCCCACATTAGGTGCAGTATAGTTTCCCCACATTAGGTGCAGTATAATTCCCCACATTAGGTTCAGTATAGTTCCCCCACATTAAGTGCAGTATGTTCCCCTACAGACATACAGCCTTCAGCCATATACAATGTATGGCTGAAGGCTGTATGCCTGTTTACTGCCCCACTTGAGTATTCCGACCAGCGCTCCTGGGTCATGATCTACTTCTATGGCCTATGGGCCATCCCGGTCACGATCTACTGCTATGGCCTATGGGCCATCCCGGTAACGATCTACTGCTATGGCCTATGGGCCATCCCGGGAGCAGCGGTCGGAACACTGAAGATGACCGCAGGTGACTTACCATACCCGCGCGTCCTCCTCACTGCTGCGCTCTGCTGTACTATTGCTATGGGCGCACGCACGTGACGTCAGTGCCGTCACTGCGTACGCTTCCTCCCAACGGCCCCAGCGTTTTTAAAGTCAACGCGGGGCCGCTATGAGGTAAACGGGGCATTCTTTGTCCTGAAAAGATTTTTCGGGACACAGGGATGTCCCGAATGTGACGGGGGCCCCCTGCGGGCATGGGGCCCGGAGCTGGCCACTGTTTTAATGTGGCCACGGCCGGACTGCTAATCTTTAACAAGAAGCCAACGCTGCGGCCACTTTAAAACAGTTGCCCCCCCCTACTGAGCAGCCGGCAGGGGGCCCCTTGGGGGATGGGGGCCCTAGGCAATTGCCTGGTTTGCCCCGCCCTTACACCGGACCTGCTAATAATGAAAAATGGCAGCAATGTTTTAAAAAGGCTATATGTGAAAATCCGGTATATTGAGAGCAATATTAACAATAATGCCAGTATACAAGGAGGAAAATTATCACCATACATATTACCATGATACTGTTACTGACCAAATCCTGTATGTTGAGAGTAATATTACCAATAATACCAGTATACAAGGAGGAATATTATGCCCATACATATTACCATCATACTGTTACTAGCCAAATCCTGTATACTGAAACCAATATTACCAGTATACAAGGAGGAATATTTTGCCCATACATATTATCGTCATACTGTTACTGACCAAATCCTGTGAACTGAGATTGAAATTATCAATATCAGTATACAAGGGACAAGTAATACCGCCACATCATGACCAGTATCACCGCAGAATGACTAATATCCCCACACTGCTACTGAAAAAAATCCACTAGGCAAAGACCAAGGTTAACTCCATACAGTGATCATATACAGATAGATACCAACACTACAAAGGTGCCCCCCTTCCCTCTCCCCTTCTTAGCTAAGTAAATGTTCAGCCTTAAAGGAGTAGTCCAGTGGTGACTCAGTGGTGAGCAACTTATCCCCTATCCTAAGGATAGGGGATAAGTTGCAGATCGCGGGGGGTCCGACCGCTGGGGCCCCCTGCGATCTCCTGTACGGAGCCCCGACAGCCCGCGGGAAGGGGGCGTGTCGACCTCCGCACGAGGCGGCGGCCGACACGCCCCCTTAATACAACTCTATGGCAGAGCCGAAGCGCTGCCTTCGGCAATCTCCGGCTCTGCCATTGAGATGTATTGAGGGGGCGTGTCGGCCGCCGCCTCGTGCGGGGGTCGACACCCGCTATCTCGGCGGAGAGCCGGGGCCCCGTACAGAGAGATCGCAGGGGGCCCCAGCGGTCGGACCCCCCGCGATCTCAAACTTATCCCCTATCCTTAGGATAGGGGATAGGTTTTTCACCACTGGACTACCCCTTTAATATATTAGGTAGGTAGGCAGGCTTCTTCCCACTTCTACCTCCATTCCACATTAGGCTGTATTAACCCCACGATTGTTACATACGGGACCGGATCCGATAGGGATATGTGAAAACCAGGCACTCCCGTATCTCAGCCGGACCCGGCCCCCATCTCATCTCATTTGAATGAGCCGACCGGAGTCAAATAGTGACTCCGGTCGGCTTATTTTTGCCCCATATCTGGTTTTGTGACCAGACTTAAAACCGTGGTATATGGTAATGGGGGCAAAACTGATCCGACTGGAGACATTATCTGACTCCGGTCGGCTCATCCAAACGAGATGTGGGCCGGGTCCGGCTGAGATACGGGAGCGCCTGGTTTTCACATCTCCCAGCCAGATCCGGTTTGTAACAATTGTGGTGTGAATGCAGCCTTAGCTAGATATATCTCTCTCCACCCAGGGCAGAACTGGGGATAAAAACCAACCCTGAAAAAATGATCATACCAGCCCCACAGCATTGTGTCATTGTGGCAGCCGCCGGCAGCAGGGAAGGGACAGGGAAGCCTGACATTTGATTTGCCAGGCCTCCATAAGAAAGCTATGTTGTGGCAGAAATGTGGTATTAACGCTTGGGGAAGACAGTATAAAAAAACCCTCTCTTCCTTGCTCTTGCGCTACCGCCAGAATCACGAAATTCAGTTCCCAGTGTCCAGCGCTTCTGGGTTAGGTGACGTTACACAGCTGCTCATTCAGTTATGGGCCGAAGCAATGTCCAGCCTCAGCCTCTGATTGGATGGCTAGTTATATGACGTCACCTAACCCGGAAGTGCCAGATACCAGGAACACAATTCCAGTAGTAGTGCAGAAGCCAGGAATTTAACTGTATAGGGACTAGGGCTACAAACTGTGGACTGCTAGTTGTTCCAAAAATGGTCTGGGCATGCTGGGAGTTGTAGTTTTGCTGGGAGTTTTAGTTAAGCAACAGCTGGAGGTCCACAGTTTGGAGACCGTTGGCATAGGGAGAGATGCGTCACCCGCCCCGCTGGGACCAGCCCCAGGGACTCATTTCCGGGGTTTCAGCAGGATTTTCAATCTAAGATGACTCTGAATGACCGAGTGTCTCAGTGTTTTTCCTGGTGTCCTGGGATCGTGATGTCTGCACCAGTTTTATGCTGCTCGATGTTTAGGCAGAATAACTGATAAAACATTCCCCTTAACTGTACTTATATATCAGACAGGAGGCTCGTATCTTGCATTAATCTTTCTTTATTAATGCCCATAGCAGAAAATTAAACTTTCAGGTTAATGTATTGAAAGAAAAACGTTTTGCAAAACTACATCTCCCAGCAGCCCCTCTGAGGACTAGTAGCCAATCATATGCCGATGACCTCTATAAAGGGAACTGCTGTGCCATAACTCCTCCTCTTTCTTTCTGCTCATAGCGACAGATAAGTATTTCTCTTCACACTGTATTCATAAATATAAGTTTTTTCCTTACTAACATTCGGGGGTACTCTAACGGTATACCCCTGTCCTTATCCCTGCTGGTGACTGCGTTGCGTTCATCAGCCAGGTGTTACTAAATCCTATTAAATTCTATTTCCCTCACGGACACGGCACTTGTTGCACAGTGTCCCCAGTTTTCACCTTCTATATTTCCGGCGCAGGTCGCCCCACTGACGACCCTGCGCTCCGTTCTTTGTTCCCCTTTATTCATTCATACCTTTCTCCCGGCGCCATATTGCGGCGCCATTTTCTCCTTCTCCCTCAGTTCTCTGTTCCCGCCGCTCTCGGCCTTCCCGCGCGTCTGACGCGCTCGGAGGGGCGGTCCGTTCTAGGGGCGGCAACCAACGACCAATCAGAGACCCGGAGTGGCGTAATCTCGCGAGATTTCGTCCCCGGGCTCTCTAGCTCCGCTGTACCTCTCACCACAGCCCTCAGTTCAGCGCTGTCGGTGAGGAGAGTCAGAGCCTGAGCGTTACGGAGCATCTGTGCAGTTATTAACAGGTTTTTTCCTGTCCTCCTGTGCTACTGTTCCCCTATAGGCCCCTTCCCTGGCAGGTCTACCCTTGACCTCCCTCTCAGAATCCTATAGATATACCACTTAGATATATATATATATATATACTTACCTATATTTCTCTGATATGTCTGAGGAGGCCAATACCAGCTCCCTTCCTGGGATGAGCTCCCAATCTGAAGCAGCGCAGTTCATGAATGCTGCACAAATTCAAGAACTGATTAGCAAGTCAGTTCAGGCGGCCCTTGCATCTGCAGCTTTACCGTCAGGGTCTCATCAACCCCTACCACCAATGTCACTGCCAATCGCAAATGACCCGATTGTTAAGAAAGGCAAAGCCTCGCACAAGCGTAAGCACACAGTGCCCGCTCACGACTCCCCGGCAGGGGAAGATAATTCCATGCTCCGGGCAACCTCTATCACGGTTAGCCAACCCACTTTACCTTCAGACTCTCTCCGACCCTCGGGCCTCGAGGAGATAACAACTAAGAGGCATAGATCCGCCAGGCGGGCAAAGCCAGATTCTTATGTGGACACCTCTGAGGAGGATACGTCCGGAGAATCTGAATCCTCTGCAGAGTTTGACGCATGTGATGAGGAAAGTGGGACTACTGCGTTTCCCAACAACGCTACCCCTGAAATCTAGGGCGAAATAATTCTCGACTCTCTCGGAGAGCCATTTTTTGACCCGGATGCGATTTCCCACCCTCGCTCTGGAGATTGGGCACCTCTCCCACAGGTCTCTAGTTTTATAGAACACTGGACCCGTAGGTCCCTGGGGAGATCAAATAGGAGTAAACTTAAGGCAGAATGCCCTAGACCCTCGATTCCGAGGAAAGTGACCGATACCCCAACGGTAGATCCCATCCTCGTTAAATACCTTACCAAAAATGGTAAATTTCCAAAAAAAGGGCATTGAACGGTCCTTTAGATCTATACAGGACCGTATCCTGGATCTTCTAGGACCTTTGACGAAGATCCTAAATCTTTCTGAGCAGGCCGCTGCATCCAGCCAGCCTGTGGATCTCACCCAACTTAGAGGTTGGGCTCAGAGGGCCATTTGTATGTTAGGAGCCGCAAATACGACTTGCTCGGTTGAAAGACAGAGATCCATTCTTATGCGATTGGACCCTCAACTGTCCCATCTCGCTGAGTCAGAACCAGGCCCCTCTGCTGAGGGCATGCTTTTTTTTGGCGATAATCTTATTAAAGATATCAACAAATTTGTGGGTTTGTTTACTTCACTGGACAAGGCCCAAACGTCCTTGAAAAAGTCCACTCCCGCAAATAAGGTTTTTGTCAAGGCCGGCAGACATAGGGGCCGCTCTGCCAGCCGATCTAATTATTACAGGCCACCACCCAGAGCTCCAGCTCAATATGCACAGGCTCCTCCATCCTACCAGATTCCTGTGGCGTAACCCGCGCCGTTCTTCCCTCCCAGGGGTAGACCATGGAGAGGACGTGGTGCCCGAGGCTATCCCCGCTCTCGACCATTCACTGGTGAGTACTCCTCTACATATACATTCACATATCCCAGTGGGGGGCAGACTACAGTCTTTTATCCACGCCTGGTCTGCGATTACGGCGGACTCATGGATCCTCTACACGGTGGCGGGGTACCAAATAGAGCTCCACTCCCTTCCGGTGTTGGGCATAATACCACCCCCCATACAGTTCTCCGACCTAAACGTTGTTCTTATAGACAACGAATTACAAGATCTCCTGTCCAAAGGAGCAGTGATAGAGGTCAATCCAACCTCCACGGGGTTTATCAGCAACCTCTTCTTGGTCAAGAAGAAGGGTGGCGGATTCCGCCCGGTCATAAACCTTCGCAATTTGAACCAACACGTAGTGTATCGACACTTCAAGATGGAAGGGATCCACTTCCTACGAGACCTCTTGTGGCCGGGGGACTGGCTGATAAAGGTAGACTTGAAAGACGCCTACCTCACCGTGCCCATTCATCCATCATCCCAACAATTTCTCCGTTTCCTTTGGAGAGGGCAAATGTGGCAATTCACTTGCCTCCCCTTCGGCCTATCGTCCGCCCCATGGTGCTTCACCAAACTCCTGAAGCCCGTGGTAGCATCCCTGCGCAGCAGAGGCGTAAGGATGATCTGGACGATCTGCTCATTATGGCTCGGTCCAGAACCCAAGCCATTTCCCATATGCATTGGACGGTTTCTTTATTACAGGAATTGGGTTTCCTGATCAACCACCAAAAATCTGTGCTCGTCCCGGCTCAGGAAATGGAATTCCTGGGGTTTTTGGTGGATTCCCAACAAGCGGTTCTCCGTCTCCCCAAGTCCAAACTAGCCCTTATTCGCAAGGAAATCAGGGCGGTACTCCGCAAGGGTCGCGTTTCACTACGCGTCCTTGCGCGTCTGGTGGGCCTCCTATCGGCCTCCATCCAGGCCATATTTCCGGCCCCCCTTCACTATCGGGCCCTTCAGAGACTAAAAACACTACACCTCCGACAAGGCCTCAGATATGCGGACGAGGTACCCCTCTGTCCGGAAGCCAAGGAGGAACTACAGTGGTGGCTGCGTCATGCCGTCGACTGGAATGGCAAGACCATATTCAACTCCAGCCCGGACTTCATCATAGAGTCGGATGCGAGCCGACAGGGCTGGGGCGCTCGGTGCGGAGAGTCCTCTACAGGAGGGACGTGGTCCGCAGAGGAATCTCTATTACACATCAACGCGCTGGAATTGCTGACGGCATTCTTCGCCATAAAAAGTTTCTTACCACATGCATTCAAATGCTGCGTGTTGTTGCGCATGGACAATGTGACAGCGGTTCAATACGTCAACCGCTTGGGAGGTGCGAGATCCAAAATCCTGGCGGATATCGCAAAGGATTTTTGGCACTTCTGTCTTCTCCGCGACATAGTTCCAGTGGCGGAATACATTCCGGGGGTTTCCAACTCAGTGGCAGACTGGAATTCCCGTTACATGATAGATGCCAGCGACTGGAAGCTGGATCGATCAGTATTCCTGGCGTTACAGCGACTCTGGGGTCCATTTTTCTTGGACCTATTTGCTTCACGTCTCAACCACCAACTGCCCCGCTTTTACAGCTGGAGACCGGACCCGGCAGCTTGCGCAGTCGACGCGTTTCGCCAACACTGGCCGGCGGGGACGCATTATGCGTTCCCGCCATTTCCTATGATCTCCAAGCTTCTCCTCCATGTGATGACTCAGCGTGCAACGATAGTGTTGATCACCCCCTGGTGGCCGACTCAACCGTGGTTCCCTCTCCTACTGGGGATGGCGATCGATTATCCACGGTTGCTTCCTCCCCTCCAACATCTCCTCACCAATCCAACCAAGGGTCTCCATCCTCTGGTGTTGGAGGGCAACCTGCCTCTCCTGGCGTGGTTGGTTTCGGGGTCTCGGAATCAGATAACGAACTTTCAAAATCAGCTAGAGATCTTCTCGCCCTGGCCTGGGCCCCCGGGACGCGATCGGCTTATCGATCAGCCTGGAGACTCTGGGTTCGTTGGTGTGATCAACGGCAGATTGATCCAGTTCACGCCCCTGTATCCATAGTGGTCAACTATTTAGCCGACTCCTTCGAGTCAGGAAAGTCATTTAGTTCCATCAACGTCTACCGGTCGGCCATCTCGGCCTACCATAATCCAGTAGACACTTTACCAGTCGGCAAACATCCCCTGGTTTGTCGACTCTTGAGGGGCATTAAGTTTCAACGACCCCCACGTCCCAAATACCAGGCCACTTGGGACGTCGCCAAGCTACTCGACTTATTTTCCGCATGGGCGGATAATGATGACCTTCCCTTACGGTTATTATCTTTTAAACTGACCGTCCTTTTATGTCTGGTCTCCATTAAACGGGTTTCAGACGTGAAAGCCTTGGATGTATCCAGACGTCAATTCTCACCGGACGGCGTTCGGTTTTCGGTCGTCCGTAGGACCAAGACCGGGATTCACTCGATCTTTTATCCCTTCTTCCCTGACCATCCTCGACTCTGTGTTGTTCGTTGCCTTCAGACATATGAAGCACAGACAGCGGGGTTGCGGTCTTCGGAGTCCTCTCAACTCCTTATTTCCTATGTCCGACCCCATTTGCCGGTGTCATCGGCGACGTTAGCCCGATGGGTTCGATCCGCCATGGACATGGCAGGGATAGATGTTTCCCTTTTCGGCGCACACTCTTCCAGGGGCGCCATGGCCACTAAGGTAGTTACCTCAGGGGGCTCCCTTGTGGATCTGCTTTTAGCGGCGGACTGGTCGTCAGAGACGACTTTTCGCAGATTCTATTTCAGACCGGAGTCTCACGTATCCATGTCGGCCCTTTCTACTGTGAGCTAATTTACTGGTTATACATGTTATTTGTAATGTTTACTGTTGAGCTTTAAACTTGCAAGATACGAGCCTCCTGTCTGATATATAAATCGAGATTTTCCTAGCTTCCGTGACGGAAAATATTAGTTATATGAAGACAGGAGGCGAGTATCTTCCCTCCCAACCCAACCCTATTATGGTGTTCTTTTCTCTTTTCTGGTTTCAGGATACTGAAGAACGCCTGCGTTTAGGTGTTGGCGGCTGAGATGTTCCTGTTGTCCCCGTTGGGACGTTGTTTCTTCTGTTCGGTTCTTCAGAGGACGGCAATCCCGTGGCTGCTCTTGCAATGGTCCGTCGTTAGGATGTGGAGTCAAGTTGGAGTCTATGTTCGGCTTTCCTGTGTCGGCTATGACGTCGGGTCAAGAAAGAGGAGGAGTTATGGCACAGCAGTTCCCTTTATAGAGGTCATCGGCATATGATTGGCTACTAGTCCTCAGAGGGGCTGCTGGGAGATGTAGTTTTGCAAAACGTTTTTCTTTCAATACATTAACCTGAAAGTTTAATTTTCTGCTATGGGCATTAATAAAGAAAGATTAATGCAAGATACGAGCCTCCTGTCTTCATATAACTAATATTTTCCATCACGGAAGCTAGGAAAATCTCGATTTATATATAAAACAATATTTATTATTTTTCATTAACTAACAACTTAAATTTCAATAAAAGAAAACCAAAGTGCCCTCTCTTACAAAGTAGTAACAGCAGGTCTTCTCAGTGGCGTCTCTAGGGGGGGGGGGCAGAGGGGGCCACGGCCCCCCCTACATCATGATTGGCCCCCCTTTGTGCCCCCCCTAGCAGCAGTAGGTCACTAGCAGCTCTCATGGCTATCAGGGGGGTACAGCTAGTTCACCAGTAAGGGGCCCGAGCCCCCGCTGCCCCCCCGGAGCCATCTTTTTTATATAAACCTTCAGCCTGCAGCCCTGTCACCACGCAGGGGCCGCGCTATGCAGACTGGGAAGAGCAGACAGGAAGCTCCTCCCCCTCTCTCACTCCCCTGTATACTGGACCTTGTGGAGCAGGCCCGCTGTGTGTATACAGGCCCGGACACCACCAGTATGAAGACTTACCTGCCCACTGCTCATGCTGCCCTTTTAAAGTAAGTAACTTGCTTGGGGGAGAGGGAGAAAGTTGTAGTTCGGGAGACAGTGGGAGGTAGTTCAGTGTTTCCCAACCAGGGGGCCTCCAGCTGTTGCAAAACTACAACTGTAGTTTTGCAACAGCTGGAGGCCCTCAGGTTGGGAAACACTGATCTATTTATCTATCTATCAATCTCCTATCTATCTATCTCCTATCTATCAATCTCCTATCTATCTATTTCCTATCTATCAATCTCCTATCTATCAATCTCCTATCTATCAATCTCCTATCTATCTATCTTATATCTATCTCCTATCTATCAATCATCTATCTATCTATCTCATATCTATCTATCTATCTCATATCTATCTATCTATCTATCTTTCTCATATCTATCTATCTAACTCAGATAGATGAGAGATAGATAGATGAGAAATAGATAGATCAAAGATAGATAGATATGAGAGATAGATAGGTAGATAGAAGATAGATATATAGATAGATAGATATGAGATAGATAGATAGATAGATAGATAGATGATATATAGAAAGATACATAAATAGATGGATAGATAGATGATAGATACATAGATATGATATAGATAGATAGATGATAGATATGATATAGACAGATAGATGATAGATTAGATAGATAGATAGATAGATAGGAGATAGATGGATATGATATAGATAGATCAGTTTCCCAACCAGGGGGCCTCCAGCTGTTGCAAAACTACAACTCCCAGCATTCCTTTGGCTTTATGAGCATACTGGGAGTTGTAGTTTTGCAACAGCTGGAGGCCCCCCTAGTTGGGAAACACTGATCTATCTATCAATCATCTATCTATTATCTATCTATATATCCATCTATCTCATATCTATCTATATCATATCTATCTATCTCATATCTATCTATCTATCTCCTATCTATCTATCTATCTCATATCTATCTATCTATCTCATATCTATTTATCTATCTCCTATCTATCTCATATCTATCTATCTTTCTCATATCTATCTATCTCATATCTATCTATTTATGTATCTATCTCATATCTATTTATCTCTCATATCTATCTCATATCTATCTATCTCATATCTATCTATTTATATATATATCTATCTTTCTATTTATCTATCTATCTCAAATCTATCTCAGATAGATGAGAGATAGATGAAAGATAGATAGATATGAGAGATAGATAGATAGATGATATATAGATAAATAGATACATAAATATATGGATATATAGATAGATATGAGATAGATAGATGATAGATAGATATGATATAGATAGATGGATATGATATAGATAGATGGATATGATATAGATAGGATATAGAAAGATAGATAGATAGATAAAGAACAATATGATTCAGCACGCCACAAGTTTGCAGAAAATGGTGGTTTATTCCATCATGTGCATAGACTATGCTGCATCATATTGTTCTTTGTCTGGATTAAGGAACCAGTGGACCCAGGTTCCAAGTATGCGGGCACCCCGAATTCTCTCTAATCTCTGGATTTTGGTTGTGCCGTTTTTATTTGTTTTAGATAGATAGATAGAAAGAGATAGTATCTATCTATCATCTATTTATTTATCTATCTTTCTATCTATCTCATATCTATCTATATATCCATCTATTTATGTATCTATCTATCTATATATCATCTATCTATCTATCTCTCATATCTATCTATCTATCTATCTATCTCTCATCTATCTGAGATAGATAGATAGATAGATAGATAGATAAATAGAAAGATAGATAGATACATAAATAGATAAATGGATATAGATAGATGGATGGATAGATAGATGATTGATAGATAGATCAGTGTTTCCCAACCAGGGGGCCTCCAGCTGTTGCAAAACTACAACTCCCAGTATGCTCATAAAGCCAAAGACATGCTGGGAGTTGTCATTTTGGAATAGCTAGAGGCCCCCTGATTGGGATACACTTATCTATCTATCTATCTATCTCATATCTATCTATTAATCTATATTATCTAAGTGTTTTATTCCCCCATGTATGTGTGACGTTTCGATAGCATCCCGCCATCTTTATCATACGTACAGTTGTACATTCTGTAGTCTGTGTGACATCACTGTGCTTCATAATAAACTGTGACATCACTGTGCTTCATAATAAACTGTGACATCACTGTGCTTCATAATAAACTGACATCACTGTGCTTCATAATAAACTGACATCACTGTGCTTCATAATAAACTGTGACATCACTGTGCTTCATAATAAACTGTGACATCACTGTGCTTCATAATAAACTGTGACATCACTGTGCTTCATAATAAACTGTGACATCACTGTGCTTCATAATAAACTGTGACATCACTGCGCTTCATAAACTGTGACATCACTGCGCTTCATAAACTGTGACATCACTGCGCTTCATAATAAACTGTGACATCACTGTGCTTCATAATAAACTGTGACATCACTGTGCTTCATAATAAACTGTGACATCACTGTGCTTCATAATAAACTGTGACATCACTGTGCTTCATAATAAACTGTGACATCACTGTGCTTCATAATAAACTGTGACATCACTGTGCTTCATAATAAACTGTGACATCACTGTGCTTCATAATAAACTGTGACATCACTGTGCTTCATAATAAACTGTGACATCACTGTGCTTCATAATAAACTGTGATATCACTGTGCTACATAATAAACTGTGACATCACTGTGCTTCATAATAAACTGTGACATCACTGTGCTTCATAATAAACTGACATCACTGCGCTTCATAATAAACTGTGACATCACTGCTTCATAATAAACTGTGACATCACTGCTTCATAATAAACTGTGACATCACTGTGCTACATAATAAACTGTGACATCACTGTGCTTCATAATAAACTGTGACATCACTGTGCTTCATAATAAACTGTGACATCACTGTGCTTCATAATAAACTGTGACATCACTGTGCTTCATAATAAACTGTGACATCACTGTGCTTCATAATAAACTGTGATATCACTGTGCTACATAATAAACTGTGACATCACTGTGCTTCATAATAAACTGTGACATCACTGTGCTTCATAATAAACTGTGACATCACTGTGCTTCATAATAAACTGTGACATCACTGTGCTTCATAATAAACTGACATCACTGCGCTTCATAATAAACTGTGACATCACTGCGCTTCATAATAAACTGTGACATCACTGCGCTTCATAATAAACTGTGACATCACTGCGCTTCATAATAAACTGTGACATCACTGCGCTTCATAATAAACTCTGACATCACTGCGCTTCATAATAAACTCTGACATCACTGCGCTTCATAATGAACTGTGACATCACTGTGCTTCATAATAAACTGTGACATCACTGTGCTACATAATAAACTGTGACATCACTGTGCTTCATAATAAACTGTGACATCACTGTGCTTCATAATAAACTGTGACATCACTGTGCTTCATAATAAACTGTGACATCACTGTGCTTCATAATAAACTGTGACATCACTGTGCTTCATAATAAACTGACATCACTGTGCTTCATAATAAACTGTGACATCACTGTGCTTCATAATAAACTGTGACATCACTGTGCTTCATAATAAACTGTGACATCACTGTGCTTCATAATAAACTGACATCACTGCGCTTCATAATAAACTGTGACATCACTGCGCTTCATAATAAACTGTGACATCACTGTGCTTCATAATAAACTGACATCACTGCGCTTCATAATAAACTGACATCACTGCGCTTCATAATAAACTGTGACATCACTGCGCTTCATAATAAACTGTGACATCACTGCGCTTCATAATAAACTGTGACATCACTGTACTTCATAATAAACTGTGACATCACTGTGCTTCATAATAAACTGTGACATCACTGTGCTTCATAATAAACTGTGACATCACTGTGCTTCATAATAAACTGTGACATCACTGTGCTTCATCCTGTAATTTGATGTCACTGTGTATAACAACCCTGTAGTGACATCACAGTTTATTATTCTTGAACGCTGACTTCACTGTGTATATTTTTCCGGTACAATGACATCACTGTATAGTTACTCTCTACTGTGACAACACTGCGTTTATTAACCCTGTAGTGGCAAAACTTTTTATTGTCCCTGTACAGAGACATTACTGTTTATATTAACTCTGAACTGTGATGTCACTGTATATATTAACTCTGAACTGTGATGTCACTGTATATATTAACTCTGAACTGTGATGTCACTGTTTATATTAACTCTGAACTGTGATGTCACTGTGCATATTTACCCTGTATTGTCACTCGCAGTGCAAGGTAAATATGTACAGTGACATTAGGGTATACAGGCTTAATATATACAGTGATGTCACAGTGCAGTGTAAGTATCAACAGTGATGTTGCAGTATAGAGATAACACACAGTGATGTTATAGTTCAGAGATAATATACACAGTAATGTCACAGTACAGGGATAATATACACAGTGATGTCACAGTACAGGGATAATATACACAGGGATGTCACAGTACAGGGATAATATACACAGTGATGTCACAGTACAGGGATAATATACACAGTGATGTCACAGTACAGGGATAATATACAGAGATGTCACAGTACAGGGATAATACACAGTGATGTCACAGTACATGGATAATACACAGTGATGTCACAGTACAGGGATAATACACAGTGATGTCACAGTACAGGGATAATACACAGTGATGTCACAGTACAGGGATAATACACAGTGATGTCACAGTACAGGGATAATACACAGTGATGTCACAGTACAGGGATAATACACAGTGATGTCACAGTACAGGGATAATACACAGTGATGTCACAGTACAGGGATAATACACAGTGATGTCACAGTACAGGGATAATACACAGTGATGTCACAGTACAGGGATAATACACAGTGATGTCACAGTACAGGGATAATACACAGTGATGTCACAGTACAGGGATAATACACACAGTGATGTCACAGTACAGGGATAGTATACAGTGATGTCACAATACAGGGATAATACACAGTGATGTCACAGTACAGGGATAATACACACAGTGATGTCACAGTACAGGGATAATACACACAGTGATGTCACAGTACATGGATAATACACACAGTGATGTCACAGTACAGGATAATACACACAGTGATGTCACAGTACATGGATAATACACACAGTGATGTCACAGTACAGGATAATACACACAGTGATGTCACAGTACAGGATAATACACACAGTGATGTCACAGTACAGGGATAATACACACAGTGATGTCACAGTACAGGGATAATACACACAGTGATGTCACAGTACAGGGATAATACACACAGTGATGTCACAGTACAGGGATAATATACAGAGATGTCACAGTACAGGGATAATACACAGTGATGTCACAGTACAGGGATAATACACAGTGATGTCACAGTACAAGGATAATACACAGTGATGTCACAGTACAGGGATAATACACAGTGATGTCACAGTACAGGGATAATACACAGTGATGTCACAGTACAGGGATAATACACAGTGATGTCACAGTACAGGGATAATACACAGTGATGTCACAGTACAGGGATAATACACAGTGATGTCACAGTACAGGGATAATATACACAGTGATGTCACAGTACAGGGATAATACACAGTGATGTCACAGTACAGGGATAATACACACAGTGATGTCACAGTACAGGGATAATACACACAGTGATGTCACAGTACAGGGATAATACACACAGTGATGTCACAGTACAGGGATAATACACACAGTGATGTCACAGTACAGGGATAATACACACAGTGATGTCACAGTACAGGGATAATACACAGTGATGTCACAGTACAGGGATAATACACACAGTGATGTCACAGTACAGGGATAATATACAGAGATGTCACAGTACAGGGATAATACACAGTGATGTCACAGTACAGGGATAATACACAGTGATGTCACAGTACAAGGATAATACACAGTGATGTCACAGTACAGGGATAATACACAGTGATGTCACAGTACAGGGATAATACACAGTGATGTCACAGTACAGGGATAATACACAGTGATGTCACAGTACAGGGATAATACACAGTGATGTCACAGTACAGGGATAATACACAGTGATGTCACAGTACAGGGATAATATACACAGTGATGTCACAGTACAGGGATAATACACAGTGATGTCACAGTACAGGGATAATACACACAGTGATGTCACAGTACAGGGATAATACACACAGTGATGTCACAGTACAGGGATAATACACACAGTGATGTCACAGTACAGGGATAATACACACAGTGATGTCACAGTACAGGGATAATACACACAGTGATGTCACAGTACAGGGATAATACACAGTGATGTCACAGTACAGGGATAATACACAGTGATGTCACAGTACAGGGATAATACACACAGTGATGTCACAGTACAGGGATAATACACACTGTGATGTGTACAGCTGGTATCTACCACTATAAGGCCAGTGTATGTGGGAGTATTGGTATTTGTAACATGTATACAATTGGTGTTAGTCGGTCATTAGTCAGCCACAATGGTAGTCGTGGTCATGGTGTGGCAGTATTAGGGTGGGTTCACACTACGTTTTGTCCCATACGGGAGCGCATACGGCAGGAGGGAGCTAAAAGCTCGCGCTCCCGTATGTAACCGTATGCGCTCCCGTATGCCATTCACTTCAATGAGCCGACCGGAGTGAAACGTTCGGTCCGGTCGGCTCATTTTTGCGCCGTATGCGCTTTTACAACCGGCCTTAAAACCGTGGTTGACCACGGTTTTAGGTCCGGTTGTAAAAGCGCATACGGCGCAAAAATGAGCCGACCGGACCGAACGTTTCACTCCGGTCGGCTCATTGAAGTGAATGGCATACGGGAGCGCATACGGTCACATACGGGAGCGCGAGGTTTTAGCTCCCTCCTGCCGTATGCGCTCCCGTATGGGACAAAACGTAGTGTGAACCCAGCCTTATTTGTTTTTTGCTAGTAACGCACACAACTAACAGTAAGCACCTTTTGTCTGGAGGTGCTGACCATTTTTATTTTTTTGTACTGGTATTATCAGTAATATTGGTGTCAGTAACAGTATGACCATAATATGTATGATGACAATATTTTCTCCCTGTATGCTGATATTATTTGTAATATTAGTCTCAGTATACAGGATTTGGTCAGTTACAGTATGATGGTAATATGTATGGTGATAATATTCCTCCTTGTATACTGATATTATTTGTAATATTAGTCTCAGTATACAGGATTTGGTCAGTTACAGTATGATGGTAATATGTATGGTGATAATATTCCTCCCTGTATGCTGGTGTTATTGGTATTATTTGTCTCAGTATACAGGATTTGGTCAGTTACAGTATGATGGTAATATGTATGGTGATAATATTCCTCCTTGTATACTGGTATTATTTGTAATATTATTCTCAGTATACAGGTCATTGTTCGCACTAGCGTCTAGCTCACCGGTGCGGCATGGAGCCGCTTTGCCTGCACGCCCTGGAATTAAAGCATGAAGTCTTGCAAAAGATTGGGGAGCTGCCTGTAATTTTTCTACATCGTTGCGATTGGATGAACTGTCTTTACCTATATTACATGAGCACCACCATATTACAAGCCTGTGCTGTCTGATACTTTAGAGTCCGGATTATAGGACCAACGTATTTTTAGTGAACCACACAATACAGGTAGTGCCGGCACGCTTCTATCGACACATATATTACTTATGTTAATGTTTGACAGGGAACTGGCCAAAAAATAAGTGACATCACTTCTTCTCCACGTAGACACATGCTGAAGCTGCCTTTGAAGTCAATGAGATCTTCATGGTCCCCCGATGCTGCCCTTGGCTTGGATATAATTTGCACGTGCAATGTATAAATGTGGTGTTGTTATAATTGCCCCCCCTACTTTTGTCCTGGCCCCCAGTGTGCCCCCCCCCCAAAATTTGAAAGCTGGAGACGCCACTGGGTCTTCTCTCTTTAGAGGCCACCCCCCACCCCACATAACAGCCCCCCACATGCAGGGCCGGATTAACATAGGGGCGGATGGAGCTGCCGCTCCAGGCCCCTACATGAAAATAGGCCCAGTGGCCTGCACAGACGGCCCGCATAGGCCGCCCGGCACCCATGATAAATATGATAACAGAAAAAGAGGGCCGGCCCTGCTTCTTACTTAGGGCCCTGGATCACTGCAGGCCGCTGCAGCACTGTTTTCTTTTTATAAATAGTTAGCCTCCGGCCCTTTAAGGTGAGTGCAGGGGCCGTGGCCGCAATGCCTCTCTGGGAAGAGAGCAGAGGGACGCTCCTCCCCCTCCCCCCACACTCCTCTGTGTGCAGGCTGCAGCCCTATTGGAGCAGGCAGGTTCTTTGCTTCCTGCTCCATTGCTGACTACATCACCCGCCCGCGCTGAAGGGGAACAGGAAGACTTCCCCTGCCCACCGCTGCGGCCCCCTATACAACAGGTAATTTTCTGGGAGGAAAAGGTTGAGGGGCAAATTGCTGTTTGGGGGGTCAGTGGGAGTTAAATGGGCAATTTCTTAATGTTTCCAGACCAGGGTGCCTCCAGCAGTTTTAAAAATACAACTCCCAGCATGCCTTTGGCTGTCCAGACATGCTGGGAGTTGTAGTTTTGCAACACTTTATCTATCTATCTCCTATCTATCTATCTATCTATCTATCTATCATATCTATCTATATCATATCTATCTATCTCATATCTATCTCATATCTATCTATCTATCTCATATCTATCAATTTCTCATATCTATCTATCTATCTCAGTGTTTGCTGACCATGGTGCCTCCAGCTGTTGCAAAACTATAACTCCCAGCATGCGTTTGGCTTTCCAGGCATGCTGAAAGTTATAGTTTAGCAACAGCTGGAGGGAAACACTGATCTATCTATGTATCTAATATCTATATTATATCTGTGTTTCCAATATACCATTGTACCCAGTATACCAGTATACCCAATATACCAGTGTACCCAATATACCAGTGTACCCAATATACCATTGTACCCAATATACCAGTGTACCCAATATACCAGTGTACCCAATATACCAGTGTACTCAGTGATACAGTGTACCCAATATACCAGTGTACCCAATATACCAGTGTACCCAGTGATAGTGTTCCCAATATACCAGTATACCCAATATACCAGTGTACCCAATATACCAGTGTACCCAATATACCAGTGTACCCAGTGATAGTGTTCCCAATATACTAGTGTACCCAATATACCAGTGTACCCAGTGATACAGTGTACCCAATATACCAGTGTACCCAGTGATACAGTGTACCCAATATACCAGTGTTCCCAATATACCAGTGTACCCAGTGATAGTGTTCCCAATATACCAGTATACCCAATATACCAGTGTACCCAGTGATAGTGTTCCCAATATACCAGTATACCCAATATACCAGTGTACCCAGTGATAGTGTTCCCAATATACCAGTATACCCAATATACCAGTGTACCCAATATACCAGTGTACCCAGTGATACAGTGTACCCAATATACCAGTGTACCCAATATACCAGTGTACCCAGTGATACAGTGTACCCAATATACCAGTGTACCCAATATACCAGTGTACCCAATATACCAGTGTACCAGTGATAGTGTTCCCAATATACCAGTATACCCAATATACCAGTGTACCCAATATACCAGTGTACCCAGTGATAGTGTTCCCAATATACCAGTATACCCAATATACCAGTGTTCCCAATATACCAGTGTACCCAGTGATAGTGTTCCCAATATACCAGTATACCCAATATACCAGTGTACCCAGTGATAGTGTTCCCAATATACCAGTATACCCAATATACCAGTGTACTCAATATACCAGTGTACCCAATATACCAGTGTACCCAATATACCAGTGTACCCAGTGATACAGTGTACCCAATATACCAGTGTACCCAATATACCAGTGTACCCAATATACCAGTGTACCCAGTGATACAGTGTACCCAATATACCAGTGTACCCCAATATACCAGTGTACCCAATATACCAGTGTACCCAATATACCAGTGTACCCAATATACCAGTGTACCCAATATACCAGTGTACCCAGTGATAGTGTTCCCAATATACCAGTATACCCAATATACCAGTGTACCCAATATACCAGTGTACCCAGTGATAGTGTTCCCAATATACCAGTATACCCAATATACCAATGTACCCAATATACCAGTGTACCCAGTGATAGTGTTCCCAATATACTAGTGTACCCAATATACCAGTGTACCCAGTGATACAGTGTACCCCAATATACCAGTGTACCCAGTGATACAGTGTACCCAATATACCAGTGTTCCCAATATACCAGTGTACCCAGTGATAGTGTTCCCAATATACCAGTATACCAGTGTACCCAGTGATAGTGTTCCCAATATACCAGTATACCCAATATACCAGTGTACTCAATATACCAGTGTACCCAATATACCAGTGTACCCAATATACCAGTGTACCCAGTGATACAGTGTACCCAATATACCAGTGTACCCAATATACCAGTGTACCCAGTGATACAGTGTACCCAATATACCAGTGTACCCAATATACCAGTGTACCCAGTGATAGTGTTCCCAATATACCAGTATAACCCAATATACCAGTGTACCCAATATACCAGTGTACCCAATATACCAGTGTACCCAATATACCAGTGTAACCCAGTGATACAGTGTACCCAATATACCAGTGTTCCCAATATACCAGTGTACCCAATGATAGTGTTCCCAATATACCAGTATACCCAATATACCAGTGTACCCAGTGATAGTGTTCCCAATATACCAGTATACCCAATATACCAGTGTACCCAGTGATAGTGTTCCCAATATACCAGTATACCCAATATACCAGTGTACTCAATATACCAGTGTACCCAATATACCAGTGTACCCAGTGATACAGTGTACCCAATATACCAGTGTACCCAATATACCAGTGTACCCAATATACCAGTGTACCCAATATACCAGTGTACCCAGTGATACAGTGTACCCAATATACCAGTGTACCCAATATACCAGTGTACCCAATATACCAGTGTACCCAATATACCAGTGTACCCAGTGATAGTGTTCCCAATATACCAGTATACCCAATATACCAGTGTACCCAATATACCAGTGTACCCAATATACCAGTGTACCCAGTGATAGTGTTCCCAATATACTAGTGTACCCAATATACCAGTGTACCCAGTGATACAGTGTACCCAATATACCAGTGTACCCAGTGATACAGTGTACCCAATATACCAGTGTTCCCAATATACCAGTGTACCCAATATAACAGTGTACCCAGTGATACAGTGTACCCAATATACCAGTGTACCCAGTGATACAGTGTACCCAATATACCAGTGTACCCAATATACCAGTGTACCCAATATACCAGTGTACCCAGTGATAGTGTTCCCAATATACCAGTATACCCAATATACCAGTGTACCCAGTGATAGTGTTCCCAATATACCAGTATACCCAATATACCAGTGTACCCAGTGATAGTGTTTCCAATATACTAGTGTACCCAATATACCAGTGTACCCAATATACCAGTGTACCCAATATACCAGTGTACCCAGTGATACAGTGTACCCAATATACCAGTGTACCCAATATACCAGTGTACCCAGTGATACAGTGTACCCAATATACCAGTGTACCCAATATACCAGTGTACCCAATATACCAGTGTACCCAGTGATACAGTGTACCCAATATACCAGTGTACTCAATATACCAATAAGTGTACTCAATATACCAGTGTACCCAATATACCAGTGTACCCAATATACCAACAGGGGTGTGGAAATATAAAAAAAAACTACTTGTCCAAGGGACTAAAGCGGAACACAATCTACTTGTCCCTCAAGAAAATCCACTTGTCCTGGTAGATAAAATAATTTTCACCAAAATAGTCTGATCCCCCCCACTAGACCACCAGGGATGGATATAAGATCCTTTAGACACTGCTGACAGCGGTGATCTAATGGGTTAATAGGTGATGGCAGTATGTCAGGATATTAGCGGGGGGAGAGCTGTAGATCCTCTTACCCCCCAGACAAGACCAGAAAAGTCTACATGTTACTTTTTGATCCTTATAAAAAATTTCTAATATGAAGTGACCAAAAATGAACAATTCTGGACTATTTTTTTACATTTACACCGTTCCCCGTACGGTTTAATTAACATTATATTTTAATAGTCTGGACATTTCCACATGCAGCGATACCACTTATGTTTATTTTTGTACATTATTTTTATTTAAAGAAAATTGGAAACTTTTATTAGGAAAGGGGCTTATTCACATATATTCGCACTTTTTAAAATATTTTAATCACTTTTTTTCAGTTTTTATGTTACTGGGGGGGGGGGGGGGGTTCTGCTTCTCCAGTTTATATGGTGCATTTTGTGTCAGAAAATGCTGGAAGTTGCATTTAGTTACTAGATAACTACAACTCCCAGCATGCCCTGATGTAGCCTATGGTTCTGTGGGTGTTGCAGCAGGTTGCACTGTATAGTAGGACAGTTAAGGTTATTGTGTAACATGCTGGGAGTTGTAGTTTTGGTTTGTGTCAGCTGCAGAGCCATAGTCTGTGTCAAGGAATACTGGGAATTACAGTTAGTAACTACAACACCCAGCATGCCCTGATGCAGCCTATAGCTCTGCAGCTGACCCGAACAAAAACTACAACTCCCAGCATGTTACACTTTATAGTTGTACAGTTTAGGTTATGGTCCAACATGCTGGGAGTTGTAGTTTTGGTTCAGGCGTGTTTGTCTGCATCCGTGGGGCTCTTGGTTGGCCGGTGAGTATGAAGGGGGGATTCTGGGGGTGCAATTTAGTGCGGGGGCCACTAAAAATAAATAAAATGAGATGGGTACAACTGCCCTAATGCCCGACGTGACAGTCCGCTCCTATACAAAACATTCATACATACACATCATACATACACCAGCCACTGCCCCCCCACATCATACATACACCCCCCCCCCCCCCGCATCATACATTACATACACACATACACTCACACCATACATATACACCATACATATACACACATCATACATACACCAGCCACTGCCCCCATATCATACATACACCAGCCACTGCCCCCATATCATACATACACACCCCCCCCACATCATACATTACATACACACATACACTCACACCATACATATACACCATACATATACACACATCATACATACACCAGCCACTGCCCCATATCATACATACACCCCCCCCCCACATCATACATTACCATGACACACATACACTCACACCATACATATACTCCATACATATACACACATCATACATACACCAGCCACTGCCCCCATATCATACATACACCCCCCCCCCCGCATCATACATTACATACACACATACACTCACACCATACATATACTCCATACATGTGCACACATCATACATACACCAGCCACTGCCCCCATATCATACATACACCCCCCCCCGCATCATACATTACATACACACATACACTCACACCATACATATACACCATACATATACACACATCATACATACACCAGCCACTGCCCCCATATCATACATACACCAGCCACTGCCCCCATATCATACATACACACCCCCCCCACATCATACATTACATACACACATACACTCACACCATACATATACACCATACATATACACACATCATACATACACCAGCCACTGCCCCCATATCATACATACACCCCCCCCCCCACATCATACATTACATACACACATACACTCACACCATACATATACTCCATACATATACACACATCATACATACACCAGCCACTGCCCCCATATCATACATACACCCCCCCCCCCGCATCATACATTACATACACACATACACTCACACCATACATATACTCCATACATGTGCACACATCATACATACACCAGCCACTGCCCCCATATCATACATACACCCCCCCCCCCGCATCATACATTACATACACACATACACTCACACCATACATATACACCATACATATACACATATCATACATACACCAGCCACTGCCCCCATATCATACATACACCCCCCCCCACATTCATACATACACCCCCCCCCACATCATACATTACATACACACATACACTCACACCATACATATACACCATACATATACACACATCATACATACACCTGCCACTGCCCCCATATCATACATACACCCCCCCCCGCATCATACATTACATACACACATACACTCACACCATACATATACTCCATACATATACACATATCATACATACACCTGCCGCTGCCCCCATATCATACACACACCCCCGCCACTGCCCCACCCACATCATACATTACATACACACATCACACATACATCATACATATACTCCATACATGTGCACACATCATACATACACCTGCCACTGCCCCCATATCATACATACACACCCCCCCCCACATCATACATTACATACACACATACACTCATACCATACATATACTCCATACATGTGCACACATCATACATACACCAGCCACTGCCCCCATATCACACCACCACGCCACCCCGCCACTGCCCCCCCCCCACATCATACATTACATACACACATACACTCACACCATACATATACACCCATACATATACACACATCATACATACACCTGCCGCTGCCCCCCCCACATCATACATCACATACACAGACATCACACTTAGACATTATACACACATCATACATTATATGCACATCACACATAGACATCATACACACAGTATACATTACATACACATCACACACAGACATCATACACACATTATACATTACATACACATCACACACAGACATCATACACACAGTATACATTACATACACATCACACATAGACATCATACACACATCATACATTACATACACATCACACAGACATCATACACACATTATACATTACATACACATCACACATAGACATTATACACACATTATACATTACATACACATCACACATAGACATTATACACACATTATACATTACATACACATCACCACATAGACATTATACACACATTATACATTACATACACATCACACATAGACATCATACACACAGTATACATTACATACACATCACACAGACATTATACACACAGTATACATTACATACACATCACACATAGACATCATACACACAGTATACATTACATACACATCACACATAGACATCATACACACATTATACATTACATACACATCACACATAGACATTATACACACATCACACATTACATACACATCACACATAGAGATCATACACACATTATACATTACATACACATCACACATAGACATCATACACACATCATACATTACATACACATCACACATAGACATTATACACACATCACACATTACATACACATCACACATAGAGATCATACACACATTATACATTACATACACATCACACATAGACATTATACACACATCATACATTAACATACACATCACACATAGACATCATACACACATCATACATTACATACACATCACACACAGACATCATACACACAGTATACATTACATACACATCACACATAGACATTATACACACATCATACATTACATACACATCACACATAGACATTATACACACATTATACATTACATACACATCACACATAGACATCATACACACAGTATACATTACATACACATCACACAGACATCATACACACAGTATACATTACATACACATCACACATAGACATCATACACACATCATACATTACATACACATCACACACAGACATCATACACACATCATACATTACATACACATCACACACAGACATCATACACACAGTATACATTACATACACATCACACATAGACATTATACACACATCATACATTACATACACATCACACATAGACATTATACACACATCATACATTACATACACATCACACATAGACATCATACACACATCATACATTACATACACATCACACATAGACATTATACACACAGTATACATTACATACACATCACACACAGACATCATACACACATCATACATTACATGCACATCACACATAGACATTATACACACAGTATACATTACATACACATCACACACAGACATCATACACACATCATACATTACATACACATCACACATAGACATCATACACACATCATACATTACATACACATCACACAGACATCATACACACATTATACATTACATACACATCACACATAGACATTATACACACATTATACATTACATACACATCACACATAGACATTATACACACATTATACATTACATACACATCACACATAGACATCATACACACATCATACATTACATACACATCACACATAGACATCATACATTACATACACATCACACATAGACATCATACACACATTATACATTACATACACATCACACACAGACATTATACACACATTATACATTACATACACATCACACATAGACATTATACACACATTATACATTACATACACATCACACATAGACATCATACACACATTATACATTACATACACATCACACATAGACATCATACACACAGTATACATTACATACACATCACACATAGACATTATACACACATCATACATTACATACACATCACACATAGACATCATACACACAGTATACATTACATACACATCACACACAGACATCATACACACAGTATACATTACATACACATCACACATAGACATTATACACACATCATACATTACATACACATCACACATAGACATATACACACAGTATACATTAAATACGCATCACACATAGACATCATACACACAGTATACATTACATACACATCACACATAGACATCATACACACATTATACATTACATACACATCACACATAGACATTATACACACATCATACATTACATACACATCAACACATAGACATCATACACACATTATACATTACATACACATCACACATAGACATCATACACACATTATACATTACATACACATCACACATAGACATCATACACACATCATACATTACATACACATCACACATAGACATCATACACACATTATACATTACATACACATCACACATAGACATCATACACACAGTATACATTACATACACATCACACATAGACATCATACACACAGTATACATTACATACACAATCACACATAGACATCATACACACATTATACATTACATACACATCACAACACAGACATCATACACACATTATACCATTACAATACACATCACACATAGACATTCATACACACATTATACATTACATACACATCACACATAGACATTCATACACACATTATACATTACATACACATCACACACAGACATCATACACACATTAATACCATTACATACACATCACACATAGACATTATACACACATTATACATTACATACACATCACACATAGACATCATACACACATCATACATTACAATACACATCACACATAGACATCATACACACATTATACATTACATACAACATCACACATAGACATTATACACACATTATACATTACATACACAACATTATACATTACATACACATCACACATAGACATCATACACACATCATACATTACATACACATCACACATAGACATTATACACACATTATACATTACATACACATCACACATAGACATTATACACACATTATACATTACATACACATCACACACAGACATCATACACACAGTATACATTACATACACATCACACATAGACATCATACACACATCATACATTACATGCACATCACACATAGACATTATACACACAGTATACATTACATACACATCACACACAGACATCATACACACATCATACATTACATACACATCACACATAGACATCATACACACATCATACATTACATACACATCACACAGACATCATACACACATTATACATTACATACACATCACACATAGACATTATAACACACATTATACATTACATACACATCACACATAGACATTATACACACATTATACATTACATACACATCACACATAGACATCATACACACATCATACATTACATGCACATCACACATAGACATTATACACACAGTATACATTACATACACATCACACACAGACATCATACACACATCATACATTACATACACATCACACATAGACATCATACACACATCATACATTACATACACATCACACAGACATCATACACACATTATACATTACATACACATCACACATAGACATTATACACACAGTATACATTACATACACATCACACATAGACATTATACACACATCATACATTACATACACATCACACATAGACATCATACACACAGTATACATTACATACACATCACACATAGACATTATACACACATCATACATTACATACACATCACACATAGACATCATACACACATCATACATTACATACACATCACACATAGACATCATACACACATTATACATTACATACACATCACACATAGACATTATACACACATTATACATTACATACACATCACACATAGACATCATACACACATCATACATTACATACACATCACACATAGACATCATACATTACATACACATCACACATAGACATCATACACACATCATACATTACATACACATCACACATAGACATCATACACACATCATACATTACATACACATCACACATAGACATCATACACACATACACTCACACCATACATATCCACCAGTGTTTCCCAACCAGGGTGCCTCCAGCTGTTGCAAAACTACAACTCCCAGCATGCCCAGGCCATGCTGGGAGTTGTAGTTTTGCAACAGCTGGAAGCCCCCTGGTTGGGAAACACTGATATACACCATCCTCCCCCATCATACATCACATACACATCACACATAGACATTATACACACATCATACATTACATACACATCACACATAGACATTATACACACAGTATACATTACATACACATCACACATAGACATCATACACACATTATACATTACATACACATCATACATAGACATTATACACACATCATACATTACATACACATCACACATAGACATTATACACACATCATACATTACATACACATCACACATAGACATCATACACACATCATACATCACATACACATCACACACAGACATCATACACACATTATACATTACATACACATCACACATAGACATCATACACACATCATACATTACATACACATCACACATAGACATTATACACACATCATACATTACATACACATCACACATAGACATTATACACACATTATACATTACATACACATCACACTTAGACATTATACACACATCATACATTACATACACATCACACATAGACATTATACACACATTATACATTACATACACATCACACATAGACATCATACACACAGTATACATTACATACACATCACACATAGACATCATACACACATCATACATTACATACACATCACACATAGACATTATACACACATCACACATTACATACACATCACACATAGAGATCATACACACATTATACATTACATACACATCACACATAGACATCATACACACATCATACATTACATACACATCACACATAGACATCATACACACAGTATACATTACATACACATCACACATAGACATCATACACACATCATACATTACATACACATCACACATAGACATCATACACACATCATACATTACATACACATCACACATAGACATTATACACACATTATACATTACATACACATCACACATAGACATTATACACACATTATACATTACATACACATCACACATAGACATTATACACACATCATACATTACATACACATCACACATAGACATTATACACACATTATACATTACTTACACATCACACATAGACATCATACACACAGTATACATTACATACACATCACACATAGACATCATACACACAGTATACATTACATACACATCACACATAGACATCATACACACATTATACATTACATACACATCACACAGACATTATACACACATCATACATTACATACACATCATACATAGACATTATACACACATCATACATTACATACACATCACACATAGACATCATACACACATCATACATTACATACACATCACACATAGACATCATACACACAGTATACATTACATACACATCACACAGACATTATACACACATCATACATTACATACACATCATACATAGACATTATACACACATCATACATTACATACACATCACACAGACATCATACACACATCATACATTACATACACATCACACATAGACATCATACACACAGTATACATTACATACACATCACACATAGACATCATACACACATTATACATTACATACACATCACACATAGACATTATACACACATCATACATTACATACACATCACACATAGACATTATACACACATCATACATTACATACACATCACACATAGACATCATACACACATCATACATTACATACACATCACACATAGACATTATACACACATCATACATTACATACACATCACACACAGACATTATACACACATCATACATTACATACACATCACACATAGACATCATACACACAGTATACATTACATACACATCACACATAGACATCATACACACAGTATACATTACATACACATCACACATAGACATTATACACACATCATACATTACATACACATCACACATAGACATTATACACACAGTATACATTACATACACATCACACATAGACATCATACACACATTATACATTACATACACATCACACATAGACATCATACACACATTATACATTACATACACATCACACATAGACATCATACACACACATACACTCACACCATACATATCCACCAGTGTTTCCCAACCAGGGTGCCTCCAGCTGTTGCAAAACTACAACTCCCAGCATGCCCAGGGCCCAGTTTTGCAACAGCTGGAGGCCCCCTGGTTGGGAAACACTGATATACACCATCCTCCCCCATCATACATCACATACACATCACACATACACTCACACCATACATATACAAGCACCCTTCCTGCCGCCGCCTGCATTCTTGGTCTCCTCACCTGAGCCGCCATGAGTGGACATCAGAGCTGTAGTCCCGGCCGGTGTGAGGTGACATTTCCGTCCTCCCCCTCCCCTCCCCCGCTCTGTGTTTACCCCGTGCAAACAAGCAACCGCCCCGTGGTGGATTAGGTCCTGTCTAGACAGAGCAGGGGGAGGGGAGGGATAGAGCTGAGTGCGGGGGATGGAGCTGTGCACGGAGCTGTCTACATCCTCTCTCTCACCCTGCTGTGTCTTCTGAGCTCCGTCCATCCTCCGGGAGGGGAGATAAGGGGGCTCTGCAGTCAGCTGGAGGCCGCCACTGCCCCCTCCATATACTCTGAGCGCTGGTGTGAGGTGGAGACTTCCATCGGCTCCTGCACCTCACACCGACATTAAAGAAAAATAAGGGGGAAGTCTGTCTGTCCCTGCCCGATACAGGGCTAAATCTATAAACAATTCACCTGCCCGGTGCCCAAAACTACTTGTCCCGGGCGTCGGGCTATAGGATTTCCACATCCCTGTACCAGTGTACCCAATATACCAGTGTACCCAGTGATAGTGTTCCCAATATACCAGTATACCCAATATACCAGTGTACTCAGTGATATAGTGTACCCAATATACCAGTGTACTCAATATACCAGTGTACTCAGTGATATAGTGTACCCAATATACCAGTGTACCCAGTGATAGTGTTCCCAATATACCAGTATACCCAATATACCAGTGTACTCAGTGATATAGTGTACCCAATATACCAGTGTACTCAGTGATATAGTGTACCCAATATACCAATGTACCCAATATACCAGTGTACCCAGTGATAGTGTTCCCAATATACCAGTATACCCAATATACCAGTGTACTCAGTGATATAGTGTACCCAATATACCAATGTACCCAATATACCAGTGTACCCAGTGACAGTGTTCCCAATATACCAGTATACCCAATATACCAGTGTACTCAGTGATATAGTGTACCCAATATACCAATGTACCCAATATACCAGTGTACCCAGTGATAGTGTTCCCAATATACCAGTATACCCAATATACCAGTGTACCCAATATACCAGTGTACCCAGTGATACAGTGTACCCAGTAATACAATGTACCCAATATACCAGTGTACCCAATATACCAGTGTACCCAGTGATACAGTGTACTCTCCCCAGGGCACCGGCTGCTCTTCTGCCCCACATAGTGGATAGTCCTGATGGGCAGGGGCATATACTGTCACTGGGGTCCGGGTATATATACTGTCACTGGGGTCCGGGTATATATACTGTCACTGGGGTCCGGGTATATATGCTGTCACTGGGGTCCGGGTATATATACTGTCACTGGGGTCCGGGTATATATACTGTCACTGGGGTCCGGGTATATATACTGTCACTGGGGTCCGGGTATATATACTGTCACTGGGGTCCAGGCATATACTGTCACTGGGGTCCGGGTATATATACTGTCACTGGGGTCCGGGCATATACTGTCACTGGGGTCCGGGCATATACTGTCACTGGGGTCCGGGCATATACTGTCACTGGGGTCCGGGCATATACTGTCACTGGGGTCCGGGCATATACTGTCACTGGGGTCCGGGCATATACTGTCACTGGGGTCCGGACATATACTGTCACTGGGGTCTGGGCATATACTGTCACTGGGGTCCGGGTATATACTGTCACTGGGGTCCGGGTATATACTGTCACTGGGGTCCGGGCATATACTGTCACTGGGGTCCGGGCATATACTGTCACTGGGGTCCGGGCATATACTGTCACTGGGGTCCGGGTATATACTGTCACTGGGGTCCGGGTATATACTGTCACTGGGGTCCGGGTATATACTGTCACTGGGGTCCGGGTATATACTGTCACTGGGGTCCGGGTATATTCCTCTTTCCTTCCTCATTAAACTAAAGGGCTCTTGTTTTTCTTGTCCTGTGTTTTCAAATATATTTTTTTATAGATAATGTGGAAGTTAGTAGGTGGGGGGGGCCTTGAGTTGTGTAGGGGCCCCAACATTTCTGATGGCAGCCCTGGTCTTGGATATAATCACTTATATGGTATATAGACCCTGTGTACAGCTGGTAACTTTTGCTATATGGGCACTGTGTGGGGGAATACTGGTCTGTGTATAGTGGTTTTATTCAGTACAGTATGGCGGTATTATCAAGTTATTGTGTGATTTATATATTTCCTCCTTGTATACTCGTATTATTGTGTGATTTATATATTTCCTCCTTGTATACTGGTATTCTTGTGTGATTTATATATTTCCTCCTTGTATACTGGTATTATTGTGTGGTGGTATATATTTCCTCCTTGTATACTGGTATTCTTGTGTGGTGATATATATTTCCTCCTTGTATACTGGTATTATTGTGTGATTTATATATTTCCTCCTTGTATACTGGTATTCTTGTGTGGTGGTACATATGTCCTCCTTGTATACTGGTATTCTTGTGTGGTGGTATATATTTCCTCCTTGTATACTGGTATTCTTGTGTGGTGGTATATATTTCCTCCTTGTATACTGGTATTCTTGTGTGGTGGTATATATTTCCTCCTTGTATACTGGTATTATTGTGTGGTGGTATATATTTCCTCCTTGTATACTGGTATTCTTGTGTGGTGGTATATATTTCCTCCTTGTATACTGGTATTCTTGTGTGGTGGTATATATTTCCTCCTTGTATACTGGTATTCTTGTGTGATGTATATATTTCCTCCTTGTATACTGGTATTCTTGTGTGATGTATATATTTCCTCCTTGTATACTGGTATTATTGTGTGGTGGTATATATTTCCTCCTTGTATACTGGTATTCTTGTGTGGTGGTATATATTTCCTCCTTGTATACTGGTATTATTGTGTGATGTATATATTTCCTCCTTGTATACTGGTATTCTTGTGTGATGTATATATTTCCTCCTTGTATACTGGTATTCTTGTGTGGTGGTATATATTTCCTCCTTGTATACTGGTATTCTTGTGTGGTGGTATATATTTCCTCCTTGTATACTGGTATTATTGTGTGATGTATATATTTCCTCCTTGTATACTGGTATTATTGTGTGGTGGTATATATTTCCTCCTTGTATACTGGTATTCTTGTGTGGTGGTATATATTTCCTCCTTGTATACTGGTATTCTTGTGTGATGTATATATTTCCTCCTTGTATACTGGTATTCTTGTGTGGTGGTATATATTTCCTCCTTGTATACTGGTATTATTGTGTGGTGGTATATATTTCCTCCTTGTATACTGGTATTCTTGTGTGGTGGTATATATTTCCTCCTTGTATACTGGTATTCTTGTGTGGTGGTATATATTTCCTCCTTGTATACTGGTATTCTTGTGTGATGTATATATTTCCTCCTTATATACTGGTATTATTGTGTGGTGGTATATATTTCCTCCTTGTATACTGGTATTCTTGTGTGGTGGTATATATTTCCTCCTTGTATACTGGTATTCTTGTGTGATGTATATATTTCCTCCTTATATACTGGTATTATTGTGTGGTGGTATATATTTCCTCCTTGTATACTGGTATTCTTGTGTGATGTATATATTTCCTCCTTGTATACTGGTATTATTGTGTGGTGGTATATATTTCCTCCTTGTATACTGGTATTCTTGTGTGGTGGTATATATTTCCTCCTTGTATACTGGTATTATTGTGTGGTGGTATATATTTCCTCCTTGTATACTGGTATTATTGTGTGATGTATATATTTCCTCCTTGTATACTGGTATTATTGTGTGATGTATATATTTCCTCCTTGTATACTGGTATTATTGTGTGGTGGTATATATTTCCTCCTTGTATACTGGTATTATTGTGTGGTGGTATATATTTCCTCCTTGTATACTGGTATTATTGTGTGATGTATATATTTCCTCCTTGTATACTGGTATTATTGTGTGGTGGTATATATTTCCTCCTTGTATACTGGTATTCTTGTGTGGTGGTATATATTTCCTCCTTGTATACTGGTATTCTTGTGTGGTGGTATATATTTCCTCCTTGTATACTGGTATTCTTGTGTGGTGGTATATATTTCCTCCTTGTATACTGGTATTCTTGTGTGGTGGTATATATTTCCTCCTTGTATACTGGTATTCTTGTGTGATGTGTATATTTCCTCCTTGTATACTGGTATTCTTGTGTGGTGGTATATATTTCCTCCTTGTATACTGGTATTATTGTGTGATGTATATATTTCCTCCTTGTATACTGGTTTTATTGTGTGATGTATATATTTCCTCCTTGTATACTGGTATTCTTGTGTGATGTATATATTTCCTCCTTGTATACTGGTATTCTTGTGTGATGTATATATTTCCTCCTTGTATACTGGTATTATTGTGTGGTGGTATATATTTCCTCCTTGTATACTGGTATTCTTGTGTGGTGGTATATATTTACTCCTTGTATACTGGTATTCTTGTGTGGTGGTATATATTTCCTCCTTGTATACTGGTATTCTTGTGTGGTGTATATATTTCCTCCTTGTATACTGGTATTCTTGTGTGGTGGTATATATTTCCTCCTTGTATACTGGTATTCTTGTGTGGTGGTATATATTTCCTCCTTGTATACTGGTATTCTTGTGTGGTGGTATATATTTCCTCCTTGTATACTGGTATTCTTGTGTGATGTATATATTTCCTCCTTGTATACTGGTATTATTGTGTGGTGGTATATATTTCCTCCTTGTATACTGGTATTATTGTGTGATATATATATTTCCTCCTTGTATACTGATATTATTGTGTGGTGGTATATATTTCCTCCTTGTATACTGGTATTCTTGTGTGGTGGTATATATTTCCTCCTTGTATACTGGTATTCTTGTGTGGTGGTATATATTTCCTCCTTGTATACTGGTATTCTTGTGTGATGTATATATTTCCTCCTTGTATACTGGTATTCTTGTGTGGTGGTATATATTTCCTCCTTGTATACTGGTATTCTTGTGTGGTGGTATATATTTCCTCCTTGTATACTGGTATTCTTGTGTGATGTATATATTTCCTCCTTGTATACTGGTATTCTTGTGTGATGTATATATTTCCTCCTTGTATACTGGTATTATTGTGTGGTGGTATATATTTCCTCCTTGTATACTGGTATTCTTGTGTGGTGGTATATATTTACTCCTTGTATACTGGTATTCTTGTGTGGTGGTATATATTTCCTCCTTGTATACTGGTATTCTTGTGTGGTGTATATATTTCCTCCTTGTATACTGGTATTCTTGTGTGGTGGTATATATTTCCTCCTTGTATACTGGTATTCTTGTGTGGTGGTATATATTTCCTCCTTGTATACTGGTATTCTTGTGTGGTGGTATATATTTCCTCCTTGTATACTGGTATTCTTGTGTGATGTATATATTTCCTCCTTGTATACTGGTATTCTTGTGTGGTGGTATATATTTCCTCCTTGTATACTGGTATTCTTGTGTGGTGGTATATATTTCCTCCTTGTATACTGGTATTCTTGTGTGATGTATATATTTCCTCCTTGTATACTGGTATTCTTGTGTGGTGGTATATATTTCCTCCTTGTATACTGGTATTATTGTGTGATGTATATATTTCCTCCTTGTATACTGATATTATTGTGTGGTGGTATATATTTCCTCCTTGTATACTGGTATTCTTGTGTGGTGGTATATATTTCCTCCTTGTATACTGGTATTCTTGTGTGGTGGTATATATTTCCTCCTTGTATACTGGTATTCTTGTGTGATGTATATATTTCCTCCTTGTATACTGGTATTCTTGTGTGGTGGTATATATTTCCTCCTTGTATACTGGTATTCTTGTGTGGTGGTATATATTTCCTCCTTGTATACTGGTATTCTTGTGTGATGTATATATTTCCTCCTTGTATACTGGTATTCTTGTGTGGTGGTATATATTTCCTCCTTGTATACTGGTATTATTGTGTGATGTATATATTTCCTCCTTGTATACTGATATTATTGTGTGGTGGTATATATTTCCTCCTTGTATACTGGTATTCTTGTGTGGTGGTATATATTTCCTCCTTGTATACTGGTATTCTTGTGTGATGTATATATTTCCTCCTTGTATACTGGTATTCTTGTGTGGTGGTATATATTTCCTCCTTGTATACTGGTATTCTTGTGTGGTGGTATATATTTCCTCCTTGTATACTGGTATTCTTGTGTGATGTATATATTTCCTCCTTGTATACTGGTATTATTGTGTGATGTATATATTTCCTCCTTGTATACTGGTATTATTGTGTGATGTATATATTTCCTCCTTGTATACTGGTATTATTGTGTGGTGTATATATTTCCTCCTTGTATACTGGTATTATTGTGTGATGCATATATTTCCTCCTTGTATACTGGTATTCTTGTGTGGTGGTATATATTTCCTCCTTGTATACTGGTATTCTTGTGTGGTGGTATATATTTCCTCCTTGTATACTGGTATTCTTGTGTGATGCATATATTTCCTCCTTGTATACTGGTATTATTGTGTGGTGGTATATATTTCCTCCTTGTATACTGGTATTCTTGTGTGGTGGTATATATTTCCTCCTTGTATACTGGTATTCTTGTGTGGTGGTATATATTTCCTCCTTGTATACTGGTATTCTTGTGTGGTGGTATATATTTCCTCCTTGTATACTGGTATTCTTGTGTGGTGGTATATATTTCCTCCTTGTATACTGGTATTCTTGTGTGGTGGTATATATTTCCTCCTTATATACTGGTATTATTGTGTGATGTATATATTTCCTCCTTGTATACTGGTATTCTTGTGTGATGTATATATTTCCTCCTTGTATACTGGTATTCTTGTGTGATGTATATATTTCCTCCTTGTATACTGGTATTCTTGTGTGGTGGTATATATTTCCTCCTTGTATACTGGTATTATTGTGTGGTGGTATATATTTCCTCCTTGTATACTGGTATTATTGTGTGATGTATATATTTCCTCCTTGTATACTGGTATTCTTGTGTGGTGGTATATATTTCCTCCTTGTATACTGGTATTCTTGTGTGGTGGTATATATTTCCTCCTTGTATACTGGTATTCTTGTGTGGTGGTATATATTTCCTCCTTGTATACTGGTATTCTTGTGTGGTGGTATATATTTCCTCCTTGTATACTGGTATTCTTGTGTGGTGGTATATATTTCCTCCTTGTATACTGGTATTATTGTGTGATGTATATATTTCCTCCTTGTATACTGGTATTCTTGTGTGATTTATATATTTCCTCCTTGTATACTGGTATTCTTGTGTGGTGGTATATATTTCCTCCTTGTATACTGGTATTCTTGTGTGGTGGTATATATTTCCTCCTTGTTTACTGGTATTCTTGTGTGGTGGTATATATTTCCTCCTTGTATACTGGTATTCTTGTGTGATGTATATATTTCCTCCTTGTATACTGGTATTATTGTGTGGTGGTATATATTTCCTCCTTGCATACTGGTATTATTGTGTGATGTATATATTTCCTCCTTGTATACTGGTATTATTGTGTGGTGGTATATATTTCCTCCTTGTATACTGGTATTCTTGTTTGATGTATATATTTCCTCCTTGTATACTGGTATTCTTGTGTGGTGGTATATATTTCCTCCTTGTATACTGGTATTATTGTGTGATGTATATATTTCCTCCTTGTATACTGGTATTATTGTGTGATGTATATATTTCCTCCTTGTATACTGGTATTCTTGTGTGGTGGTATATATTTCCTCCTTGTATACTGGTATTCTTGTGTGATGCATATATTTCCTCCTTGTATACTGGTATTATTGTGTGGTGGTATATATTTCCTCCTTGTATACTGGTATTCTTGTGTGGTGGTATATATTTCCTCCTTGTATACTGGTATTCTTGTGTGGTGGTATATATTTCCTCCTTGTATACTGGTATTCTTGTGTGGTGGTATATATTTCCTCCTTGTATACTGGTATTCTTGTGTGGTGGTATATATTTCCTCCTTGTATACTGGTATTATTGTGTGATGTATATATTTCCTCCTTGTATACTGGTATTCTTGTGTGATTTATATATTTCCTCCTTGTATACTGGTATTCTTGTGTGGTGGTATATATTTCCTCCTTGTTTACTGGTATTCTTGTGTGGTGGTATATATTTCCTCCTTGTATACTGGTATTCTTGTGTGATGTATATATTTCCTCCTTGTATACTGGTATTATTGTGTGGTGGTATATATTTCCTCCTTGCATACTGGTATTATTGTGTGATGTATATATTTCCTCCTTGTATACTGGTATTATTGTGTGGTGGTATATATTTCCTCCTTGTATACTGGTATTCTTGTTTGATGTATATATTTCCTCCTTGTATACTGGTATTCTTGTGTGGTGGTATATATTTCCTCCTTGTATACTGGTATTATTGTGTGATGTATATATTTCCTCCTTGTATACTGGTATTATTGTGTGATGTATATATTTCCTCCTTGTATACTGGTATTCTTGTGTGGTGGTATATATTTCCTCCTTGTATACTGGTATTATTGTGTGGTGGTATATATTTCCTCCTTGTATACTGGTATTATTGTGTGATGTATATATTTCCTCCTTGTATACTGGTATTCTTGTGTGGTGGTATATATTTCCTCCTTGTATACTGGTATTCTTGTGTGGTGGTATATATTTCCTCCTTGTATACTGGTATTCTTGTGTGATGTATATATTTCCTCCTTGTATACTGGTATTATTGTGTGATGTATATATTTCCTCCTTGTATACTGGTATTCTTGTGTGATGTATATATTTCCTCCTTGTATACTGGTATTCTTGTGTGGTGGTATATATTTCCTCCTTGTATACTGGTATTCTTGTGTGGTGGTATATATTTCCTCCTTGTATACTGGTATTCTTGTGTGGTGGTATATATTTCCTCCTTGTATACTGGTATTCTTGTGTGGTGGTATATATTTCCTCCTTGTATACTGGTATTATTGTGTGATGTATATATTTCCTCCTTGTATACTGGTATTCTTGTGTGGTGGTATATATTTCCTCCTTGTATACTGGTATTCTTGTGTGGTGGTATATATTTCCTCCTTGTATACTGGTATTATTGTGTGGTGGTATATATTTCCTCCTTGTATACTGGTATTCTTGTGTGGTGGTATATATTTCCTCCTTGTATACTGGTATTCTTGTGTGGTGGTATATATTTCCTCCTTGTATACTGGTATTATTGTGTGATGTATATATTTCCTCCTTGTATACTGGTATTCTTGTGTGGTGGTATATATTTCCTCCTTGTATACTGGTATTCTTGTGTGATGTATATATTTCCTCCTTGTATACTGGTATTCTTGTGTGATGTATATATTTCCTCCTTGTATACTGGTATTCTTGTGTGATGTATATATTTCCTCCTTGTATACTGGTATTCTTGTGTGGTGGTATATATTTCCTCCTTGTATACTGGTATTCTTGTGTGGTGGTATATATTTCCTCCTTGTATACTGGTATTCTTGTGTGGTGGTATATATTTCCTCCTTGTATACTGGTATTCTTGTGTGGTGGTATATATTTCCTCCTTGTATACTGGTATTCTTGTGTGGTGGTATATATTTGCTCCTTGTATACTGGTATTCTTGTGTGGTGGTATATATTTCCTCCTTGTATACTGGTATTCTTGTGTGGTGGTATATATTTCCTCCTTGTATACTCGTATTATTGTGTGGTGGTATATATTTCCTCCTTGTATACTGGTATTATTGTGTGGTGGTATATATTTCCTCCTTGTATACTCGTATTATTGTGTGGTGGTATATATTTCCTCCTTGTATACTGGTATTATTGTGTGGTGGTATATATTTCCTCCTTGTATACTCGTATTATTGTGTGGTGGTATATATTTCCTCCTTGTATACTGGTATTCTTGTGTGGTGGTATATATTTCCTCCTTGTATACTGGTATTCTTGTGTGGTGGTATATATTTCCTCCTTGTATACTGGTATTCTTGTGTGGTGGTATATATTTCCTCCTTGTATACTGGTATTCTTGTGTGATGTATATATTTCCTCCTTGTATACTGGTATTATTGTGTGGTGGTATATATTTCCTCCTTGTATACTGGTATTCTTGTGTGGTGGTATATATTTCCTCCTTGTATACTGGTATTATTGTGTGATGTATATATTTCCTCCTTGTATACTGGTATTCTTGTTTGATGTATATATTTCCTCCTTGTATACTGGTATTCTTGTGTGGTGGTATATATTTCCTCCTTGTATACTGGTATTCTTGTGTGGTGGTATATATTTCCTCCTTGTATACTGGTATTCTTGGTCATGGAAAATGATCTTACCTATGTTAACTTGTTATATATTTTCTTGTCTTTTATTTTGTGTGTAGGTTGGGGCATTAGGAGGCATTTGGGTTGGATAGGGGCGTTGCAGAGATGTGGCCATGGGTGGAGCCTCACAGGGGGCCCTTGCTTTATTTGGTCCGAGGGCCCTGAGTGTTGTCAGTCGGACCCTGCCTGGGTGGTCACATGGGCTGGGTAACCTCCTGACCAGCGCGACTCATGTCACGGTATTGTAGGACTCTCCTCCCCCCTGTCAGAAAGAGGATGGTATGTGCTGCTTTCCTGCCTGGCCCATGCCCGTCAAAATTTTTTACTGTGTGACAGCGGCTGAGGTCCCACCGGCGGTCCTTGTTCTCTGCTTCTGAAGTCCCCCAAAAAGGTACCACCACCAGTCATGAACTGACTTGCAATTCAGGTACATAGAAAAGCTAGGTGACAATTTCTCACCTAGATTTTCCATGCTCCTGAATGGCAAGCCTGCCTATAAAAGCTCAGTTTTTATAGGCAGACATGCCTTTCAGGAGCATGGAAAACTAGGTGAGAAATTGTCACCTAGCTTTTCTGTGTACCTGAATGGCAATGGTGCTTATCATAGCTCAGCTATTATAGATAGATTTACCTATAACCTTTCTGTCATATCTGTCTATTCTATGGTAAGCAGATATGCCATTCAGGAGCCCAGAAAAGCTAGGTGACAATTTCTCACCTAGCTTTTTCATTCTCCTGAATGGCATATCTGCTTATAATAGCTCAGCTATTTTAGACAGATTTGACTAAAGGCTATAGGTAAATCCTATAATAACTGAGCTACTATAAGCAGATATGCCATTCAGAAGCATGAAAAATCTAAGCGAGAAATTGTCACCCAGCTTTTCTGTGCTTCTTAGTGCCATTTCTGCTTATATTTTAAGCTAATATAGACAGATTTGCCTATAATTAATAGTAGGTTATCCTTATAGGCTATAAGCAGCAATGGCATTCAGGAGCACAGAAAAGCTAGGTGATAAGTTCTCACCTAGCTTTTTTATGCTCCTGAATGGCATATCTACTTATAATAGCACAGCTATTATAGACAGATTGGCCTAGAAGTTATAGACAGGTGTGCTTGACCCCTTCCTGCGAAAAAAAAGTAATAATAAAATTTAATTAACCCTTTCCCTAATAAAAGTTGAATGACCTCCCTTTTCTAATTTTTCAAAGAAACATTTTTTATCCAAAAAAAAAAAAAAAAAGTGATATCGCTGCTTATAATGTTGAGTAATCTGCATGGTCAATGGCCCAATTTGGGTATCATTGTAATCGTATGGACCTACAAAATAAAGCTAATGGGAGAGACTTATCAAAACCTGTGTAGAGTAGTGGTGCAGGTGCCCATAGCAACCAATCAGATCGCTTCTTTCATTTTTTTAAAAAGCCTCTGAAAAATGCGATCTGATTGGTTGCTATGGGCAACTGCACCACTCTTCCTCACAGGTTTTGATAAATCTCCCCCAATGTGGGACTGTTTGCAAAAAGTGCACTGTGTAGAAAGACCCCAAAATTGCATTTTTATTCAAGTTTGTCCCACAAATATTTGTTTGTTTGTCATTGCAAAGTATAATTGGTGACGCAAAAAAACAAGCCCTTATATGAGTCTGTAGGTAGAAAAGTAAGAGTTATGTCTAGAGATGAGCGAATCGGAGCTGGCGACCCAGAATTCATTACGAATTTCAGAAAATATACGATTTGCAACGAATGTGAATATCGCTGCGATTCTATCGCACAAATCGCTTCATTAAACTCTATTTACTGCGGTGCAGGGCCCAGGGCATCTAAAATGGCCGATCCACATGTCAGTATATGGGGCAAGGAATGCTGGGAAGGCGGGAAGGGAGGTAGACATGATGACCCTGAATCACATGCAGGATGTAGCCAGTCACCCCTGTGATGTCACAGCCCTATATAATCGGCAGCCATCTTGCGGACAGTCACTTCATTATATTACACTGCAGAAGGATCATAGGACGCAGAGCCTGTGTGTGTTACAGCAGAGAAAAGCGCAGTCCTCCTAACATCCTCCTAGTAACATCAGATAAAAGAAGCCTTCTGATTGGTTGTTGTGGGCAACTCAGCAACCAGCATATTCATCTATCCTGGTAATTTAATGTGCATAACGTGACGGATGCGCTTTATTTGTGTTAAACAAAATTGCTTTGTGTTGCTTTTTCATTTTATATATTTCGATAAAAAGGCCCATCAAAATCTTCAGCACCAGGCCCATGATCCTCTTAATCCGGCCCTGCCCACATGACAGGTCCCCCCCTCTCCAGCCCCCCCCCCCCCCCCCACACAGGGGGGTGATACAGGGGCCAGCACATCGGCATAGCCATTGACTGTCCTGGCATGCTGGGAGTTTTGCTACAGCTGGAGACACCCTATTTGGAAAGCACTGCTGTAGGGTAATTTGGTGTTGGATGCAAATCCCTAATTTAGGCCTCAAATGCACATGGTGCTCTTTCACTTTGGAGCCCTCTCATATTTCAAGGCAACAGTTTTGGGTTACAATTTTTTTTTCTCTTCTTTTACCCCAAGAAAAGGTAAATTTTGGGTCTACACCAGCATGTTAGTGTAAACAGAGTGTACCATATACATTTGAGGCCTAAATTGGTGATTTGCACAGGGGTGGCTGGTAGTTACAGCAGTTCTGACATAAACATAAAAAACACCCATATGTGACCCCCATTTAGAAAACTACACCCCTCACGTAAAGTAACAAGGGGTATAGTGAGCCTTAACATCCCACAGGTGTTTGACAACATTTTAGTTAAAGTTGGAGGTGAAAATAAAAAAATGTATATATTTTTTCCCTAAAATGCTATTGTTACCCCAATTTTATCATTTTCACAAGGGGAAATAGGAGAAAAAGCCCCACAAAATTTGTAACCCCATCTCTTGTGAGTCAGAAAATACCCCACATGTGGATGTAAAGTGCTCTGCGGGTGAACTACAGGGCTCAGAAGAGAAGGAGCACCATTGGGCTTTTGGAGAGAGAATCTGGCTGAAATTGGAAGCCATGTGTGTTTAGGCCTCCATGGTGCCAGAACAGTGAACCCCCCCCCACATGTGACCCCATTTTGGAAACTACACCCCTAATAAGAGGTGCAGTGAGCATTTACATCTCACAGGTGTCTGATAGATTTTTTTGAGCAGTGGTCTGTCAAAATGAAAAGTGAAAATTTTTCATTTGCACAGCCCACTGTTCCAAAGATCTGTCAAATGCCAGTGGGGTTTAACCCCTTAAGGAACCAGCCCATTTTCACCTTAACCCCTTAAGGACACATGACGTACTGGAACGTCATGTGTCCGCTCCCAATCTATAACGCGGGGCCACGTGGAATTTTTCACCAAGAAATGATGCAAGCCTCGACAAAAATTTACCACTAACATGAAGTAGAATATGTCACGAAAAAACAATCTCAGAATCAGAATGAAAAGTAAAATCATTCCAGAGTTATTAATACTTAAAGTGACAGTGGTCAGATGTGCAAAAAATGGCTGGGTCCTTAACCCCTTAAGGACCGGGGTTCTTTCCGTTTTTGCATTTTTGTTTTTTGCTCCTGGCCTTTAAAAAATCATAACTCTTTAAATTTTGCACCTAAAAATCCATATGATGGCTTATTTTTTGCGCCACCAATTCTACTTTGTAATAACGTCAGTCATTTCGCCCATAAATCTACGGTGAAACCGAAAAAAAAAATCATTGTGAGACAAAATTGAAAAAAATCCGCCGTTTTGTAACTTTTGGGGGCTTCCGTTTCTACGTAGTACATTTTTCGGTAAAAATGACACCTGATATTTATTCTGTAGGTCCATACGATTAAAATGATAACCTACTTATATAGGTTTGATTTTGTCGTACTTCTGGAAAAAATCATAACTTCATGCAGGAAAATTAATACGTTTAAAATTGTCATTTCTGACCCCTATAAATTTTTTATTTTTCCGTGTATGGGGCGGTAGAAGGGCTCATTTGTTGCGCCGTGATCTGAAGTTTTTAACGGTACCATTTTTGCATTGATCGGACTTATTGATCATGATATAAAAAGTGACCAAAAATGCTCTATTTTGGACTTTGGAATTTTTTTGCGCGCACGCCATTGACCGTGTGGTTTAATTAACGATATATTTTTATAATTCGGACATTTCCGCACGCGGCGATACCACATATGTTTATTTTTATTTACACTGTGGTTTTTTTTTTTATGGGAAAAGGGGGGTGATTCAAAGGGAAGGGGTTAAATGATATTTATTCACTTTTTTTTTCCACTTTTGTTTTGCAGTGTTATAGGTCCCATAGGGAACTATAACACTTCACACACTGATCTCTTATACTGATCATTGTTATCCCATAGGGACCTATAATACTGCACACACTGATCTCTTATACTGATCATTGTTATCCCATAGGGACCTATAACACTGCACACACTGATCTGTTATACTGATCATTGTTATCCCATAGGGACCTATAACACTGCACACACTGATCTTTCACATTGATCACACACTGATCTTTCACATTGATCACTGGTTTCTTATGAGAAATCGATGATTCTGCGGCTTGACTGCTCATGCCTGGATCTCAGGCACTGAGCAGTCCTTCAGCGATCGGACAGCGAAGAGGCGGGAAGGGACCCTCCTGCTGTCCTGTAAGCTGTTCGGGATGCCGCGATTTCGCCGCGGCTATCCCGAACAGCCCACTGAGCTAACCGGCATGGTTTCAGTTTCACTTTAGACGCGGCGTTCAACTTTGAACGCCGCGTCTAAAGGGTTAATAGCGCACGGCACAGCGATCAATGCTGCGCGCTATTAGCCATGGGTCCCGGCCGTTGTTAGAGGCCCCGCGTTATTATTGGCATCACAATATACCACAACACTATTGCATAAAATATGCTCTACTGTAATGCCGATGTCTGTATATATCAATTTCATCCAAACAGAGGAGATGCGCTTCCACTATCAACTTCATTGTAATTTAGGAGGTTTTCTCCCAGACACCCAGAAGAGGGGTATCCCATACATGAGAGGACCGCGATCCTGCTGTACCTCTATCTTTGAAATGCTGCCATAACACAGAGAGCGGCGCTTTGAATTTTTTTAATTGCTCCGCTCCCCGAACGGAAGGCCAGGCTAATAGTAGTAACACCTCATTTCATCTGCAACCTAAATACTATTCGTGTTAAATGTAATTTGTTTTAAATTTATGTTTGCTTTGGATTTGAGATACCCTCAGCACCGTGCAAACTGTATTGCACAGATGCATATATGTATTTTATTCTGTACCCGGTAATTGCTGTTACATTTCGCGGGCTTTTTTTTGCATAAATCAGTGGCCTCCCACATCTGCCACATCATTGGATCTGACGAAGAGGGGGTCCCACCCCTCGAAACGCGTTATCTGTGATCTACCCTAATAAAATCCCGTTATTATCTCTTAAACTAAAAAAAATCAATGTGCGACAAAATTAATGAAAAAACACTATTTTGTAAGTTTTGGGGGCTTCCGTTTTTACGCAGTAAATTTTTCGGCAAAAATGATACCTTATCTTTATTCTGTACGTCCATACGGTTAAAATGATACCCTACTTGTATAGGTTTGATTTTGTATCACTTCAGAAGAAAATCATGAATACATGCAGGAAAATTTATACGTTTAAAATTGCCATGTTCTGACCCCTATAACTTTTTTATTTTTCTGTGTTCAGGGCGCTATGAGGGCTCATTTTTTGCGCCGTGATCTGAAGTTTTTGTCGGTACCATTTTTGTTCTGATCAGACTTTTTGATCACTTTTTATTCCCATTTTTGTGGTATAAAAAGTGATAAAAAATGCCTATTTTGGACTTTGGAATATTTTTTTGCGCGTACACCATTGAACATGCGGTTTAAAAAGCGGTATGTTTTTATAATTCGGACATTTCCGCACGCGGCGAAACCACATATGTTTATTTTTGTTTTTATTTACACTGTTTTTTTTATTCTTGGAAATGCCGGGTGATTCAAACTTTTATTAGGGGAAGGGATCATTGAAAGGGTTAATGATTTTTTTTACACTTTTCTTATGCAATATTATAGCTCCTATAGGGGGGGCTATAACATTGCATTAACTCATCTTTTACACTGATTGGTCCATCTCCATAGGAATGGATCAATCAGTGTTTTCGGCGATTGAATGCTCATGCCTGGATCTCAGGCTTGAAGCATTCAATCGGCGATCGGACTGCAGGAAGGAAGGTAAGAAGACCTCCTCCTGTAGTACAGCTGTTCGGGATGCCGAGATTATACCGCGGCGATCCCGAACAGCTCCCTGAGCTAACCGGCAACTTTCACTTTCGTTTTTAGACGCGCGGCTCAGCTTTGAGCGCGCGGCTAAAGGGTTAATAGCTATTAGAGGCGGGTCCCGGCATCATTATGACGCCGGGCCCGCCACGATATGATGCGGGGTCACCGTGTGACCCAGCGTTATATCGCAGGACTGGGACCCAGGACGTACCCATACGTCCTGGGTCCTTAAGAGGTTAAGGACCAAGCCCATTTTGGCCTTAAGGACCAGAGTGTTTTTTGCACATCTGACCACTGTCACTTTAAACATTAATAACTCTGGAATGCTTTTAGTTATTCTGATTCCGAGATTGTTTTTTCGTGACATATTCTACTTTAACTTAGTAGTAAATTTTTGTGGTAACTTGCATCCTTTTTGGTGAAAAATCAGTAAATTTGATGAAAAATTTGAAAATTTAGCATTTTACTAACTAATATTACGAATAAAAATTTTTTTGATTCACATATACAATATGTCTACTTTATGTCTGCTGCTACGCCGTGCGCTCCGGGACTCTGCTCCTCTCCAGAGGGCTCGCGGCGTTCTCCTCTCTGCAGCGCCCCCGTCAGACCCGTTGACCGGGAGCGCTCCACTGTCACTGCCGGCGGGTCGCATCCCAATCTACTCACCTGTCCCGTCCCCGCTGTCACGTCCTGGTGCGCGCGGCTCCGCTCTCTAGGGTGCCCGCGCGCCGGCTCTCTAAGATTTAAAGGGCCAGTGCACCGCTAATTGGTGCCTGGTCCAATCAGTGTTAATTAACTCCTACATGCTCCTTGCTACCGCACAGAACCCCTGCTTATGAGTATTGGACTGCATCACGAGAACATTTTATTTCTTGTCCTACCCAACTGCACCTCTGAAATCCTCCTCGGTCTGCCATGGCTCCAACGTCATTCTCCCACCCTTGACTGGACCACCGGGAAGATCAAGAGTTGGGGTTCATCTTGTCTCAAACAATGCCTCACCTCTGCTCCCACTTGTCTAACTCCTGAGGTTCCACCCTTACCGGTCCCTCCCAAGGCTTACCAGGACTTTTCTGATATTTTCTGCAAAAAGCAAGCAGAGATCTTACCTCCTCATAGCCTCCTTCCTGGTACCACTCTGCCCCGTGGCAAGCTTCACCCTCTGCCCACCCCCCTCCCCATTCCCACTTCTTCTGAAGTTCCTGCCGTAGATGAAGTAACCCAGGACTTCTCCGTTATCTGGAAGGAGGCTCAAGAGTCGCTCCCACTGGCCTCGTCTCGTATGAAGGGACAAGCGGTACTGTTACTGGGACCCGGAGCACTCGCGGCGTTCTCCTCTCTTCAGCGCCCCGGTCAGACCCGCTGACCGGGAGTGCTGCACTGTCACTGCCGGCGGGGATGCGATCCGCGTAGCGGGATGCGCCCGCTCGCGGGTCGCATCCCCATCTACTCACCTGTCCCGTTCCCCGGCTGTCACGTCCTGGCGCGCGCGGCTCTGCTCTCTAGGGGGAGCGCGCCGGCTCTCTAAGATTTAAAGGGCCAGTACACCACTAATTGGTGCCTGGTCCAATCAGTGTTAATTAACTCCTACCTGCTCCTTGCTTATAAAAACCCACTTCCCCTTCCTGTCCTTGCCGGATCTTGTTGCCTCACTGCCTAGTGAAAGCGTTTTGTGTGTATGCCCTTACCAGTGTTACCAGACCTTCTGCCGTTACCCTTGACTACGAACCTTGCCGCCTGCCCTGAGCTTCTGCTATGCCTGACCTCGCCTCTGTCTAGTCCTCCTGTCCCACGCCACTCTCAGCAGTCAGTGAGGTAGAGCCGTTACCGTTGGATACGACCTGGTTGCTACCGCCGCAGCAAGACCATCCCGCTTTGCGGTGGGCTCTGGTGAAAGCCAGTAGAAACTTAGAACCGGTCCACCGGTACGGTACACGCCAATCCCTCTCTGACACAGAGGATCCACCTCCAGCCTGCCGAATCCTGACATCTGCATTATAAAATTTACGTGTTTTTACTTTTGGAAGACACCAGAGGGCTTCAAAGTTCAGCAGCAATTTTCCAATTTTTCACAAAATTTTCAAACTCAATATTTTTCAGGGACCAGTTCAGTTTTGAAGTGGATTTGAAGGGTCTTCATGTTAGAAATACCCCATAAATGACTCCATTATAAAAACTACACCCCACAAAGTATTCAAAATGATATTCAGTCAGCATTTTAACCCTTTAGGTGTTTCACAGGAATAGCAGCAAAGTGAAGGAGAAAATTCAAAATCTTCATTTTTTACACTCACATGTTCTTGTAGACCCAATTTTTGAATTTTTGCAAGTGGTAAAAGGAGTAAGCACATACGTCATATGTCTATGTAAATTGTTCGGCGGGCGCGGTAGAGGGCTCAGCAGTGAAGGAGCGACAAGGGGATTTTGGAGAGTACGTTTTTCTGAAATGGTTTTTGGGGGGCATGTTGCATTTAGGAAGCCCCTATGGTGCCAGAACAGCATTTTGGAAACTAGACCCCTCGGGGAATGTAACATGAGATAAAATGAGCCTTAATACCCCACAGGTGTTTCATGACTTTTGCAAATGTAAAAAAAATTATAATAATTTTTACCTAAAATGCTTGTTTTCCCAAAAATTTTACATTTTAAAAAAGGGTAATAGCAGAAAATACCCCTCAAAGTTTGAAGCCCAATATCTTCCGAATCAAAAAACGCCCCATATGGGGGTGAAAAGTGCTCTGCTGGTGCACTACAGGTCTCAGAAGAGGAGTAGTCACATTTGGCTTTTTGGAAGCAAATTTTGCTCTGGGGGCATGCCGCATTTAGGAAGCCCCTATGGTGCCAGGACAGCAAAAAAAAAAAAACACATGGCATACTATTTTGGAAACTAGACCCCTCAGGGAACATAACAAGGGGTTAAGTGAACCTTTATACCCCACAGGTGTTTCACGACTTTTGCATAGGTTAAAAAAAAAAAAAGGTTTTTACCTAAAATGCTTGTTTTCCCAAAAATTTTACATTTTTAAAAAGGGTAAAAGCAGAAAATAGCCCCCAAAATTTGTAACACAATTTCTCCCGAGTACGGCGATACCCCATATGTGACCCTAAACTGTTGCCTTGAAATATGACAGGGCTCCAAAGTGAGAGTGCCTTTAGCATTTGAGGCCTAAATTAGGAACTTGCATAGGGGTGGACATAGGGGAATTCTACGCCAGTGATTCCCAAACAGGGTGCCTCCAGCTGTTGTAAAACTCTCAGCATGCCTGGACAGTCAGTGGCTGTCTGGTAATACTGGGAGTAGTTGTTTTGCAACAGCTGGAGGCTCCGTCTTGGAAACAGTGGCGTACCAGACGTTTTTCATTTTTATTGGGGAGGGGAGGGGGGCTGTGTAGGGGTATGTGTATATGTAGTGTTTTTTACTTTTTATTTTATTTTGTGTTAGTGTAGTGTAGTGTTTTTAGGGTACAGTCACACGGGCGGGGGTTCACAGTAGTTTCTCGCTGGCAGTTTGAGCTGCGGCAGAAAATTTGCCGCAGCTCAAACTTGCAGCCGGATACTTACTGTAAACCTTCGCCCATGTGAGTGTACCCTGTACGTTCACATTAGGGGGGATCATCCAGCTGTTGCAAAACTACAACTCCCAGCATGCGCTGACAGACTGTACATGCTGAGAGTTTTAGTTTTGCAACAGCTGTAGGCACAGTGGTTATGTATCACTGAGTTTGTGACCTAACTCAGTGTTTCACAACCAGTGTGCCTCCAGCTGTTGCAAAACTACAACTCCCAGCATGTACGGTGCACGGTGACTGCTGAGAGTTGTAGTTTGCAACAGCTGGAGGCACACTGGTCGTGAAACACTGAGTTAGGTAAAAAAAAAACCTCTGAGTTTCACAACCATTGTGCCTTCAGCTGTTGCAAAACTACAACTCTCAGCAGTCACCGACAGCCAACGGGCATGCTGGGAGTTGTAGTTATGCAACCAGCAGATGCACCACTACAACTTCCAGCATGCACTTTAGCTGTTTGTGCAAGCTGGGAGTTGTAGTTATACAACAGCTGAAGGTACACTTTTCCATGCTGGAAGTTGTGGTTGTCTGCCTCCTGCTGTTGCATAACTACAGCTCCCAGCATGCCCTTTTTGCATGCTGGGAGCTGTTGCTAAGCAACAGCAGGAGGCTGTCACTCACCTCCTACTGCTGCTCCGGTACACAGGTCAGTCCCTCGCCGCCGCCGCTCCTGGGGCCCCGATCCCAACTTTGACGCCGGGGATCGGGGTCCCCAGCTCCCGGGGCCGACGAATCAGTGCCACCTCACCCCTGCTGGCTATGGCTGTTCTGGACCGTCAGAGACGGCCCCGATCAGCCAGTAATTCCGGGTCACTGGAGACCCAATATCGCCGCAGATCGCTGGGCTGAATTGTCCAGCGATCTGCGGCCATCGCCCACATAATGACCTCTCTGGGCGATATGCCGCGATGCCTGCTGAACGATTTCAGCAGGCATCCGACTCCGGTCCCCAACCGGCTAGCGGTGGGGACCGGAATTCCCACGGGCGTATGGATACGCCCTCGGTCCTTAAGGACTCGGAATGCAGGGCGTATCCATACGCCCTATGTCCTGAAGAGGTTAATGGTATAGAGAACTGTGACTAGTGCATTAACTCTATGATTTTTTGCCCATTGAAACCAGTAGGCCCATTGTGGTCTATGGGGAAAATCTGCTGAGTTGCCCATAGCAACCAATCAGATCGCTTCTTTCATTTTGCAGAGGCATTGTGAAAAATGAAAGAAGCAATTTGATTGGTTGCTATGGGCAACTCAACAGCTTTTCCAGGAAAGTAAAGTTTAACCACAACACTGTAACACTGTCCACCCTGGGACTCGAACCAGTGACGGTCTCCCATCCCACTGTACTGCCGAGACGGTCCTGCTTATCTTACATGCAGTGAGATCCCCATAGACCACAATTAGCCTATTGGTTTTAATGGGCAAAAAATCACAGAGTTGATGCACTAGTCACAGTTCTCTATACCATTAACCCCTTAACGACGCAGGACGTATATTTACATCATATCGCGTCGGTCACGGCGCTCATCAACGGCCAGGACCCGCGGCTAATACCACACATCGCCGATCGCGGCGATGTGCGGTATTAACCCTTTAGAAGCGGCGGTCAAAGCTGACCGCCGCTGTGAAAGTGAAAGTGACCCGGCTGCTCAGTCGGGCTGTTAGGGACCGCCGCGGTGAAATCGCGGCGTCCCGAACAGCTGACCGGACACCGGGAGGGCCCTTACCTGCCTCCTCGGTGTCCGATCGACGAATGACTGCTCCGTGCCTGAGATCCAGGCAGGAGCAGTCATGCGCCGATAACACTGATCACAGGCGTGTTAATACACGCCTGTGATCAGGATGAGAGATCAGTGTGTGCAGTGTTATAGGTCCCTATGGGATAATAATGATCAGTATAAGAGATCAGTGTGTGCAGTGTTATAGGTCCCTATGGGACCTATAACACTGCAAAAAAAATGTAAAAATAAAGTGTTAATAAAGGTCATTTAACCCCTTCCCTAATAAAAGTTTGAATCACCCCCCTTTTCCCATAAAAAAATTAAAACAGTGTAAAAAAAATAAAAAAATAAACATATGTGGTATCGCCTCGTGCGTAAATGTCCGAACTATAAAAATATATAATTAATTAAACCGCATGGTCAATGGCGTACGCGCAAAAAAATTCCAAAGTCCAAAAAAGCGTATTTTGGTCACTTTTTATACCATTAAAAAATGAATAAAAAGTGATCAAAAAGTCCGATCAAAACAAAAATCATACCGATAAAAACTTCAGATCACGGCGCAAAAAATTAGTCCTCACACCGCCCTGTACGTGGAAAAATAAAAAAGCTATAGAGGTCAGAAGATGACATTTTTAAACATATACATTTTCCTGCATGTAGTTATGATTTTTTCCAGAAGTGCGACAAAATCAAACCTGTATAAGTAGGGTATCATTTTAACCGTATGGACCTACAGAATAATGATAAGGTGTAATTTTTACCGAAATATGCACTGCGTAGAAACGGAAGCCCCCAAAAGTTAATAAATGGTGTGTTTTTTTCGATTTTGTCGCACAATGATTTTTTTTTCCGTTTCGCCGTGCATTTTTGGGTAAAATGACTAATGTCACTGCAAAGTAGAATTGGCGACGCAAAAAATAAGCCATAATATGGATTTTTAGGTGAAAAATTGAAAGGGTTATGATTTTTAAAAGGTAAGGAGGAAAAAACGAAAGTGCAAAAACGGAAAAACCCTGAGTCCTTAAGGGGTTAAAGAAGGGAGGGCTCAATATTCGCAAATGCGCACAAATTTTCACATATGCGCAAAAAAATAAGTGAATATTCCTAATTACGAATATATAGTGCTATATTCGCAATATTCGCGAATATGCTATATTTGCGATTAAAATTCGAATTGCGAATATTCGTGAACAACACTAGTCGCTGCAAATACAGTGAAGGAGTTTAAACATGCATGGGATAGGCATAAGGCTATCCTTCATATAAGATAGGGCCAGGGACTATTGATAGGATTCAGATTATTGGGCAGACTAGATGGGCCAATTGGTTCTTATCTGCCGACACATTCTATGTTTCTATACTGTATGGATATCAGAAAAATGGTTCCAAGCTCTTATTTCTTTATTAAATTCACTACTTTGGGGCAGGAAAGCACAAGAATGAAATATGTTTCTTTAACGTTGTTACGCCGAGCGCTCCGGGTCCCCGCTCCTCCCCGGAGCGCTCGCTACACTCTCCTCACTGCAGCGCTCCGGTCAGATCCACTGACCCGGGGCGCTGCGATACCGCCTCCAGCCGGGATGCGATTCGCGATGCGGGTAGCGCCCGCTCGCGATGCGCACCCCGGCTCCCGTACCTGACTCGCTCTCCGTCGGTCCTGTCCCGGCGCGCGCGGCCCCGCTCCTTAGGGCGCGCGCGCGCCGGGTCTTTGCGATTTAAAGGGCCACTGCGCCGCTGATTGGCGCAGTGGTTCCAATTAGTCTGATCACCTGTGCACTTCCCTATATCACCTCACTTCCCCTGCACTTCCTTGCCGGATCTTGTTGCCATCGTGCCAGTGAAAGCGTTTCCTTGTGTGTTCCTAGCCTGTGTTCCAGACCTCCTGCCGTTGCCCCTGACTACGATCCTTGCTGCCTGCCCCGACCTTCTGCTACGTCCGACCTTGCTTCTGTCTACTCCCTTGTACCGCGCCTATCTTCAGCAGCCAGAGAGGTTGAGCCGTTGCTAGTGGATACGACCTGGTCACTACCGCCGCAGCAAGACCATCCCGCTTTGCGGCGGACTCTGGTGAAAACCAGTAGTGACTTAGAACCGGTCCACTAGCACGGTCCACGCCAATCCCTCTCTGGCACAGAGGATCCACCTCCTGCCAGCCGGCATCGTGACAGTAGATCCGGCCATGGATCCCGCTGAAGTTCCTCTGCCAGTTGTCGCTGACCTCACCACGGTGGTCGCCCAGCAGTCACAACAGATAGCGCAACAAGGCCAACAGCTGTCTCAACTGACCGTTATGCTACAGCAGTTACTACCACAGCTTCAGCAATCATCTCCTCCGCCAGCTCCTGCACCTCCTCCGCAGCGAGTGGCCGCTTCTGGTCTACGCCTATCCTTGCCGGATAAATTTGATGGGGACTCTAAGTTTTGCCGTGGCTTTCTTTCCCAATGTTCCCTGCACTTGGAGATGATGTCGGACCAGTTTCCCACTGAAAGGTCTAAGGTGGCTTTCGTAGTCAGCCTTCTGTCTGGAAAAGCCCTGTCTTGGGCCACACCGCTCTGGGACCGCAATGACCCCGTCACTGCCTCTGTACACTCCTTCTTCTCGGAAATCCGAAGTGTCTTTGAGGAACCTGCCCGAGCCTCTTCTGCTGAGACTGCCCTGTTGAACCTGGTCCAGGGTAATTCTTCCGTTGGCGAGTATGCCATACAATTCCGTACTCTTGCTTCAGAATTATCCTGGAATAATGAGGCCCTCTGCGCGACCTTTAAAAAAGGCCTATCCAGCAACATTAAAGATGTTCTGGCCGCACGAGAAATCCCTGCTAATCTACATGAACTCATTCACCTAGCCACTCGCATTGACATGCGTTTTTCCGAAAGGCGTCAGGAGCTCCGCCAGGATATGGACTCTGTTCGCACGAGGCGTTTCTTCTCCTCGGCTCCTCTCTCCTCTGGTCCCCTGCAATCCGTTCCTGTGCCTCCCGCCGTGGAGGCTATGCAGGTCGACCGGTCTCGCCTGACACCTCAAGAGAGGACACGACGCCGCATGGAGAATCTCTGCCTGTACTGTGCTAGTACCGAACACTTCCTGAGGGATTGTCCTATCCGTCCTCCCCGCCTGGAAAGACGTACGCTGACTCCGCACAAAGGTGAGACAGTCCTTGATGTCTACTCTGCTTCTCCACGTCTTACTGTGCCTGTGCGGATGTCTGCCTCTGCCTTCTCCTTCTCTACTATGGCCTTCTTGGACTCCGGATCTGCAGGAAATTTTATTTTGGCCTCTCTCGTCAACAGGTTCAACATCCCAGTGACCAGTCTCGCCAGACCCCTCTACATCAATTGTGTAAACAATGAAAGATTGGACTGTACCATACGTTTCCGCACGGAGCCTCTTCTAATGTGCATCGGATCTCATCACGAGAGGATTGAACTTTTGGTCCTCCCCAATTGCACTTCTGAAATTCTCCTTGGACTTCCCTGGCTTCAACTTCATTCCCCAACCCTGGATTGGTCCACTGGGGAGATCAAGAGTTGGGGGCCCTCTTGTTCCAAGGACTGCCTAAAACCGGTTCCCAGTAACCCTTGCCGTGACTCTGTGGTTCCTCCAGTAACCGGTCTCCCTAAGGCCTATATGGACTTTGCGGATGTTTTTTGCAAAAAACAAGCTGAGACTCTACCTCCTCACAGGCCTTATGATTGTCCTATCGACCTCCTCCCGGGCACTACTCCACCCCGGGGCAGAATTTATCCTCTGTCCGCCCCAGAGACTCTTGCCATGTCTGAATACGTCCAGGAAAACTTAAAAAAGGGCTTTATCCGTAAATCCTCCTCTCCTGCCGGAGCCGGATTTTTCTTTGTGTCCAAAAAAGATGGCTCCCTACGTCCTTGCATTGACTACCGCGGTCTTAATAAAATCACGGTTAAGAACCGCTACCCCCTACCCCTCATCTCTGAACTCTTTGATCGCCTCCAAGGTGCCCACATCTTTACCAAACTGGACTTAAGAGGTGCTTAGAATCTCATCCGCATCAGAGAGGGGGATGAATGGAAAACGGCATTTAACACCAGAGATGGACACTTTGAGTATCTGGTCATGCCCTTTGGCCTGTGCAATGCCCCTGCCGTCTTCCAAGACTTTGTTAATGAAATTTTTCGTGATCTTTTATACTCCTGTGTTGTTGTATATCTGGACGATATCCTGATTTTTTCTGCCAATCTAGAAGAACACCGCCAGCATGTCCGTATGGTTCTTCAGAGACTTCGTGACAATCAACTCTATGCCAAAATTGAGAAATGTCTGTTTGAATGCCAATCTCTTCCTTTCCTAGGATACTTGGTCTCTGGCCAGGGACTACAAATGGATCCAGACAAACTCTCTGCCGTCTTAGATTGGCCACGCCCCTCCGGACTCCGTGCTATCCAACGCTTTTTGGGGTTCGCCAATTATTACAGGCAATTTATTCCACATTTTTCTACCGTTGTGGCTCCTATCGTGGCTTTAACCAAAAAAAATGCCGATCCCAAGTCTTGGCCTCCTCAAGCGGAAGACGCCTTTAAACGGCTCAAGTCTGCCTTTTCTTCGGCTCCCGTGCTCTCCAGACCTGACCCTTCCAAACCCTTCCTATTGGAGGTTGATGCCTCCTCAGTGGGAGCTGGAGCTGTCCTTCTACAAAAAAATTCTTCCGGGCATGCTGTTACTTGTGGTTTTTTTTCTAGGACCTTCTCTCCGGCGGAGAGGAACTACTCCATCGGGGATCGAGAGCTTCTAGCCATTAAATTAGCACTTGAGGAATGGAGGCATCTGCTGGAGGGATCAAGATTTCCAGTTATTATTTACACCGATCACAAGAACCTCTCCTACCTCCAGTCTGCCCAACGGCTGAATCCTCGCCAGGCCAGGTGGTCTCTGTTCTTTGCCCGATTTAATTTTGAAATTCACTTTCGGCCTGCCGATAAGAACATTAGGGCCGATGCTCTCTCTCGTTCCTCGGATGCTTCTGAAGTTGAACTCTCTCCGCAACACATCATTCCTCCTGACTGCCTGATTTCCACTTCTCCAGCCTCCATCAGGCAAACTCCTCCAGGAAAGACCTTTGTTTCTCCACGCCAACGCCTCGGAATCCTCAAATGGGGTCACTCCTCCCATCTCGCAGGTCATGCGGGCATCAAGAAATCTGTGCAACTCATCTCTCGCTTCTATTGGTGGCCGACTCTGGAGACGGATGTTGTGGACTTTGTGCGAGCCTGCACTATCTGTGCCCGGGATAAGACTCCTCGCCAGAAGCCCGCTGGTTTTCTTCATCCCCTGCCTGTCCCCGAACAGCCTTGGTCTCTGATTGGTATGGACTTTATTACAGACCTACCCCCATCCCGTGGCAACACTGTTATTTGGGTGGTCGTTGATCGATTCTCCAAAATGGCACATTTCATCCCTCTTCCTGGTCTTCCTTAAGCGCCTCAGTTGGCTAAACAATTTTTTGTACACATTTTTCGTCTTCACGGGTTGCCTACGCAGATCGTCTCGGATAGAGGCGTCCAATTCGTGTCTAAATTCTGGAGGGCTCTCTGTAAACAACTCAAGATTAAATTAAATTTTTCTTCTGCATATCATCCTCAATCCAATGGACAAGTAGAAAGAATTAACCAGGTCTTGGGTGATTATTTACGACATTTTGTTTCCTCCCGCCAGGATGACTGGGCAGATCTCCTTCCATGGGCCGAATTCTCGTATAACTTCAGAGTCTCTGAATCTTCCTCCAAATCCCCATTTTTCGTGGTGTACGGCCGTCACCCTCTTCCCCCCCTCCCTACCCCCTTGCCCTCTGGTCTGCCCGCTGTGGATGAAATTTCTCGTGACCTTTCCATCATATGGAGAGAGACCCAAAATTCTCTCTTACAGGCTTCATCACGCATGAAGAAGTTCGCGGATAAGAAAAGAAGAGCTCCTCCCATTTTTTCCCCTGGAGACAAGGTATGGCTCTCCGCTAAATATGTCCGCTTCCGTGTCCCTAGCTACAAGTTGGGACCACGCTATCTTGGTCCTTTCAAAATTTTGTGCCAGATTAATCCTGTCTCTTACAAACTTCTTCTTCCTCCTTCTCTTCGTATTCCTAATGCCTTTCACGTTTCTCTTCTTAAACCACTTATCATCAACCGTTTCTCTCCCAAATCTGTTCCTCCCACTCCTGTTTCCGGCTCCTCGGACATCTTCTCCGTCAAAGAGATTCTGGCATCCAAAAAGGTCAGAGGGAAAACCTTTTTTTTAGTGGATTGGGAGGGTTGTGGTCCAGAAGAGAGATCCTGGGAACCTGAGGACAATATCCTAGACAAAAGTCTGCTCCTCAGGTTCTCAGGCTCTAAGAAGAGGGGGAGACCCAAGGGGGGGGGGTACTGTTACGCCGAGCGCTCCGGGTCCCCGCTCCTCCCCGGAGCGCTCGCTACACTCTCCTCACTGCAGCGCTCCGGTCAGATCCACTGACCCGGGGCGCTGCGATACCGCCTCCAGCCGGGATGCGATTCGCGATGCGGGTAGCGCCCGCTCGCGATGCGCACCCCGGCTCCCGTACCTTACTCGCTCTCCGTCGGTCCTGTCCCGGCGCGCGCGGCCCCGCTCCTTAGGGCGCGCGCGCGCCGGGTCTTTGCGATTTAAAGGGCCACTGCGCCGCTGATTGGCGCAGTGGTTCCAATTAGTCTGATCACCTGTGCACTTCCCTATATCACCTCACTTCCCCTGCACTTCCTTGCCGGATCTTGTTGCCATCGTGCCAGTGAAAGCGTTTCCTTGTGTGTTCCTAGCCTGTGTTCCAGACCTCCTGCCGTTGCCCCTGACTACGATCCTTGCTGCCTGCCCCGACCTTCTGCTACGTCCGACCTTGCTTCTGTCTACTCCCTTGTACCGCGCCTATCTTCAGCAGCCAGAGAGGTTGAGCCGTTGCTAGTGGATACGACCTGGTCACTACCGCCGCAGCAAGACCATCCCGCTTTGCGGCGGGCTCTGGTGAAAACCAGTAGTGACTTAGAACCGGTCCACTAGCACGGTCCACGCCAATCCCTCTCTGGCACAGAGGATCCACCTCCTGCCAGCCGGCATCGTGACAAACGTTAGCTGAGCACGATGGGGGTTGGGCACTTTTTTTTTTTTAGGTACTTTTTAGCACTAAAATTGCAGACTATTATGAGAAGGAGGGAAAATGTAGTCCTATTTTTTCTCTCTAAGGGTATGTTCACACTACGGAATTCCCGCGGAATTCCACGGGCGTAATTCCGCGAGCCGAATTCCGCGGTGTGAACTTAACATTACTGTGAATGGGTCTCCGCGAGACCTGTTCACACTGCGGAATTTCAGCGCCACTGAAATTGTTCCGCCCAAAGAAAGAACATGTTTATTCTTTGCACGGAAGTCCGCGAGCACTGCATAGCTGTCAATGGTGACGGCTCAGTGCCGCCCGGTCCTACCGCCGCCGCCGCCGGCTGCCAGTCTGAATCTTCGCTCACTTAATTCAGCGAGCGGAGATTCCATTCACACACTGTAGTGTGAACATACCCTAATGGGTCGTTATAAGGATATTTTTGAGATTTTGGAAGCTGGGATACTCACTACACCCATGCATATCTAGATAATTAAGTATGGGAGGAACTTAAAAAATGTTTAAAATCACATGGAGATTTGACTTTACTTCATTATGGTCGAATAAAGCACTTAAAGAATTCCTTAAAATTAAAGATTCACTCTTTTGGATGAAAAGGGGCTTATTTATGTAAATCAATTATACGCTTTAGGTCAAATAAAGTCGTTTGAAGAGATAGCCCATAAGTGTGTGGGGGGAAGACAATCAGAAACATTGTTTTTTACAAATAAGTAACACAGATCATAAACCAATAAAAGGAGAGATTGGAGATTTCAGGGATTCTATATATAAGAAAAGTTTAATTAGACTATTTCCTTATGCAAAGTTGCTGTCTGGGCATGCTGGGAGTTGTGGTTCTGCAGCGGTTGGGGGTTCACAGCTTGAAGACCACTGCTATAGAGGGTGCAAATGTATCTGAGCCCTGGAACTCAAATAATGTGAAATATGAGATGATCAAAATGGAGCCCCTGCACTAATTACTTGGGTTCTGAGGTCTGTAAGGTCCATAGTAAAAACATCAGGTTCTGTCTATAGCAGATACTAAATCATGGCAGCTCAAAGAAACAAGCAGTCATTCTGACATGTCACATGTGATGTCATAGACAGCTGGAGGCCTGACATCCCACTGACAGCCGCCCGAGCCTTCAGTCTGTTCCAGTGCGATTAGTGAGAATAGTGAGATTAGCGTCTTCTTTTTCTACTTGTCTGAAATGGAGCTAAAAGGACTGGGGTTCGTCCCCCTCCTGTTGGCGTTTTGGTGTGCGGCCTGGCTTGCCACCAGCTACATCATGGCGGTCGTCCTCGGCCATGCAGCCTCGCCACTGATGAGCATCAGGTAAGATAAACAAGCACATGATTCTTATTTCATGGGTTGGGAGTGAGGAAATATCCATAATAACATTGGTTTCTTTTCCTTCACAGTGACGTGGGAAATGTCTTTCCCGAAAGCATATTATTCAGAATTGGATTCATAGGGACGTCCATTGGCACTTTGGTACTAACCTTTCTTATTTATAAGTATATGGTTATGCATACTGAAGAGTTCAGGGGTCATCAGGTCCTGATCCAGAGGATCCTGCTGGCCATTGTGTGGGCCTCCTGTTTTTCCACAGCTGTTATGCATGTATTGTCCCCCGAAGAATATCCCAGGATACACTTTGTCAGCACGATAATTTCCATTACATGTGAAGCCTTATACTACCTTGGGCAGTCCATCCAGATGTATAAATTACCAGGAGCAAAAAAAGTCATCCACCATAGTAGATGCACCTGCTGTGGCCTGACTTTTGCCTGTGTAGTTTTCTATTTTGGATATGAAACATTAAAGGAATTATTCCATAATGATGAAGACTGGGACGAGATCCGTGAAATACCCATCATAATCATCGAGTGGGTGATGCTTCTACTGATCCTGATAAACATCGTGACCTATTATTCCACCATGCAGAGGTTATTGTTGACCGTCTCCAGAAACAGCTGCACACTCTCTCTTAGAGTAAAAATTGATGACTTCGGGGTGTAGACCACCACGGGGGCCATCAAGTGGACTTCTGGGAGAGATACTGCACAGGACACGGAAAACATCTAAAGAAGAATAACTGGGGGACTACATATGGTGCCAGTAATCATGACACAATAATATGAGCTGGTGATATTACCTATACAAAAAAAAATAAAAAAAAAATGTAAAAAAAATATTGGTGTGTGAAGTGTAATACCTAGTTAGAAAAACAGAATCAAATTCCTCATTATAACCCCCCTCTGCATTACCCTGTTTATTATTTTTCAAGCAAGCACTTTGTTCTAATTCGTCCACTCTCTGGCGTGCTCCTTGTATAAGGGGTTTGGGATACCCTTTTTGTTTAAAACGATCCTCCAGGTTCTCTAGTTGTTGTAGGTATTTTTGTGTGGAAGAACAATTCCTTCGGATTCTTTTCATTTGACCGAATGGAATGTTCTTCTTCCATTATTTAAGATGGCAACTGTTAAAGTCGAGGTATCTGTTTGCATCCACCTCCTTAAAATAGTTGGCAGTATGCGAACAGCCATCCTGAATATAGATATTTAAATCCAGGAACTCACATTTTTTGGGGGACTGATGCAGCGCTGCCTTTGGATATCTCTGGCTCTGCCATAGCGCTTTTTTTGAGGGGGCGTGTCGGCTGCCCCTTCGTCTGGTGGTCAACACTAGTGTTGCTCGCAAATATTCGCAATGCGCGAATTCGCGAATATTCACCAATATAGCACTATATATTCGAAATTACGAATATTGTTTTTTCCCCCACAGTACACATCACAGTGATCATCCCTCTCTGCTTCCAGCTTGCGTGGTGTAAAGAAGGCTCTAATACTGCTGTGTGAGACTGGCGTACAAATTTTCGCATATGGTAAAATTTGCATATGCAAATTTTCGTTTATGCAAATTTTTCACATATGGTAACTTTCGCCCATGCAAATTTTTGTTTATGCTAATTTTTGCTTATGCGAAAATATATCGCGAATTCGAATATGGCCTATGCCGCTCAACACTAATAATGACCCCACATAAAAATTTACTATATACTTGTCCCCACAAATTAATTTATACTATAAACTGACCCCCATATATATGAATGTATACTATATACTGACCCCCATATATATGAATGTATACTATATACTGACCCCCATATATATGAATGTATATTATATACTGACCACACATATATATGAATGTATACTATATACTGACCCCCATATTTATGAATGTATACTATATACTGACCCCCATATATATGAATGTATACTATATACTGACCCCCATATATGAATGTATACTATATACTGACCACATATATATGAATGTATACTATATACTGATCCCCATATATATGAATGTATACTATATACTGACCCCCATATATATGAATGTATACTATATACTGACCACATATATATGAATGTATACTATATACTGACCCCCATATATGAATGTATACTATATACTGACCCCCATATATATGAATGTATACTATATACTGACCCCCATATATATGAATGTATACTATATACTGACCCCCATACATATGAATGTATACTATATACTGACCCCCATACATATGAATGTATACTATATACTGACCCCCATATATATGAATGTATACTATATACTGACCCCCATATATATGAATGTATACTATATACTGACCCCCATATATATGAATGTATACTATATACTGACCCCCATATATATGAATGTATACTATATACTGACCCCCATATATGAATGTATATTATATACTGATCCCATATATATGAATGTATACTATATACTGACCCCCATATATATGAATGTATACTATATACTGACCCCCATATATATGAATGTATACTATATACTGACCCCCATATATATGAATGTATACTATATACTGACCCCCATATATATGAATGTATACTATATACTGATCCCCATATTTGAATGTATACTATATACTGACCCCCATATATATGAATGTATACTATATACTGACCACATATGTATGAATGTATACTATATACTGACCCCCATATATATGAATGTATACTATATACTGCCCCCATATATGAATCTATACTATATACTGACCCCCATATATATTAACGTATACTATATACTGACCACACATGAATGTATACTATATACTGACCCCCATATATATGAATGTATACTATATACTGACCCCCATATATATGAATGTATACTATATACTGACCCCCATATATATGAATGTATACTATATACTGACCCCATATATATGAATGTATACTATATACTGACCCCCATATATATGAATGTATACTATATACTGACCCCTATCTATATGAATGTATACTATATACTGACCACACTTGTGGCACTTGTAGTGGGGGATCTGCTCCCCCAGTATAAATGCACAACCGCATTTGGGGTTGAGCACCTCCAGCCATTTGAGACCACGTTTTTTGTTGTTTGTTTACATTTTATATTTGGAGATGTGTAAACTCCAACATTAATGCTCCTTGAATATCTACAAGGCAGCATTAAGGTAGCACCTGTGAGGCCAGGCACCCATATTAGCCAACTCAGGTGGGGCTTGCAGCTTGCCTCCCTCCTCCCATTGCATGTGTGCTCAGTCACACTGGAGGGTATCTGGGAGGAAGTTGTGAGTCAACCGAATGCTGCCGTAATTGCCCACTGGCCCCTGTTTTGCTTATCAAGCACAGGTAGGATTAGCGTTAGGTCTCGCACCAATTTGAGAAACCTTGGCGTTGGTGTGCGGGCTCTGGTGTGTCCTTCATATAAGGATACACTGGCGAATGTCTCAATTTTAACATCAGTGTTGAGGGATAGCCAATGTATTGTTTACATCTACCACAGTAGTGCACCCATATTCCTGTATTGTATCCCATATATATGAATGTATGTATATACCAGTGTTTCCCAACCTTTTTCGGGTCGGGGCACACCTTGGGAAAAAAAATTCCACGGGGCACCGCTACCGAGGTTGACGAGCAAGGAAAAAGAAAAAAAAAAGGATAAAACAGTAAAAAACGCAATGCACTATATCTATTTATCAGTGAGTATGTAGTTTAAAGTGCTGCTTTATACAGCAACTCACCAATGACGTCTTCTCTAATTTGCATCGTTGCCTTCTCTTCTCCATCTGGTCTGGGCCATCATCACGATTTCTTCCAGCCCACAATTCTTCACCGTTAAATCTGCAAAACAAACCTATTAGGCGCCAAACTTTTTTTTCTTTTTTTTTTTTACATGGGTGACAGAGGGGTGTAGAAGAGTGGACATGGGTGACAGAGGGGTGGACATGGGTGACAGAGGGGTGTAGAGGGGTGGACATGGGTGACAGAGGGGTGTAGAGGGGTGGACATGGGTGACAGAGGGGTTTAGAGGGGTGTAGAGGAGTGTAAAGAGGGGTGTAGAGAGGGGTGTAGAGAAGCGTACATGGGTGACAGTGGTGTAGAGGAGCGTACATGGGTGACAGGGGTGTAGAGGAGCATACATGGGTGACAGGGGTGTAGAGGAGCATACATGGGTGACAGGGGTGTAGAGGAGCATACATGGGTAACAGGGGTGTAGAGGAGCATACATGGGTGACAGGAGTGTAGAGGAGCATACATGGGTGACAGGAGTGTAGAGGAGCATACATGGGTGACAGGAGTGTAGAGGAGCATACATGGGTGACAGGGGTGTAGAGGAGCATACATGGGTGACAGGGGTGTAGAGGAGCATACATGGGTGACAGGGGTGTAGAGGAGCGTACATGGGTGACAGGGGTGTAGAGGAGTGTACAGAGGGGTTTAGAGGAGTGTACATGAGTGACAGATGGGTGTACATGGGTGACAGAGGGGTGTAGAGGAGTGTACATGGGTGACAGATGGGTGTACATGGGTGACAGAGGGGTGTAGAGGAGTGTACATGGGTGACAGATGGGTGTACATGGGTGACAGAGGGGTGTAGAGGAGTGTACATGGGTGACAGAGGGGTATAGAGGAGTGTACATGAGTGACAGAGGGGTATAGAGGAGTGTACATGGGTGACAGATGGGTGCACATGGGTGACAGAGGGGTGTAGAGGAGTGTACATGGGTGACAGATGGGTGTACATGGGTGACAGATAGGTGTAGAGGAGTGTACATCGGTGACAGATGGGTGTACATGGGTGACAGAAGGGTGTAGAGGAGTGTACATGGGTGAAAGAGGGGTGTAGAGGAGTGTACATGGGTGACAGATGGGTGTACATGGGTGACAGAGGGGTGTAGAGGAGTGTACATGGGTGACAGAGGGGTGTAGAGGAGTGTACATGAGTGACAGAGGGATATAGAGGAGTGTACACGGGTGACAGAGGGGTGCAGAAGAGTGTACATGGGTGACAGGGGTGTAGAGGAGTGTACATGGGTGACAGGGGTGTAGAGGAGCATACATGGGTGAAAGGGGTGTAGAGGAATGTACAAAGGGGTGTATAGGAGCGTACATGGGTGACAGGGGTGTAGAGGAGTGTACATGGGTGACAGAGGGGTAGAGAGGAGTGTATATGAGTGACAGAGGGGTGTTGAGGAGTGTACATGGGTGATAGATGGGTGTAGAGGAGTGTACATGGGTGACAGAGGGGTGTAGAGGAGTGTACATGGGTGATAGTTGGGTGTAGAGGAGTGTACATGGGTGACAGAGGGGCATAGGCGTGCGCACAGGGTGTGCCGGGTATGCCCAGGCACACCCTAATCACCGCGGCCGTGGAGCAAAAGGGGCAGCTGCCCCGGGCCCTGTAATTCCTGGGGGCCCAAAAGCAGCTCACCCCTTTTGCCCCATGGGCCCGTATTGCGCCGCATGCTACCTTTTTATGTTCGCCGCCGTCGCCGTCACTCATCCCCAGGCAGCCAGTACCGCAATGGCTGTCTGGGAGATGGTCACGTGACGTGACGTACGACGTCACGGGCGGCATCATAGAGAGGAGCGGAGCAGAGAGAGTCTTCCGCTCCTCTAAGTCCCCACACGGCCGCTTCCGGGATCCAGGCCGCATTAGGGGACCCACCGCCGGATATGTGAGTATGTATAATGTGTGTGTGTGGGGGGATTTATTATATAGTGTGCGTATGTGTGTGGGGGGGATTTATTATATAATGTGAGGGGGGATTTATTATATAATGTGAGGGGGGATTTATTATATAATGTGAGGGGGGATTTATTATATAATGTGAGGGGGGATTTATTATATAGTGTGGGGGGGGATTTATTATATAATGTGAGGTGGGATTTATTATATAGTGTGGGGTGGGGGGGATTTATTATATAATTTGAGGGGGGATTTATTATATAGTGTGGGGTGGGGGGGATTTATTATATAATGTGAGGGGGGATTTATTATATAATGTGAGGGGGGATTTATTATATAATGTGGGGAGGGGATTTATTATATAATGTGAGGAGGGATTTATTATATAGTGTGGGGTGAGGGGGATTTATTTAATAATGTGAGGGGGGATTTATTATATAGTGTGGGGGGATTTATTATATAGTGTGAGGGGGGATTTATTATATAGTGTGGGGGGATTTATTATATAATGTGAGGGGGGATTTATTATATAGTGTGGGGTGGGGGGATTTATTATATAATGTGAGGGAGGATTTATTATATAATGTGAGGGGGGATTTATTATATAATGTGAGGGGGGATTTATTATATAGTGTGGGGGGGATTTATTATATAATGTGAGGGGGGATTTAATATATAGTGTGGGGGGGATTTATTATATAATGTGAGGGGGGATTTAATATATAATGTGGGGTGGGGGGGATTTATTATATAATGTGGGGGGGGATTTATAATATAGTGTGGGGTGGGGGGGATTTATTATATAATGTGAGGGGGGATTTATTATATAGTGTGGGGTGGGGGGGATTTATAATATAATGTGAGGGGGGATTTAATATATAGTGTGGGGGGGGTTTATTATATAATTTGAGGGGGGATTTAATATATAATGTGGGGTGGGGGGGATTTATTATATAATGTGAGGGGGGATTCATTATATAATGTGAGGAGGGATTTATTATATAGTGTGGGGTGGGGGGGATTTATTATATAATGTGAGGGGGGATTTAATATATAGTGTGAGGGGGGATTTAATATATAGTGTGGGGGGATTTATTATATAATGTGAGGGGGGATTTAATATATAGTGTGGGGGGGATTTAATATATAATGTGGGGTGGGGGGATTTATTATATAATGTGGGGTGGGGGGGATTTATTATATAATGTGAGGGGGGATTTAATATATAGTGTGGGGGGGATTTAATATATAATGTGGGGTGGGGGGATTTATTATATAATGTGGGGTGGGGGGGGGATTTATTATATAATGTGAGGGGAGATTTAATATATAGTGTGGGGGGGATTTAATATATAATGTGGGGTGGGGGGATTTATTATATAATGTGGGGTGGGGGGGATTTATTATATAATGTGAGGGGGGATTTAATATATAGTGTGGGGGGGGATTTATTATATAATGTGAGGGGGGATTTATTATATAGTGTGGGGTGGGGGGGGATTTATTGTATAATGTGAGGGGGGGATTTATTATATAGTGTGAGGGGGGGATTTATTATATAGTGTGGGGGGGATTTATTATATAATGTGAAGGGGGATTTATTATATAGTGTGGGGGGGATTTATTATATAGTGTGGGGGGGGATTTATTATATAATGTGAGGGGGGATTTATTATATAGTGTGGGGTGGGGGGATTTATTATACAATGTGAGGGGGGATTTATTATATAATGTGAGGGGGGATTTATTATACAATGTGAGGGGGATTTATTATATAATGTGTGTGTGTGGGGGGGGGGATTTAATATATAGTGTGGGGGGGGATTTATTATATAATGTGAGGGGGGATTTATTATATAGTGAGGGGGGATTTATTATATAATGTGAGGGGGGATTTAATATATAGTGTGGGGGGGGATTTATTATATAATGTGAGGGGGGATTTATTATATAGTGTGGGGGGGGGGGGATTTATTATATAGTGTGGGGGGGATTTATTATATAGTGTTGGGGGGGATTTATTATATAATGTGAGGGGGGATTTATTATATAATGTGAGGGGGGATTTATTATATAGTGTGGGGTGGGGGGATTTATTATACAATGTGGGGGGGATTTATTATATAGTGTGGGGGGGATTTATTATATAGTGTGGGGGGGATTTATTATACAATGTGGGGTGGGGGGGATTTATTATATAGTGTGGGGGGGATTTATTATACAATGTGGGGGGGATTTATTATATAGTGTGGGGGGGATTTATTATATAGTGTGGGGTGGGGGGATTTATTATACAATGTGGGGGGGATTTATTATATAGTGTGGGGGGGATTTATTATATAGTGTGGGGGGGATTTATTATATAATGTGAGGGGGGATTTATTATATAATGTGAGGGGGGATTTATTATATAGTGTGGGGTGGGGGGATTTATTATACAATGTGGGGGGGATTTATTATACAATGTGAGGGGGGATTTAATATATAGTGTGGGGGGATTTATTATATAATGTGAGGGGGGATTTATTATATAGTGTGGGGGGGGATTTATTATATAATGTGAGGGGGGATTTATTATATAGTGTGGGGGGGATTTATTATATAATGTGAGAAGGGAGGAAATTATACATGTGAGGGGAGGATAATAATGATTATAATCCTCCCCTCACATATATGTAACATCTCCCCCTCACATGTATAATCTGATAACCCCCTCCTCACACTGATTATCCCCTCACATATATAATATCATAATCAGATTATATGTGAGGGGATTATCAATGTGAGGAGGGGATTATCAGATTATACATGTGAGGGGGAGATGTTACATATATGTGAGGGGAGGATTATAATAATCATTATTATCCTCCTCTCACATGCATAATCTGATAATCCCCTCCCCCGTACGTATCCTGTACTGATCCTGAGTTATATCCTGTATTATACTCCAGAGCTGTACTCACTATTCTGCTGGTGAGGTCACTGTGTACATACATTACATTACTTATCCTGTACTGATCCTGAGTTATATCCTGTATTATACTCCAGAGCTGTACTCACTATTCTGCTGGTGGGGTCACTGTGTACATACATTACATTACTGATCCTGTACTGATCCCGAGTGTGTGTGGGATGGGGGTGGGGGACCGGGGGGACCAAAAAAAATAGCTTGCCCAGGGTCCAATCAAAATTAAAGACGGCCCTGTCCATTATACATACACTGTACAGCAATCATACATCCATTATACATACACTGTACAGCAATCATACCTCCATTATACATACACTGTACAGCAATCATACCACCATTATACATACACTGTACAGCAAGCATACCACCATTATACATACACTGTACAGCAATCATACCTCCATTATACATACACTGTACAGCAATCATACCTCCATTATACATACACTGTACAGCAATCATACTGCCATTATACATACACTGTACAGCAATCATACATCCATTATACATACATTGTACAGCAATCATACATCCATTATACATACACTGTACAGCAATCATACCTCCATTATACATACACTGTACAGCAATCATACCTCCATTATACATACACTGTACAGCAATCATACATTCATTATACATACACTGTACAGCAATCATACCTCCATTATACATACACTGTACAGCAATCATACCTCCATTATACATACACTGTACAGCAAGCATACCTCCATTATACATACACTGTACAGCAATCACACATTCAGTATACATACACTGTACAGCAATCATACATCCATTATACATACACTGTACAGCAAGCATATCTCCATTATACATACACTGTACAGCAAGCATACCTCCATTATACATACACTGTACAGCAATCATACATTAATTATACATACACTGTACATCAATCATACATCCATTATACATACACTGTACAGCAAGCATACCTCCATTATACATACACTGTACAGCAAGCATACCTCCATTATACATACACTGTACAGCAATCATACATTCATTATACATACACTGTACAGCAATCATACATCCATTATACATACACTGTACAGCAATCATACATTCATTATACATACACTATACAGCAATCATACATCCATTATACATACACTGTACAGGAAGCATACCTCCATTATACATACACTGTACAGCAATCATACATTCATTATACATACACTGTACAGCAATCATACATCCATTATACATACACTGTACAGCAATCATACATTCATTATACATACACTGTACAGCAATCATACATCCATTATACATACACTGTACAGCAAGCATACATTCATTATACATACACTGTGACTGTACAGCAATCATATATCCATTATACATACACTGTACAGCAATCATACATTCATTATACATACACTGTACAGCAATCATACATCCATTATACATACACTGTGTCTGTACAGCAATCATACATCCATTATACATACACTGTACAGCAATCACACATCCATTATACATACACTGTACAGCAATAATACATCCATTATACATACACTGTACAGCAAGCATACATTCATTATACATACACAGTGATTGTACAGCAATCATACATCCATTATACATACACTGTACAGCAATCACACATTCATTATACATACACTGTACAGCAATCATACATCCATTATACATACACTGTGTCTGTACAGCAATCATACATCCATTATACATACACTGTACAGCACGCATACCTCCATTATACATACACTGTAAAGCAATCATACATTCAGTATACATACACTGTACAGCAATCATACATCCATTATACATACACTGTGACTGTACAGCAATCATACATCCATTATACATACACTGTACAACAATCATACATCCATTATACATACACTGACTGTACAGCAATCATACATCCATTATACAAACACTGTGACTGTACAGCAATCATACATCCATTATACATACACTGTACAGCAAGCGTACCTCCATTATACATACACTGTGACTGTACAGCAATCATACATCCATTATACATACACTGTACAGCAAGCATACCTCCATTATACATACACTGTGACTGTACAGCAATCATACATCCATTATACATACACTGTACAGCAATCATACATCCATTATACATACACTGTACAGCAAGCATACCTCCATTATACATACACTGTACAGCAATCATACCTCCATTATACATACACTGTACAGCAATCATACCTCCATTATACATACACTGTACAGCAATCATACCTCCATTATACATACACTGTACAGCAAGAAAACCTCCATTATACATACACTGTACAGCAATCATACATTCAGTATACATACACTGTACAGCAATCATACATCCATTATACATACACTGTGACTGTACAGCAATCATACATCCATTATACATACACTGTGACTGTACAGCAATCATACATCCATTATACATACATTGTACAGCAAGCATACCTCCATTAAACATACACTGTACAGCAAGCATACATCCATTAAAAATACACTGTGACTGTACAGCAATCATACATCCATTATATATACACTGTGACTGTACAGCAAGCAAACCTCCATTATACATACACTGACTGTACAGCAATCATACATCCATTATACATACACTGTACAGCAAGCATACCTCCATTATACATACACTGTGACTGTACAGCAATCATACATCCATTATACATACACTGTACAGCAATCATACATCCATTATACATATACTGTACAGCAAGCATACCTCCATTATACATACACTGTACAGCAATCATACCTCCATTATACATACACTGTACAGCAATCATACCTCCATTATACATACACTGTACAGCAATCATACATTCATTATACATACACTGTACAGCAATCATACATCCATTATACATACACTGTACAGCAATCATACATCCATTATACATACACTGTACAGCAATCATACATCCATTATACATACACTGTACAGCAAGCATACCTCTATTATACATACACTGTACGGCAATCATACATTCATTATACATACACTGTCCAGCAATCATACCTCCATTATACATATACTGTACAGCAATCATACCTCCATTATACATACACTGTACAGAAATCATACATTCATTATACATAAATTGTACAGCAATCATACCTCCATTATACATACACTGTACAGCAATCATACATCCATTATACATACACTGTACAGCAATCATACATCCATTATACATACACTGTACAGCAATCATACCTCCATTATACATACACTGTACAGCAATCATACATTCATTATACATACACTGTACAGCAATCATACCTCCATTATACATACACTGTACAGCAATCATACATTCATTATACATACACTGTACAGCAATCATACATCCATTATACATACACTGTACAGCAATCATACCTCCATTATACATACACTGTACAGCAATCATACATCCATTATACATACACTGTACAGCAAGCATACCTCCATTATACATACACTGTACAGCAAGCATACCTCCATTATACATAAACTGTACAGCAATCATACCTCCATTATACATACACTGTGACTGTACAGCAATCATACCTCCATTATACATACACTGTACAGAAATCATACATTCATTATACATAAATTGTACAGCAATCATACCTCCATTATACATACACTGTACAGCAATCATACATCTATTATACATACACTGTACAGCAATCATACATCCATTATACATACACTGTACAGCAATCATATCTCCATTATACATACACTGTACAGCAATCATACATTCATTATACATACACTGTACAGCAATCATACCTCCATTATACATACACTGTACAGCAATCATACATTCATTATACATACACTGTACAGCACGCATACCTCCATTATACATACACTGTAAAGCAATCATACATTCAGTATACATACACTTTACAGCAATCATACATCCATTATACATACACTGTGACTGTACAGAAATCATACATCCATTATACATACACTGCACAACAATCATACATCCATTATACATACACTGACTGTACAGCAATCATACATCCATTATACAAACACTGTGACTGTACAGCAATCATACATCCATTATACATACACTGTACAGCAAGCGTACCTCCATTATACATACACTGTGACTGTACAGCAATCATACATCCATTATACATACACTGTACAGCAAGCATACCTCCATTATACATACACTGTGACTGTACAGCAATCATACATCCATTATACATACACTGTACAGCAATCATACATCCATTATACATACACTGTACAGCAAGCATACCTCCATTATACATACACTGTACAGCAATCATACCTCCATTATACATACACTGTACAGCAATCATACCTCCATTATACATACACTGTACAGCAATCATACCTCCATTATACATACACTGTACAGCAAGAAAACCTCCATTATACATACACTGTACAGCAATCATACATTCAGTATACATACACTGTACAGCAATCATACATCCATTATACATACACTGTGACTGTACAGCAATCATACATCCATTATACATACACTGTGACTGTACAGCAATCATACATCCATTATACATACACTGTACAGCAAGCATACCTCCATTATACATACACTGTACAGCAAGCATACATCCATTATAAATACACTGTGACTGTACAGCAATCATACATCCATTATATATACACTGTGACTGTACAGCAAGCATACCTCCATTATACATACACTGACTGTACAGCAATCATACATCCATTATACATACACTGTACAGCAAGCATACCTCCATTATACATACACTGTGACTGTACAGCAATCATACATCCATTATACATACACTGTACAGCAATCATACATCCATTATACATACACTGTACAGCAAGCATACCTCCATTATACATACACTGTACAGCAATCATACCTCCATTATACATACACTGTACAGCAATCATACCTCCATTATACATACACTGTACAGCAATCATACCTCCATTATACATACACTGTACAGCAATCATACATTCATTATACATACACTGTACAGCAATCATACATCCATTATACATACACTGTACAGCAAGCATACCTCCATTATACATACACTGTACAGCAAGCATACCTCCATTATACATACACTGTACAGCAATCATACATTAATTATACATACACTGTACATCAATCATACATCCATTATACATACACTGTACAGCAAGCATACCTCCATTATACATACACTGTACAGCAAGCATACCTCCATTATACATACACTGTACAGCAATCATACATTCATTATACATACACTGTACAGCAATCATACATCCATTATACATACACTGTACAGCAATCTTACATCCATTATACATACACTGTACAGCAAGGATACCTCCATTATACATACAATGTACAGCAATCATGCATTCATTATACATACACTGTACAGCAATCATACATCCATTATACATACACTGTACAGCAAGCAAACCTCCATTATACATACACTGTACAGCAAGCATACCTCCATTATACATACACTGTACAGCAATCATACATTAATTATACATACACTGTACATCAATCATACATCCATTATACATACACTGTACAGCAATCATACATCCATTATACATACACTGTACAGCAAGCATACCTCCATTATACATACACTGTACAGCAATCATACATTCATTATACATACACTGTACAGCAATCATACATCCATTATACATACACTGTACAGCAATCTTACATCCATTATACATACACTGTACAGCAAGGATACCTCCATTATACATACAATGTACAGCAATCATGCATTCATTATACATACACTGTACAGCAATCATACATCCATTATACATACACTGTACAGCAAGCAAACCTCCATTATACATACACTGTACAGCAAGCATACCTCCATTATACATACACTGTACAGCAATCATACATTAATTATACATACACTGTACAGCAATCATACATTCATTATACATACACTGTCCAGCAATCATACATCCATTATACATACACTGTACAGCAATCTTACATCCATTATACATACACTGTACAGCAAGGATACCTCCATTATACATACAATGTACAGCAATCATGCATTCATTATACATACACTGTACAGCAATCATACATCCATTATACATACACTGTACAGCAAGCAAACCTCCATTATACATACACTGTACAGCAATCATACATTCATTATACATACACTGTACAGCAATCATACATCCATTATACATACACTGTACAGCAATCATACATTCATTATACATACACTGTACAGCAATCATACATCCATTATACATACACTGTACAGCAAGCATACCTCCATTATACATACACTGTACAGCAATCATACATTCATTATACATACACTGTACAGCAATCATACATCCATTATACATACACGGTACAGCAATCATACATTCATTATACATACACTGTACAGCAATCATACATCCATTATACATACACTGTACAGCAATCATACATCCATTATACATACACTGTACAGCAATCATACATCCATTAAACATACACTGTACAACAATCATACCTCCATTATACATACACTGTACAGCAAGCATACCTCCATTATACATACACTGTACAGCAATCATACATTCATTATACATACACTGTACAGCAATCATACATCCATTATACATACACGGTACAGCAATCATACATTCATTATACATACACTGTACAGCAATCATACATCCATTATACATACACTGTACAGCAATCATACATCCATTATACATACACTGTACAGCAATCATACATCCATTAAACATACACTGTACAACAATCATACCTCCATTATACATACACTGTACAGCAAGCATACCTCCATTATACATACACTGTACAGCAATCATACATCCATTATACATACACTGTACAGCAATTATACATCCATTATACATACACTGTACAGCAATCATACATCCATTATACATACACTGTACAGCAATCATACATACACTGTACAGCAATCATACATCCATTATACATACACTGTACAGCAAGCAAACCTCCATTATACATACACTGTACAGCAATCATACATTCATTATACATACACTGTACAGCAATCATACATCCATTATACATACTCTGTACAGGAATCATACATTCATTATACATACACTGTACAGCAATCATACATCCATTATACATACACTGTACAGCAAGCATACCTCCATTATACATACACTGTACAGCAATCATACATTCATTATACATACACTGTACAGCAATCATACATCCATTATACATACACTGTACAGCAATCATACATTCATTATACATACACTGTACAGCAATCATACATCCATTATACATACACTGTACAGCAATCATACATCCATTATACATACACTGTACAGCAATCATACATCCATTATACATACACTGTACAACAATCATACCTCCATTATACATACACTGTACAGCAAGCATACATCCATTATACATACACTGTACAGCAATCATACATTCATTATACATACACTGTACAGCAATCATACATCCATTATACATACACTGTACAGCAATCATACATTCATTATACATACACTGTACAGCAATCATACATCCATTATACATACACTGTACAGCAAGCATACATCCATTATACATACACTGTACAGCAATCATACATCCATTATACATACACTGTACAACAATCATACCTCCATTATACATAAACTGTACAGCAATCATACATCCATTATACATACACTCTACAGCAATTATACATCCATTATACATACACTGTACAGCAATCATACATCCATTATACATACACTGTACAGCAATCATACATACACTGTACAGCAATCATACATCCATTATACATACACTGTACAGCAAGCATACATTCATTATACATACACTGTGACTGACAGCAATCATACATCCATTATACATACACTGTACAGCAATCATACATTCATTATACATACACTATACAGCAATCATACATCCATTATACATACACTGTGTCTGTACATCAATCATACATCCATTATACATACACTGTACAGCAATCATACATCCATTATACATACACTGTACAGCAAGCATACCTCCATTATACATACACTGTACAGCAAGCATACATCCATTAAAAATACACTGTGACTGTACAGCAATCATACATCCATTATATATACACTGTGACTGTACAGCAAGCAAACCTCCATTATACATACACTGACTGTACAGCAATCATACATCCATTATACATACACTGTACAGCAAGCATACCTCCATTATACATACACTGTACAGCAATCATACCTCCATTATACATACACTGTACAGCAATCATACATTCATTATACATACACTGTACAGCAATCATACATCCATTATACATACACTGTACAGCAATCATACATCCATTATACATACACTGTACAGCAATCATACATCCATTATACATACACTGTACAGCAAGCATACCTCCATTATACATACACTGTATAGCAATCATACATTCATTATACATACACTGTCCAGCAATCATACCTCCATTATACATACACTGTACAGCAATCATACCTCCATTATACATACACTGTACAGAAATCATACATTCATTATACATAAATTGTACAGCAATCATACCTCCATTATACATACACTGTACAGCAATCGTACATCCATTATACATACACTGTACAGCAATCATACATCCATTATACATACACTGTACAGCAATCATACCTCCATTATACATACACTGTACAGCAATCATACATTCATTATACATACACTGTACAGCAATCATACCTCCATTATACATACACTGTAGAGCAATCATACATTCATTATACATACACTGTACAGCAATCATACATCCATTATACATACACTGTACAGCAATCATACCTCCATTATACATACACTGTACAGCAATCATACATCCATTATACATACACTGTACAGCAAGCATACCTCCATTATACATACACTGTACAGCAAGCATACCTCCATTATACATAAACTGTACAGCAATCATACCTCCATTATACATACACTGTGACTGTACAGCAATCATACCTCCATTATACATACACTGTACAGAAATCATACATTCATTATACATAAATTGTACAGCAATCATACCTCCATTATACATACACTGTACAGCAATCATACATCTATTATACATACACTGTACAGCAATCATACATCCATTATACATACACTGTACAGCAATCATACCTCCATTATACATACACTGTACAGCAATCATACATTCATTATACATACACTGTACAGCAATCATACCTCCATTATACATACACTGTACAGCAATCATACATTCATTATACATACACTGTACAGCACGCATACCTCCATTATACATACCCTGTAAAGCAATCATACATTCAGTATACATACACTGTACAGCAATCATACATCCATTATACATACACTGTGACTGTACAGAAATCATACATCCATTATACATACACTGCACAACAATCATACATCCATTATACATACACTGACTGTACAGCAATCATACATCCATTATATAAACACTGTGACTGTACAGCAATCATACATCCATTATACATACACTGTACAGCAAGCGTACCTCCATTATACATACACTGTGACTGTACAGCAATCATACATCCATTATACATACACTGTACAGCAAGCATACCTCCATTATACATACACTGTGACTGTACAGCAATCATACATCCATTATACATACACTGTACAGCAATCATACATCCATTATACATACACTGTACAGCAAGCATACCTCCATTATACATACACTGTACAGCAATCATACCTCCATTATACATACACTGTACAGCAATCATACCTCCATTATACATACACTGTACAGCAATCATACCTCCATTATACATACACTGTACAGCAAGAAAACCTCCATTATACATACACTGTACAGCAATCATACATTCAGTATACATACACTGTACAGCAATCATACCTCCATTATACATACACTGTACAGCAATCATACATCCATTATACATACACTGTACAGCAATCATACATCCATTATACATACACTGTGACTGTACAGCAATCATACATCCATTATACATACACTGTGACTGTACAGCAATCATACATCCATTATACATACACTGTACAGCAAGCATACCTCCATTATACATACACTGTACAGCAAGCATACATCCATGATAAATACACTGTGACTGTACAGCAATCATACATCCATTATATATACACTGTGACTGTACAGCAAGCATACCTCCATTATACATACACTGACTGTACAGCAATCATACATCCATTATACATACACTGTACAGCAAGCATACCTCCATTATACATACACTGTGACTGTACAGCAATCATACATCCATTATACATACACTGTACAGCAATCATACATCCATTATACATACACTGTACAGCAAGCATACCTCCATTATACATACACTGTACAGCAATCATACCTCCATTATACATACACTGTACAGCAATCATACCTCCATTATACATACACTGTACAGCAATCATACCTCCATTATACATACACTGTACAGCAATCATACATTCATTATACATACACTGTACAGCAATCATACATCCATTATACATACACTGTACAGCAAGCATACCTCCATTATACATACACTGTACAGCAAGCATACCTCCATTATACATACACTGTACAGCAATCATACATTAATTATACATACACTGTACATCAATCATACATCCATTATACATACACTGTACAGCAAGCATACCTCCATTATACATACACTGTACAGCAAGCATACCTCCATTATACATACACTGTACAGCAATCATACATTCATTATACATACACTGTACAGCAATCATACATCCATTATACATACACTGTACAGCAATCTTACATCCATTATACATACACTGTACAGCAAGGATACCTCCATTATACATACAATGTACAGCAATCATGCATTCATTATACATACACTGTACAGCAATCATACATCCATTATACATACACTGTACAGCAAGCAAACCTCCATTATACATACACTGTACAGCAAGCATACCTCCATTATACATACACTGTACAGCAATCATACATTAATTATACATACACTGTACATCAATCATACATCCATTATACATACACTGTACAGCAATCATACATCCATTATACATACACTGTACAGCAAGCATACCTCCATTATACATACACTGTACAGCAATCATACATTCATTATACATACACTGTACAGCAATCATACATCCATTATACATACACTGTACAGCAATCTTACATCCATTATACATACACTGTACAGCAAGGATACCTCCATTATACATACAATGTACAGCAATCATGCATTCATTATACATACACTGTACAGCAATCATACATCCATTATACATACACTGTACAGCAAGCAAACCTCCATTATACATACACTGTACAGCAAGCATACCTCCATTATACATACACTGTACAGCAATCATACATTAATTATACATACACTGTACAGCAATCATACATTCATTATACATACACTGTCCAGCAATCATACATCCATTATACATACACTGTACAGCAATCTTACATCCATTATACATACACTGTACAGCAAGGATACCTCCATTATACATACAATGTACAGCAATCATGCATTCATTATACATACACTGTACAGCAATCATACATCCATTATACATACACTGTACAGCAAGCAAACCTCCATTATACATACACTGTACAGCAATCATACATTCATTATACATACACTGTACAGCAATCATACATCCATTATACATACACTGTACAGCAATCATACATTCATTATACATACACTGTACAGCAATCATACATCCATTATACATACACTGTACAGCAAGCATACCTCCATTATACATACACTGTACAGCAATCATACATTCATTATACATACACTGTACAGCAATCATACATCCATTATACATACACGGTACAGCAATCATACATTCATTATACATACACTGTACAGCAATCATACATCCATTATACATACACTGTACAGCAATCATACATCCATTATACATACACTGTACAGCAATCATACATCCATTAAACATACACTGTACAACAATCATACCTCCATTATACATACACTGTACAGCAAGCATACCTCCATTATACATACACTGTACAGCAATCATACATTCATTATACATACACTGTACAGCAATCATACATCCATTATACATACACGGTACAGCAATCATACATTCATTATACATACACTGTACAGCAATCATACATCCATTATACATACACTGTACAGCAATCATACATCCATTATACATACACTGTACAGCAATCATACATCCATTAAACATACACTGTACAACAATCATACCTCCATTATACATACACTGTACAGCAAGCATACCTCCATTATACATACACTGTACAGCAATCATACATCCATTATACATACACTGTACAGCAATTATACATCCATTATACATACACTGTACAGCAATCATACATCCATTATACATACACTGTACAGCAATCATACATACACTGTACAGCAATCATACATCCATTATACATACACTGTACAGCAAGCAAACCTCCATTATACATACACTGTACAGCAATCATACATTCATTATACATACACTGTACAGCAATCATACATCCATTATACATACTCTGTACAGGAATCATACATTCATTATACATACACTGTACAGCAATCATACATCCATTATACATACACTGTACAGCAAGCATACCTCCATTATACATACACTGTACAGCAATCATACATTCATTATACATACAATGTACAGCAATCATACATCCATTATACATACACTGTACAGCAATCATACATTCATTATACATACACTGTACAGCAATCATACATCCATTATACATACACTGTACAGCAATCATACATCCATTATACATACACTGTACAGCAATCATACATCCATTATACATACACTGTACAACAATCATACCTCCATTATACATACACTGTACAGCAAGCATACATCCATTATACATACACTGTACAGCAATCATACATTCATTATACATACACTGTACAGCAATCATACATCCATTATACATACACTGTACAGCAATCATACATTCATTATACATACACTGTACAGCAATCATACATCCATTATACATACACTGTACAGCAAGCATACATCCATTATACATACACTGTACAGCAATCATACATCCATTATACATACACTGTACAACAATCATACCTCCATTATACATAAACTGTACAGCAATCATACATCCATTATACATACACTCTACAGCAATTATACATCCATTATACATACACTGTACAGCAATCATACATCCATTATACATACACTGTACAGCAATCATACATACACTGTACAGCAATCATACATCCATTATACATACACTGTACAGCAAGCATACATTCATTATACATACACTGTGACTGACAGCAATCATACATCCATTATACATACACTGTACAGCAATCATACATTCATTATACATACACTATACAGCAATCATACATCCATTATACATACACTGTGTCTGTACATCAATCATACATCCATTATACATACACTGTACAGCAATCATACATCCATTATACATACACTGTACAGCAAGCATACCTCCATTATACATACACTGTACAGCAAGCATACATCCATTAAAAATACACTGTGACTGTACAGCAATCATACATCCATTATATATACACTGTGACTGTACAGCAAGCAAACCTCCATTATACATACACTGACTGTACAGCAATCATACATCCATTATACATACACTGTACAGCAAGCATACCTCCATTATACATACACTGTACAGCAATCATACCTCCATTATACATACACTGTACAGCAATCATACATTCATTATACATACACTGTACAGCAATCATACATCCATTATACATACACTGTACAGCAATCATACATCCATTATACATACACTGTACAGCAATCATACATCCATTATACATACACTGTACAGCAAGCATACCTCCATTATACATACACTGTATAGCAATCATACATTCATTATACATACACTGTCCAGCAATCATACCTCCATTATACATACACTGTACAGCAATCATACCTCCATTATACATACACTGTACAGAAATCATACATTCATTATACATAAATTGTACAGCAATCATACCTCCATTATACATACACTGTACAGCAATCGTACATCCATTATACATACACTGTACAGCAATCATACATCCATTATACATACACTGTACAGCAATCATACCTCCATTATACATACACTGTACAGCAATCATACATTCATTATACATACACTGTACAGCAATCATACCTCCATTATACATACACTGTAGAGCAATCATACATTCATTATACATACACTGTACAGCAATCATACATCCATTATACATACACTGTACAGCAATCATACCTCCATTATACATACACTGTACAGCAATCATACATCCATTATACATACACTGTACAGCAAGCATACCTCCATTATACATACACTGTACAGCAAGCATACCTCCATTATACATAAACTGTACAGCAATCATACCTCCATTATACATACACTGTGACTGTACAGCAATCATACCTCCATTATACATACACTGTACAGAAATCATACATTCATTATACATAAATTGTACAGCAATCATACCTCCATTATACATACACTGTACAGCAATCATACATCTATTATACATACACTGTACAGCAATCATACATCCATTATACATACACTGTACAGCAATCATACCTCCATTATACATACACTGTACAGCAATCATACATTCATTATACATACACTGTACAGCAATCATACCTCCATTATACATACACTGTACAGCAATCATACATTCATTATACATACACTGTACAGCACGCATACCTCCATTATACATACCCTGTAAAGCAATCATACATTCAGTATACATACACTGTACAGCAATCATACATCCATTATACATACACTGTGACTGTACAGAAATCATACATCCATTATACATACACTGCACAACAATCATACATCCATTATACATACACTGACTGTACAGCAATCATACATCCATTATATAAACACTGTGACTGTACAGCAATCATACATCCATTATACATACACTGTACAGCAAGCGTACCTCCATTATACATACACTGTGACTGTACAGCAATCATACATCCATTATACATACACTGTACAGCAAGCATACCTCCATTATACATACACTGTGACTGTACAGCAATCATGCATCCATTATACATACACTGTACAGCAATCATACATCCATTATACATACACTGTACAGCAAGCATACCTCCATTATACATACACTGTACAGCAATCATACCTCCATTATACATACACTGTACAGCAATCATACCTCCATTATACATACACTGTACAGCAATCATACCTCCATTATACATACACTGTACAGCAAGAAAACCTCCATTATACATACACTGTACAGCAATCATACATTCAGTATACATACACTGTACAGCAATCATACCTCCATTATACATACACTGTACAGCAATCATACATCCATTATACATACACTGTACAGCAATCATACATCCATTATACATACACTGTGACTGTACAGCAATCATACATCCATTATACATACACTGTGACTGTACAGCAATCATACATCCATTATACATACACTGTACAGCAAGCATACCTCCATTATACATACACTGTACAGCAAGCATACATCCATGATAAATACACTGTGACTGTACAGCAATCATACATCCATTATATATACACTGTGACTGTACAGCAAGCATACCTCCATTATACATACACTGACTGTACAGCAATCATACATCCATTATACATACACTGTACAGCAAGCATACCTCCATTATACATACACTGTGACTGTACAGCAATCATACATCCATTATACATACACTGTACAGCAATCATACATCCATTATACATACACTGTACAGCAAGCATACCTCCATTATACATACACTGTACAGCAATCATACCTCCATTATACATACACTGTACAGCAATCATACCTCCATTATACATACACTGTACAGCAATCATACCTCCATTATACATACACTGTACAGCAATCATACATCCATTATACATACACTGTACAGCAAGCATACCTCCATTATACATACACTGTACAGCAAGCATACCTCCATTATACATACACTGTACAGCAATCATACATTAATTATACATACACTGTACATCAATCATACATCCATTATACATACACTGTACAGCAAGCATACCTCCATTATACATACACTGTACAGCAAGCATACCTCCATTATACATACACTGTACAGCAATCATACATTCATTATACATACACTGTACAGCAATCATACATCCATTATACATACACTGTACAGCAATCTTACATCCATTATACATACACTGTACAGCAAGGATACCTCCATTATACATACAATGTACAGCAATCATGCATTCATTATACATACACTGTACAGCAATCATACATCCATTATACATACACTGTACAGCAAGCAAACCTCCATTATACATACACTGTACAGCAAGCATACCTCCATTATACATACACTGTACAGCAATCATACATTAATTATACATACACTGTACATCAATCATACATCCATTATACATACACTGTACAGCAATCATACATCCATTATACATACACTGTACAGCAAGCATACCTCCATTATACATACACTGTACAGCAATCATACATTCATTATACATACACTGTACAGCAATCATACATCCATTATACATACACTGTACAGCAATCTTACATCCATTATACATACACTGTACAGCAAGGATACCTCCATTATACATACAATGTACAGCAATCATGCATTCATTATACATACACTGTACAGCAATCATACATCCATTATACATACACTGTACAGCAAGCAAACCTCCATTATACATACACTGTACAGCAAGCATACCTCCATTATACATACACTGTACAGCAATCATACATTAATTATACATACACTGTACAGCAATCATACATTCATTATACATACACTGTCCAGCAATCATACATCCATTATACATACACTGTACAGCAATCTTACATCCATTATACATACACTGTACAGCAAGGATACCTCCATTATACATACAATGTACAGCAATCATGCATTCATTATACATACACTGTACAGCAATCATACATCCATTATACATACACTGTACAGCAAGCAAACCTCCATTATACATACACTGTACAGCAATCATACATTCATTATACATACACTGTACAGCAATCATACATCCATTATACATACACTGTACAGCAATCATACATTCATTATACATACACTGTACAGCAATCATACATCCATTATACATACACTGTACAGCAAGCATACCTCCATTATACATACACTGTACAGCAATCATACATTCATTATACATACACTGTACAGCAATCATACATCCATTATACATACACGGTACAGCAATCATACATTCATTATACATACACTGTACAGCAATCATACATCCATTATACATACACTGTACAGCAATCATACATCCATTATACATACACTGTACAGCAATCATACATCCATTAAACATACACTGTACAACAATCATACCTCCATTATACATACACTGTACAGCAAGCATACCTCCATTATACATACACTGTACAGCAATCATACATTCATTATACATACACTGTACAGCAATCATACATCCATTATACATACACGGTACAGCAATCATACATTCATTATACATACACTGTACAGCAATCATACATCCATTATACATACACTGTACAGCAATCATACATCCATTATACATACACTGTACAGCAATCATACATCCATTAAACATACACTGTACAACAATCATACCTCCATTATACATACACTGTACAGCAAGCATACCTCCATTATACATACACTGTACAGCAATCATACATCCATTATACATACACTGTACAGCAATTATACATCCATTATACATACACTGTACAGCAATCATACATCCATTATACATACACTGTACAGCAATCATACATACACTGTACAGCAATCATACATCCATTATACATACACTGTACAGCAAGCAAACCTCCATTATACATACACTGTACAGCAATCATACATTCATTATACATACACTGTACAGCAATCATACATCCATTATACATACTCTGTACAGGAATCATACATTCATTATACATACACTGTACAGCAATCATACATCCATTATACATACACTGTACAGCAAGCATACCTCCATTATACATACACTGTACAGCAATCATACATTCATTATACATACACTGTACAGCAATCATACATCCATTATACATACACTGTACAGCAATCATACATTCATTATACATACACTGTACAGCAATCATACATCCATTATACATACACTGTACAGCAATCATACATCCATTATACATACACTGTACAGCAATCATACATCCATTATACATACACTGTACAACAATCATACCTCCATTATACATACACTGTACAGCAAGCATACATCCATTATACATACACTGTACAGCAATCATACATTCATTATACATACACTGTACAGCAATCATACATCCATTATACATACACTGTACAGCAATCATACATTCATTATACATACACTGTACAGCAATCATACATCCATTATACATACACTGTACAGCAAGCATACATCCATTATACATACACTGTACAGCAATCATACATCCATTATACATACACTGTACAACAATCATACCTCCATTATACATAAACTGTACAGCAATCATACATCCATTATACATACACTCTACAGCAATTATACATCCATTATACATACACTGTACAGCAATCATACATCCATTATACATACACTGTACAGCAATCATACATACACTGTACAGCAATCATACATCCATTATACATACACTGTACAGCAAGCATACATTCATTATACATACACTGTGACTGACAGCAATCATACATCCATTATACATACACTGTACAGCAATCATACATTCATTATACATACACTATACAGCAATCATACATCCATTATACATACACTGTGTCTGTACATCAATCATACATCCATTATACATACACTGTACAGCAATCATACATCCATTATACATACACTGTACAGCAAGCATACCTCCATTATACATACACTGTACAGCAAGCATACATCCATTAAAAATACACTGTGACTGTACAGCAATCATACATCCATTATATATACACTGTGACTGTACAGCAAGCAAACCTCCATTATACATACACTGACTGTACAGCAATCATACATCCATTATACATACACTGTACAGCAAGCATACCTCCATTATACATACACTGTACAGCAATCATACCTCCATTATACATACACTGTACAGCAATCATACATTCATTATACATACACTGTACAGCAATCATACATCCATTATACATACACTGTACAGCAATCATACATCCATTATACATACACTGTACAGCAATCATACATCCATTATACATACACTGTACAGCAAGCATACCTCCATTATACATACACTGTATAGCAATCATACATTCATTATACATACACTGTCCAGCAATCATACCTCCATTATACATACACTGTACAGCAATCATACCTCCATTATACATACACTGTACAGAAATCATACATTCATTATACATAAATTGTACAGCAATCATACCTCCATTATACATACACTGTACAGCAATCGTACATCCATTATACATACACTGTACAGCAATCATACATCCATTATACATACACTGTACAGCAATCATACCTCCATTATACATACACTGTACAGCAATCATACATTCATTATACATACACTGTACAGCAATCATACCTCCATTATACATACACTGTAGAGCAATCATACATTCATTATACATACACTGTACAGCAATCATACATCCATTATACATACACTGTACAGCAATCATACCTCCATTATACATACACTGTACAGCAATCATACATCCATTATACATACACTGTACAGCAAGCATACCTCCATTATACATACACTGTACAGCAAGCATACCTCCATTATACATAAACTGTACAGCAATCATACCTCCATTATACATACACTGTGACTGTACAGCAATCATACCTCCATTATACATACACTGTACAGAAATCATACATTCATTATACATAAATTGTACAGCAATCATACCTCCATTATACATACACTGTACAGCAATCATACATCTATTATACATACACTGTACAGCAATCATACATCCATTATACATACACTGTACAGCAATCATACCTCCATTATACATACACTGTACAGCAATCATACATTCATTATACATACACTGTACAGCAATCATACCTCCATTATACATACACTGTACAGCAATCATACATTCATTATACATACACTGTACAGCACGCATACCTCCATTATACATACCCTGTAAAGCAATCATACATTCAGTATACATACACTGTACAGCAATCATACATCCATTATACATACACTGTGACTGTACAGAAATCATACATCCATTATACATACACTGCACAACAATCATACATCCATTATACATACACTGACTGTACAGCAATCATACATCCATTATATAAACACTGTGACTGTACAGCAATCATACATCCATTATACATACACTGTACAGCAAGCGTACCTCCATTATACATACACTGTGACTGTACAGCAATCATACATCCATTATACATACACTGTACAGCAAGCATACCTCCATTATACATACACTGTGACTGTACAGCAATCATACATCCATTATACATACACTGTACAGCAATCATACATCCATTATACATACACTGTACAGCAAGCATACCTCCATTATACATACACTGTACAGCAATCATACCTCCATTATACATACACTGTACAGCAATCATACCTCCATTATACATACACTGTACAGCAATCATACCTCCATTATACATACACTGTACAGCAAGAAAACCTCCATTATACATACACTGTACAGCAATCATACATTCAGTATACATACACTGTACAGCAATCATACCTCCATTATACATACACTGTACAGCAATCATACATCCATTATACATACACTGTACAGCAATCATACATCCATTATACATACACTGTGACTGTACAGCAATCATACATCCATTATACATACACTGTGACTGTACAGCAATCATACATCCATTATACATACACTGTACAGCAAGCATACCTCCATTATACATACACTGTACAGCAAGCATACATCCATGATAAATACACTGTGACTGTACAGCAATCATACATCCATTATATATACACTGTGACTGTACAGCAAGCATACCTCCATTATACATACACTGACTGTACAGCAATCATACATCCATTATACATACACTGTACAGCAAGCATACCTCCATTATACATACACTGTGACTGTACAGCAATCATACATCCATTATACATACACTGTACAGCAATCATACATCCATTATACATACACTGTACAGCAAGCATACCTCCATTATACATACACTGTACAGCAATCATACCTCCATTATACATACACTGTACAGCAATCATACCTCCATTATACATACACTGTACAGCAATCATACCTCCATTATACATACACTGTACAGCAATCATACATCCATTATACATACACTGTACAGCAAGCATACCTCCATTATACATACACTGTACAGCAAGCATACCTCCATTATACATACACTGTACAGCAATCATACATTAATTATACATACACTGTACATCAATCATACATCCATTATACATACACTGTACAGCAAGCATACCTCCATTATACATACACTGTACAGCAAGCATACCTCCATTATACATACACTGTACAGCAATCATACATTCATTATACATACACTGTACAGCAATCATACATCCATTATACATACACTGTACAGCAATCTTACATCCATTATACATACACTGTACAGCAAGGATACCTCCATTATACATACAATGTACAGCAATCATGCATTCATTATACATACACTGTACAGCAATCATACATCCATTATACATACACTGTACAGCAAGCAAACCTCCATTATACATACACTGTACAGCAAGCATACCTCCATTATACATACACTGTACAGCAATCATACATTAATTATACATACACTGTACATCAATCATACATCCATTATACATACACTGTACAGCAATCATACATCCATTATACATACACTGTACAGCAAGCATACCTCCATTATACATACACTGTACAGCAATCATACATTCATTATACATACACTGTCCAGCAATCATACATCCATTATACATACACTGTACAGCAATCTTACATCCATTATACATACACTGTACAGCAAGGATACCTCCATTATACATACAATGTACAGCAATCATGCATTCATTATACATACACTGTACAGCAATCATACATCCATTATACATACACTGTACAGCAAGCAAACCTCCATTATACATACACTGTACAGCAATCATACATTCATTATACATACACTGTACAGCAATCATACATACATTATACATACACTGTACAGCAATCATACATTCATTATACATACACTGTACAGCAATCATACATCCATTATACATACACTGTACAGCAAGCATACCTCCATTATACATACACTGTACAGCAATCATACATTCATTATACATACACTGTACAGCAATCATACATCCATTATACATACACGGTACAGCAATCATACATTCATTATACATACACTGTACAGCAATCATACATCCATTATACATACACTGTACAGCAATCATACATCCATTATACATACACTGTACAGCAATCATACATCCATTAAACATACACTGTACAACAATCATACCTCCATTATACATACACTGTACAGCAAGCATACCTCCATTATACATACACTGTACAGCAATCATACATCCATTATACATACACTGTACAGCAATTATACATCCATTATACATACACTGTACAGCAATCATACATCCATTATACATACACTGTACAGCAATCATACATACACTGTACAGCAATCATACATCCATTATACATACACTGTACAGCAAGCAAACCTCCATTATACATACACTGTACAGCAATCATACATTCATTATACATACACTGTACAGCAATCATACATCCATTATACATACACTGTACAGGAATCATACATTCATTATACATACACTGTACAGCAATCATACATCCATTATACATACACTGTACAGCAAGCATACCTCCATTATACATACACTGTACAGCAATCATACATTCATTATACATACACTGTACAGCAATCATACATCCATTATACATACACTGTACAGCAATCATACATTCATTATACATACACTGTACAGCAATCATACATCCATTATACATACACTGTACAGCAATCATACATCCATTATACATACACTGTACAGCAATCATACATCCATTATACATACACTGTACAACAATCATACCTCCATTATACATACACTGTACAGCAAGCATACATCCATTATACATACACTGTACAGCAATCATACATTCATTATACATACACTGTACAGCAATCATACATCCATTATACATACACTGTACAGCAATCATACATTCATTATACATACACTGTACAGCAATCATACATCCATTATACATACACTGTACAGCAAGCATACATCCATTATACATACACTGTACAGCAATCATACATCCATTATACATACACTGTACAACAATCATACCTCCATTATACATACACTGTACAGCAATCATACATCCATTATACATACACTGTACAGCAATTATACATCCATTATACATACACTGTACAGCAATCATACATCCATTATACATACACTGTACAGCAATCATACATACACTGTACAGCAATCATACATCCATTATACATACACTGTACAGCAAGCATACATTCATTATACATACACTGTGACTGACAGCAATCATACATCCATTATACATACACTGTACAGCAATTATACATCCATTATACATACACTGTACAGCAATCATACATCCATTATACATACACTGTACAGCAATCATACATACACTGTACAGCAATCATACATCCATTATACATACACTGTACAGCAAGCATACATTCATTATACATACACTGTGACTGTACAGCAATCATACATCCGTTATACATACACTGTACAGCAATCATACATTCATTATACATACACTGTACAGCAATCATACATCCATTATACATACACTGTGTCTGTACAGCAATCATACATCCGTTATATATACACTGTACAGCAATCATACATTCATTATACATACACTGTACAGCAATCATACATCCATTATACATACACTGTACAGCAATCATACATCCATTATACATACACTGACTGTACAGCAATCATACATCCATTATACACACACTGTGACTGTACAGCAATCAAACATCCATTATACATACACTGTACAGCAAGCGTACCTCCATTATACATACACTGTTACTGTACAGCAATCATACATCCATTATACATACACTGTACAGCAATCATACATCCATTATACATACATTGTACAGCAAGCATACTCCATTATACATACACTGTACAGCAATCATACCTCCATTATACATACACTGTACAGCAATCATACCTCCATTATACATACACTGTACAGTAATCATACCTCCATTATACATACACTGTACAGCAATCATACCTCCATTATACATACACTGTACAGCAATCATACCTCCATTATACATAGGCAAAGTCCACATGAAAATACCAGCTCTCCAATCCCCTATAATGTGCCCGGATCGGTGTCCAGCCAACACCAGCAACGAAAAATGAAAGGCAGATGATCCAGCACTATTTCCATGCAGCTTTATTAGGAACACAGCACACAGGTAAAATCAGCCTGAACTCAGACTCGTTTCGAGCGCATGCGCTCTTTGTCGGTGATGTCACAGGTACTGCCAGGTGAGGTTAAATACCTTTTGCTTGTGGGAGGGAAGGGAAAGAAATCCCATAACCCCACCTCTCTCTGGAGACGTGTGACATAGTTCACATAAGTAAGAACAAACAAAGTTAAAATATATGTAATAAAACCAGAAGATTAAACATACATGCAATAATGTAGCTTGATTGTTCAAAAAAACATAGGAATTAAATGTCACGGAAGGGGGTTCAAAAAATAGGTATAAATAATAGGTATACCTTGGACCGTTGCCATGCGGGCCCTGAATCACCATCTCGTTACCCATAGCAACTACTCTCCGGATTTGTGTGAATACATCAAAATGGTTGTTTGGTTCCTCATGTCCCGCAATTATTTCACTTTTGATAAGTCCTTTTTTGTCCAAGTCAGTGGCGTTTCCATGGGGGCCAGACACTCACCCTCACTGGCTAATTTAACCATGTCATTTTGGGAATCACAATTTATTTATACAAATGACAATCCCTTTAGGAACAGCATACAGTGGTACGGCCGATTTATTGATGACCTCCTCCTTATTTGGAGGGGGGACATCGCGACCGTGCCGCTGTTTGTAGATTATTTAAACAATAATATGTTTAATTTAAAATTTACCTATTACGTGAACCCCACTAACATAACTTTTTTGGATTTAGTGTTGAGAGGGTCCCAGAACCTAATTATTGAGACCTCCACGTACAGAAAGCCCATATCGGGCAACACGGTCCTGAGAGCAGACAGCAATCACCCCATACACACAGTCCAAGCAATTCCAGTCGGGGAACTAACTAGACTTAAAAGAAATTGTACAAATACAAATGTATATAACACACAAGCCAATGAATTAAAACAAAGATTAAAATCTAGGGGATATTCCAATCATACTCTTAAAAAAGCTGAACAAAAAGTAGCCAAAAAGGAAAGAGCCAATTTATTAAACCCAAATAATGCCAATAAATCATCTACCAGAACCGAAAAACCAGTTTTGGCTATTACCTACTCACCTTACTTTAATCAGGTTAAAAGCATAGTACAGCGACACTTACATCATCTGAAACAGGATTATACGCTGGCTGGAATCTTAGAAGAAGGTTGCAGAATAGTGTCCAAACGGGCCCCCACACTTGGGGATAAATTATCCCCTAGTGTGGTTGCCTCACAGAACAGGAGAAATAGCAGTTGGCTAGAGAGGAAAGGGTTTTTCAAGTGCGGACATAAAGTGTGCCGTACTTGTCAGTATGTCAAACAGACGACTCAGTTCGAGAGCTCGGATGGCACCAAAAGGTACTCTATCAACAATTACATGAACTGTAATTACAGTAATGTAATTTATATGATAGAGTGCACAGAGTGCAATTTAAAGTATGTGGGATACACAACAAGAAAATTGAAAATCAGAGCACTGGAACACCTGAATGACAGTACTATGACAGCAGTGAGACAGAGATCTGCTGCATCTGCACACTTTCACTTTGCACATGCCGGTAAATTAAACACCTTTCGAATTTTTGCCATTGAACATGTTAAAATGGGCACGAGAGGGGGTTGCATTAGGAAAAAATTGGCAGATCGTGAAGCATATTGGCAGTTCACATTGGGGACTCGTTCTCCGACGGGTTTAAATGTCCGTCAAGAACTGCTGTTTCACTACTAAAAGCATTTATACCTATTTTTTGAACCCCCTTCCGTGACATTTAATTCCTATGTTTTTTTGAACAATCAAGCTACATTATTGCATGTATGTTTCATCTTCTGGTTTTATTACACATATTTTAACTTTGTTTGTTCTTACTTATGTGAACTATGTCACACGTCTCCAGAGAGAGGTGGGGTTATGGGATTTCTTTCCCTTCCCTCCCACAAGCAAAAGGTATTTAACCTCACCTGGCAGTACCTGTGACATCACCGACAAAGAGCGCATGCGCTCGAAACGCGTCTGAGTTCAGGCTGATTTTACCTGTGTGCTGTGTTCCTAATAAAGCTGCATGGAAATAGTGCTGGATCATCTGCCTTTCATTCTCCATTATACATACACTGTACAGAAATCATACATTCATTATACATACACTGTACAGCAATCATACATCCATTATACATACACTGTACAGCAATTATACATCCATTATACATACACTGTACAGCAATCATACTTCCATTATACATACACTGTACAGCAATCATACATTCATTATACATACACTGTACAGCAATCATACCTCCATTATACATACACTGTACAGCAATCATACATTCATTATACATACACTGTACAGCAATCATACATCCATTATACATACACTGTACATACATACACTGTACATACACTGTACAGCAATCATACCTCCATTATACATACACTGTACAGCAATCATACCTCCATTATACATACACTGTACAGCAAGCATACCTCCATTATACATACACTGTACAGCAATCATACCTCCATTATACATACACTGTACAGCAATCATACATCCATTATACATACACTGTGTCTGTACATCAATCATACCTCCATTATACATACACTGTACAGCAATCATACATCCATTATACATACACTGTACAGCAAGCATACCTCCATTATACATACACTGTACAGCAATCATACATTCATTATACATACACTGTCCAGCAATCATACATCCATTATACATACACTGTACAGCAATCTTACATCCATTATACATACACTGTACAGCAAGGATACCTCCATTATACATACAATGTACAGCAATCATGCACTCATTATAGATACACTGTACAGCAATCATACATCCATTATACATACACTGTACAGCAAGCAAACCTCCATTATACATACACTGTACAGCAATCATACATTCATTATACATACACTGTACAGCAATCATACATCCTTTATACATACACTGTACAGCAATCATACATTCATTATACATACACTGTACAGCAATCATACATCCATTATACATACACTGTACAGCAAGCATACCTCCATTATACATACACTGTACAGCAATCATACATTCATTATACATACACTGTACAGCAATCATACATCCATTATACATACACTGTACAGCAATCATACATTCATTATACATACACTGTCCAGCAATCATACATCCATTATACATACACTGTACAGCAATCATACATCCATTATACATACACTGTACAGCAATCATACATCCATTATACATACACTGTACAACAATCATACCTCCATTATACATACACTGTACAGCAAGCATACCTCCATTATACATACACTGTACAGCAATCATACATCCATTATACATACACTGTACAGCAATTATACATCCATTATACATACACTGTACAGCAATCATACATCCATTATACATACACTGTACAGCAATCATACATACAATGTACTGCAATCATACATCCATTATACATACACTGTACAGCAAGCATACATTCATTATACATACACTGTGACTGTACAGCAATCATACATCCATTATACATACACTGTAAAGCAATCATACATTCATTATACATACACTGTACAGCAATCATACATCCATTATACATACACTGTGTCTGTACAGCAATCATACATCCATTATACATACACTGTACAGCAATCATACATTCATTATACATACACTGTACAGCAATCATACATCCATTATACATACACTGTACAGCAATCATACATCCATTATACATACACTGTGACTGTACAGCAATCATACATCCATTATACATACACTGTACAGCAATCATACATCCATTATACATACACTGTACAGCAAGCATACCTCCATTATACATACACTGTACAGCAATCATACCTCCATTATACACACACTGTACAGCAATCATACCTCCATTATACATACACTGTACAGCAATCATACCTCCATTATACAGACACTGTACAGCAAGCATACCTCCATTATACATACACTGTGACTGTACAGCAATCATACATCCATTATACATACACTGTACAACAAGCATACCTCCATTATACATACACTGTACAGCAATCATACATCCATTATACATACACTGTGACTGTACAGCAATCATACATCCATTATACATACACTGTGACTGTACAGCAAGCATACCTCCATTATACATACACTGACTGTACAGCAATCATACATCCATTATACATACACTGTACAGCAATCATACATCCATTATACATACACTGTACAGCAATCGTACCTCCATTATACATACACTGTACAGCAAATATACATTCATTATACATACACTGTACAGCAATCATACCTCCATTATACATACACTGTACAGCAATCATACATTCATTATTCATACACTGTACAGCAATCATACATCCATTATACATACACTGTACAGCAAGCATACCTCCATTATACATACACTGTACAGCAATCATACATTCAGTATACATACACTGTACAGCAATCATACATTCATTATACATACACTGTATAGCAATCATACATCCATTATACATAAACTGTACAGCAATCATACCTCCATTATACATACACTGAACAGCAATCATACATCCATTATACAAACACTGTACAGCAAGCATACCTCCATTATACATACACTGTACAGCAAGCATACCTCCATTATACATAAACTGTACAGCAATCATACATCCATTATACATACACTGTACAGCAAGCATACCTCCATTATACATACACTGTACAGCAATCATACATTCATTATACATACACTGTACAGCAATCATACATCCATTATACATACACTGTACAGCAATCATACATCCATTATACATACACTGTACAGCAATCATACATCCATTATACATACACTGTACAGCAAGCATATCTACATTATACATACACTGTACAGCAATCATACATTCATTATACATACACTGTCCAGCAATCATACATCCATTATACATACACTGTACAGCAATCATACATTCATTATACTTACACTGTACAGCAATCATACATCCATTATACATACACTGTACAGCAAGGATACCTCCATTATACATACAATGTACAGCAATCATGCATTCATTATACATACACTGTACAGCAATCATACATCCATTATACATACACTGTACAGCAAGCAAACCTCCATTATACATACACTGTACAGCAATCATACATTCATTATACATACACTGTACAGCAATCATACATCCATTATACATACACTGTACAGCAATCATACATTCATTATACATACACTGTACAGCAATCATACATCCATTATACATACACTGTACAGCAAGCATACCTCCATTATACATACACTGTACAGCAATCATACATTCATTATACATACACTGTACAGCAATCATACATCCATTATGCATACACTGTACAGCAATCATACATCCATTATACATACACTGTACAGCAATCATACATCCATTATACATACACTGTACAACAATCATACCTCCATTATACATACACTGTACAGCAAGCATACCTCCATTATACATACACTGTACAGCAATCATACATCCATTATACATACACTGTACAGCAATTATACATCCATTATACATACACTGTACAGCAATCATACATACACTGTACAGCAATCATACATTCATTATACATACACTGTACAGCAATCATACATCCATTATACATACACTGTACAGCAAGCATACATTCATTATACATACACTGTGACTGTACAGCAATCATACATCCATTATACATACACTGTACAGCAATCATACATTCATTATACATACACTGTACAGCAATCATACATCCATTATACGTACACTGTGTCTGTACAGCAATCATACATCCATTATACATACACTGTACAGCAATCATACATTCATTATACATACACTGTACAGCAATCATACATCCATTATACATACACTGTACAGCAATCATACATCCATTATACATACACTGTGACTGTACAGCAATCATACATCCATTATACATACACTGTACAGCAAGCGTACCTCCAATATGCATACACTGTGACTGTACAGCAATCATACATCCATTATACATACACTGTACAGCAATCATACATTCATTATACATACACTGTACAGCAATCATACATCCATTATACATACACTGTACAGCAATCATACATCCATTATACATACACTGTGACTGTACAGCAATCATACATCCATTATACATACACTGTACAGCAAGCGTACCTCCAATATGCATACACTGTGACTGTACAGCAATCATACATCCATTATACATACACTGTACAGCAATCATACATCCATTATACATACACTGTACAGCAAGCATACCTCCATTATACATACACTGTACAGCAATCATACCTCCATTATACATACACTGCACTGCAATCATACCTCCATTATACATACACTGTACAGCAATCATACCTCCATTATACATACACTGTACAACAATCATACCTCCATTATACATACACTGTGCAGCAAGCATACCTCCATTATACATACACTGTACAGCAATCATACATCCATTATACATACACTGTACAGCAATCATACATCCATTATACATACACTGTACAGCAATCATACATCCATTATACATACACTGTACAGCAATCATACATACACTGTACAGCAATCATACATTCATTATACATACACTGTACAGCAATCATACATCCATTATACATACACTGTACAGCAAGCATACATTCATTATACATACACTGTGACTGTACAGCAATCATACATCCATTATACATACACTGTACAGCAATCATACATCCATTATACCTACACTGTACAGCAATCATACATCCATTATACATACACTGTGACTGTACAGCAATCATACATCCATTATACATACACTGTACAGCAATCATACATCCATTATACATACACTGACTGTACAGCAATCATACATCCATTATACATACACTGTGACTATACAGCAATCAAACATCCATTATACATACACTGTACAGCAAGCGTACCTCCATTATACATACACTGTTACTGTACAGCAATCATACATCCATTATACATACACTATACAGCAATCATACATCCATTATACATACACTGTACAGCAAGCATACCTCCATTATACATACACTGTACAGCAATCATACCTCCATTATACATACACTGTACAGCAATCATACCTCCATTATACATACACTGTACAGCAATCATACCTCCATTTTACATACACTGTGCAGCAAGCATACCTCCATTATACATACACTGTACAGCAAGAATACCTCCATTATACATACACTGTGACTGTACAACAATCATACATCCATTATACATACACTGTACAGCAATCATACATCCATTATACATACACTGTACAGCAAGCATACCTCCACTATACATACACTGTACAGCAATCATACATCCATTATACATACACGGTGACTGTACAGCAATCATACATCCATTATACGTACACTGTGTCTGTACAGCAATCATACATCCATTATACATACACTGTACAGCAATCATACATTCATTATACATACACTGTACAGCAATCATACATCCATTATACATACACTGTACAGCAATCATACATCCATTATACATACACTGTGACTGTACAGCAATCATACATCCATTATACATACACTGTACAGCAAGCGTACCTCCAATATGCATACACTGTGACTGTACAGCAATCATACATCCATTATACATACACTGTACAGCAATCATACATTCATTATACATACACTGTACAGCAATCATACATCCATTATACATACACTGTACAGCAATCATACATCCATTATACATACACTGTGACTGTACAGCAATCATACATCCATTATACATACACTGTACAGCAAGCGTACCTCCAATATGCATACACTGTGACTGTACAGCAATCATACATCCATTATACATACACTGTACAGCAATCATACATCCATTATACATACACTGTACAGCAAGCATACCTCCATTATACATACACTGTACAGCAATCATACCTCCATTATACATACGCTGCACTGCAATCATACCTCCATTATACATACACTGTACAGCAATCATACCTCCATTATACATACACTGTACAACAATCATACCTCCATTATACATACACTGTGCAGCAAGCATACCTCCATTATACATACACTGTACAGCAATCATACATCCATTATACATACACTGTACAGCAATCATACATCCATTATACATACACTGTACAGCAATCATACATCCATTATACATACACTGTACAGCAATCATACATACACTGTACAGCAATCATACATTCATTATACATACACTGTACAGCAATCATACATCCATTATACATACACTGTACAGCAAGCATACATTCATTATACATACACTGTGACTGTACAGCAATCATACATCCATTATACATACACTGTACAGCAATCATACATCCATTATACATACACTGTACAGCAATCATACATCCATTATACATACACTGTGACTGTACAGCAATCATACATCCATTATACATACACTGTACAGCAATCATACATCCATTATACATACACTGACTGTACAGCAATCATACATCCATTATACATACACTGTGACTATACAGCAATCAAACATCCATTATACATACACTGTACAGCAAGCGTACCTCCATTATACATACACTGTTACTGTACAGCAATCATACATCCATTATACATACACTGTACAGCAATCATACATCCATTATACATACACTGTACAGCAAGCATACCTCCATTATACATACACTGTACAGCAATCATACCTCCATTATACATACACTGTACAGCAATCATACCTCCATTATACATACACTGTACAGCAATCATACCTCCATTTTACATACACTGTGCAGCAAGCATACCTCCATTATACATACACTGTACAGCAAGAATACCTCCATTATACATACACTGTGACTGTACAACAATCATACATCCATTATACATACACTGTACAGCAATCATACATCCATTATACATACACTGTACAGCAAGCATACCTCCACTATACATACACTGTACAGCAATCATACATCCATTATACATACACGGTGACTGTACAGCAATCATACATCCATTATACATACACTGTGACTGTACAGCAAGCATACCTCCATTATACATTCACTGACTGTACAGCAATCATACATCCATTATACATACACTGTACAGCAATCATACCTCCATGATACATACACTGTACAGCAATCATACATTCATTATACATACACTGTACAGCAATCATACCTCCATTATACATACACTGTACAGCAATCATACATTCATTATAAATACACTGTACAGCAATCATACATCCATTATACATACACTGTACAGCAAGCATACCTCCATTATACATACACTGTACAGCAATCATACATTCAGTATACATACACTGTACAGCAATCATACATCCATTATACATACACTGTTCAGCAAGCATACCTCCATTATACATACACTGTACAGCAAGCATACCTCCATTATACATACACTGTGACTGTACAGCAATCATACATCCATTATACATGCACTGTACAGCAAGCATACCTCCATTATACATACATTGTACAGCAATCATACATCCATTATACATACACTGTGACTGTACAGCAAGCAAACATCCATTATACATACACTGTGACTGTACAGCAATCGTACATCCATTATACATACACTGTACAGCAATCATACATCCATTATACATACACTGTACAGCAAGCATACCTCCATTATACATACACTGTGACTGTACAGCAATCATACATCCAATCCATTAATAATGGATTGGATGTATGATTGTTGTACAGTCACAGACACAGTGTATGTATAATGGATGTATGATTGCTGTACAGTGTATGTATAATGGATGTATGATTGCTGTATAATGGACAGGGCCGTCTTTAATTTTGATTGGACCCTGGGCAAGCAATTTTTTTTGGGCCCGCCCCGGTCCCCCACCCCCATCCCACACACACTCGGGATACGAGGAGTGTACATGGGTGACAGAGGGGTATAGAGGAATGTACATGGGTGACAGAGGGGTGTAGAGGAGTGTACATGGGTGACAGAGGGGTGTAGAGGAGTGTACGCATAGGCGTGCGCAGTCTATTGCATTAGGGTGTGCACCCTAAAGCACAAACTCACACCGCACACGTGTGTGTGTGTGTTTATATATATATATATATATATATATATATAAATGTCCAAAAAAATGCAGCACTACTTTACCACAGTAGGCAGGTGCCAGCTCCTCAGGCTCGATCACAGCCAATTGATAACTTCAAAAATGGTGCGGCACTCCAAATATCCAAAAAATAACTATTTATTCCACATGTCAAACAGTGCGACGTTTCAGCCCCTCTTGCTTGCATGCACACATACATAACCATACCTACACTCATATAAATATCAATACAAACAAAATGAAAAACTTTATTAAAACTTTTTGGGGGAATGGAGGCTCCATTATACATACACTGTACAGCAATCATACCTCCATTATACATACACTGTACAGCAATCATACCTCCATTATACATACACTGTACAGCAATCATGCATCCATTATACATACACTGTACAGCAATCATACATCCATTATACATACACTGTACAGCAAGCATACCTCCACTATACATACACTGTACAGCAATCATACATTCATTATACATACACTGTACAGCAATCATACCTCCATTATACATACACTGTACAGCAATCATACATTCATTATACATACACTGTACAGCAATCATACATCCATTATACATACACTGTACAGCAATCATACCTCCATTATACATACACTGTACAGCAATCATACATTCATTATACATACACTGTACAGCAATCATACCTCCATTATACATACACTGTACAGCAATCATACCTCCATTATACATACACTGTAAAGAAATCATACATTCATTATACATACACTGTACAGCAATCATACCTCCATTATACATACACTGTACAGTAATCATACATCCATTATACATACACTGTACAGCAATCATACATCCATTATACATACACTGTACAGCAATCATACCTCCATTATACATACACTGTACAGCAATCATACATTCATTATACATACACTGTACAGCAATCATACCTCCATTATACATACACTGTACAGCAATCATACATTCATTATACATACACTGTACAGCAATCATACATCCATTATACATACACTGTACAGCAAGCATACCTCCATTATACATACACTGTACAGCAATCACACATTCAGTATACATACACTGTACAGCAATCATACATCCATTATACATACACTGTGTCTGTACAGCAATCATACATCCATCATACATACACTGTACAGCAATCATACATTCATTATACATACACTGTACAGCAATCATACATCCATTATACATACACTGTACAGCAATCATACATCCATTATACATACACTGACTGTACAGCAATCATACATCCATTATACATACACTGTGACTGTACAGCAATCAAACATCCATTATACATACACTGTACAGCAAGCGTACCTCCATTATACATACACTGTGACTGTACAGCAATCATATATCCATTATACATACACTGTACAGCAAGCATACCTCCATTATACATACACTGTACAGCAATCATACCTCCATTATACATACACTGTACAGCAATCATACCTCCATTATACATACACTGTACAGCAATCATACCTCCATTATACATACACTGTACAGCAAGCATACATTCATTATACATACACTGTGACTGTACAGCAATCATACATCCATTATACATACACTGTACAGCAATCATACATCCATTATACATACACTGTACAGCAAGCATACCTCCATTATACATACACTGTACAGCAATCATACATCCATTATACATACACTGTGACTTTACAGCAATCATACATCCATTATACATACACTGTGACTGTACAGCAATCATACATCCATTATACATACACTGTGACTGTACAGCAAGCATACCTCCATTATACATACACTGACTGTACAGCAATCATACATCCATTATACATACACTGTACAGCAAGCATACCTCCATTATACATACACTGTACAGCAAGCATACCTCCATTATACATACACTGTACAGCAAGCATACCTCCATTATACATACACTGTGACTGTACAGCAATCATACATCCAATCCATTAATAATGGATTGAATGTATGATTGTTGTACAGTCACAACAGACACAGTGTATGTATAATGGATGTATGATTGCTGTACAGTGTATGTATAATGGACAGGGTCATCTTTAATTTTGATTGGACCCTGGGCAAGCAATTTTTTTTTTGGCCCCCCCGGTCCCCCACCCCCATCCCACACACACTCGGGATCAGTACAGGATCAATAATGTAATGTATGTACACAGTGACCTCACCAGCAGAATAGTGAGTACAGCTCTGGAGAGAGGTTGGGTGTGTCTGAGCTCCTGTTACTTCCAGACTCTTCCAGTGAAGCAGTGATTTCCATCCGCCCCTCCCCAGGTGTGTGGCAGATACCTGGGTAGAGGGTTTTCCTGCTATGGAGCCCCAGGAGGCTTCATCTTGCACTCCCCGTACCCGGCCGGCGGGGGGTGCAAAGGAAAATGTGACGGCCAGCAGCCAGGATGGGGTGAGACGATCCACCAGGGCCCATCGCCATGTGGGGCCCCCTCCCCCATCCTCAGCTGGGAGCTGCAAGGCTTCCAGCAAAAGTTCCTCTGGGAAAAGAAGCACATCCAGGCAGAGGAGTGGAGTGAAGGCTTCTACCTCAGGCTCCTCAGAACCCCAGCAATGGGGGGTAAAGGAGCCAAGGGAATCCCTGGAGACTTTCGGATCTAGAATCCAGGCAAAGATGGCCCAATATGAACAGCTTGGGAAACACCTACGAGGTCTAAGAGAAGACATAAAGTTTGCAACTTACCAGGCGGATAGAGCAGCCAAGGGCAAGAGAGCAGCATTCACTGCAAAGGTGAGAACACTAAAGAAAGAGGTTGAGGAGATTGTTCAGCTGAGAGCGGACATTGTGGCTGGAGCCGGCTTCTTCAGTGAGAAGATTCTAAATGAAGAGAGGTTCCCCAAAAAGGGGGTCTCCAGAGGTTCAGAAAAAGAAAGTCACCAAGATAACTGCCAGAGCGAGGAGGAGGAGATGGAGGAAGGTGAGGAGGGGGATGTGAGTGAGGGGGATATGGACACGGGTTCTGTTTGTACCACCACTGTTACCCCAGACCCCCCACTTACCCTCAGTGAGGACTACATAAACCTGGCTCAGGTGGCCTTACCTCCCTCCAGTGAGGACAATGAGGATGGCAGTGACTGTAGTGATTGCAGCGGCTTGGCAGATGGGGGTCTCCTGCGGGCAATTGTTATGCAGGAGTCCCCCACTCGTCTAGAAAATTTTTCTTTCGGGGATGATTTGGGCCCAGAGGAGAAGAAAAAAGCGAAGGGCAAGAAGAGGAAGAAGACACAGGCAGTGAAGTTTGTCTTTGCTCCCTTCCAGCAGCCTGGGTCGGCTGAAAAGTCGGTTCAGGGTGCTGGGTCCCCCAATCTGCCAGACCCCGTTTCTGTAGTGGAGCGGGGCCAGCATGGGGGATACAGTAGTGCACCCAAAATGGCCGCGGGTGCTATAGAAAAAAAAGGGCACCCTCCTGTGAGGGGGGAGGGTGTCCAGGCACCAGAAAATAGCGGCAGATTTACCAATTTGGGGGGCGGTCCCCCGATTGAAGCTGGCAGTATAGGTCCTGGCACTGCGGGGCACTCCCCTGTGAGGGGGGGGAGTGTCCGGGTGCCGGACCTTGTTGGTTCAGGGGGCGGTCCCCTAGGTTACACAGTTGGTACCAGTTCTGGCGCGTCGGGACTCTCCCCTGTGAAGGGGGAGGTTCTGCGCCCGTCAGCTGCAGTAAGCGGGGCGGGAGTGCATCCGGTGGGACAGCTCCCGCCAAAATCTATGGCGCTGTGCGAGGGGGCGGAGCCTGTGTCCGTGCCCCAGAAGACTGAACGGAGGAGCTGTGCAGCGCTGATCCTTAAGCCAGCAACCCTTGTACACGGAGCTATAGACCAAGCCAGCCCGGCCTCTAATACATCAAGGGACAGTGTAGGCAAGAGTGAAAGTGAGGGAAAAAATGTGACTAAAAATGGTAATGTGCAGAATGTGAGTTATAGTGTGCATGGGAGGAGTTGTGGTAGCAGTGTGGATGAGGGGGGAACTTGTGGGGTGCAAGAGAAGGGTGCAAGTGGAGTGCAAGAGAGGGGTGCAAGTGGAGTGCAAGAGAGGGGTGGTAGTGGAGCGCAAGAGAGGGGTGCAAGTGGAGCGCAAGAAAGGGGTGGTAGTGGAGCGCAAGAAAGGGGTGGTAGTGGAGCGCAAGAGAGGGGTGGTAGTGGAATGCCAGAGAGAGGATTGGTGGCAGACACCTCTGTTAAGAATAAGGGTGCTGGTTTGGGGTCTGGATCAGGTTCTGGTTCGACTGCCCCCCCGGTAGTGGCTGCTTCTCCCAGAAGCTATGCCAGCGTCACTGCCGGGGGATCAGGGGGATCCCCATCTCCGTCTGGCTCTGGTGGTCACTTGCAACAGCGCCTACTGGAGGCTCTACGTAGGGGAGACAGGTCAATCCATGTAGAGGGGAGGGGTGAGGTTGACCTGTCTTTTTGGATAGAAAGACATGGCTTAGGCGCATTCCGAGAACATAATGGGGAGGTGGTCTGGTCCCTCCCGACATCCGGGCAGGAAAGTGGCCGTAGGAATGTGGTCTGTTTAGTGTGGAGGGGCGAAGATGTGTGTCCGCCACGGGGTAAGGTGGTTGAGCTCCTCCTCCAAATGGAATTCAGGGCAAGTGACATCTTTGCCCTGATCCACCCCTACGCTACTTCTGAGTTTGACATCAGCTTTGTTCGGCCGGAGGGTCTTGAACTCTTCTGGTCGAACTATGAGGTGGTGAAAAACGAGCCCGGCTGGCGGGATTTTGCCGTAAAGGCGATATCCCGTCAGAATTTGACCAAGAAAGTGACCGTTTTGACACGTAACGAGTCACTATCTTGCTATGATATCATGACCTGGCTCAGCCGATATGGTGATGTGACGAACATGCCAAAAAAGAACTATGACGAACATGGGATCTGGTCTGGGGCCTGGACGTTTTCCGTCAAACTGAAGCGTTCGGGGAGCACTGTTGCCCACATCCCATCAGCTGCTTTTCTTGGGAGAGACAGAATCCAAATTTTCTACCAGGGGCAGCCCAAGGTCTGTCACAGGTGCGGCAGCCCCACTCACTTTAGCGCAGCCTGTACTGTGCAGGTCTGTGCTCTGTGTGGTGGGGTAGGTCATCTTGCCGCATCCTGTAGGCAGATCAGGTGTCATCTGTGTGGTGTCTTAGGACACCCTTTCAGCCGTTGTCCTAGCGCCTTTGCCCGTGCGACGGTCACCTTGGCTGGAGACAGCAGTAATGTTGCTTCAGCTGGGGAGGGCACGAGTGCGGGTGAAGGTGCAACAGGGTCAGTGAAGAGGAAAAGTCCCGCCAAGCTGAGGCGGGAGGCTAATCGCAGAAGGAGCAGGGAACTGGAGAGTTCCCATGTGGCAGGGGTAGCTTCTGGCCCTGCTCCAGAGGTTAGTTCTGAAACTGCTGAGGCCCTGGAGGAGAATGTGCTGGATGAGGAAATGGGGAGAATCTGTAAAGAAGAGGGCAGCAAGGCCGATCTTTCCGATTCCTCCCACTGTGAAAGTGTGGATGAGGAGGGTGAAGAGAGGCCAAAAAAGAAGGGCAGTAAAGGGAGAAAGAAGAGGTCAGAGCCCTCTAGTCCCCGTGCTACGGACCAGGTCCCAAGCGGAAGCTTACCTGCCCCCCCTCTGATTGATCTGTCTAACCGGTACTCTGTCCTTGAAGACATCTCCTCCCCCTCCATGGAGGGGGGGGGGGTCAAGGATGGGGTGCCTGAAGTGGGGGAGCCTCCAGGGGGAACTGGGCCCTGTCCACATGGGGAAATTTCCTCAGGGGATGGGGCCAAACCAGAGCCAGGGGGAGATGGCGATTTAAAAATGGACCAGTCTGAGTCCAAAAAAAGGTTTAAAGAGAAAGAAGCCTCCTCTTCCGGGGATGAGGGGGTAAAGAAAAAACAGAAATGAGGGGGTTAGTGCTATCTAACTCAATCACCCATGATGGCGGCACTCACCCCATTGACACTGGCATCTATTAACTGTGCCAGTATAAAGTCTGATACGGCTAGATTCGCAGCCTTTGATTTTCTCGGCCGTGTTGAAGCCGATATTTTGTATCTGCAGGAGACCAGGTTGTCAGATCTTGCCTCTCTGGTAAAAGCCAGGAGAGAGTGGAGGCGTGGCCCCTCCCACTGGTCTCTTGCGGCTGAGCCGTATAGTGGGGTGGCGGTCCTTTTTACCGCTCCTGTTGAATGCAGACAGGTTATTGAGTTAGAAATGGGGAGGTGCCTGATCTTAGATGTCTTCATGAAGGGGCAAGAGCTCCGGCTCATTAACATCTACGCCCCACAAACAAAGTGGGGACGAAAAGATCTCTTTATGAGGATTAAGCCCTTTCTTTTTACAAGCCGACAGGTGATCTTTGGAGGGGATTTCAATACTGTCACGAGATCCCAAGATAGGAGAGGCTCCAATGATCGGTTGGCTTATGATAGCATAGCTCTCAATAGTATAGTTAGGGAAGCTCGCCTAGAGGACGCCCACATCCGTAGCCCCTCAGGCCACGCGGGTTTCACCTATCATCGAGGTAGCTGCAGGTCTAGAATAGACAGGTTTTATTTGAAGGAGGAAGCTGTCTCTTCTGCAGTGTCCGTGGTTGAGGTGGAGTTCTCCGATCACTGTATGATTTTGTTTTCCCTGAATGTTTCAGAGACCCCTCGGATGGGTAAAGGTTATTGGAAGCTGAATTCGGCCCTCCTGGAGGAAGCGGAGGTAAGACAGTCCTTTGAGGATTTTCTTCAGAGTCAGGTACCTTTACTGGGCCTATGTAGTAGTAAGTCAGAGTGGTGGGAGATGTTCAAGAAGCGGGTTTCGGGGTTCTTCCGCCATCTCTCGAGCCTCAGGTCCCTGAATAGGTATCGCCTGTATCAGGGACTGAGGAGGAAACTCGAGCTTCTCGTCTCGACTGGAGGTAGCCGGGAGGATATCTCCAGAGTGAAGTCCTTGCTGATGAGGTGTCAGTACGATAGGCACGCATCTTTGGTTTTTGAGAGGGATTTCGGGAAATACCGCTCGCCCGACCCTTACAGAAACTGTAAGATGTCAGTGAGTAGTAAAGTCATTTCAGGACTGATTGATAGTACGGGATCTCTGAATCGGTCCAGATCAGGGATCTTGGAGGTCGTCAGATCCTTCTACTCGCACCTCTTGGGAAGGAAGGATCTAGATCGAGACGGGATGTCGGCTTTCCTGGCTGAAACCATTCCTGAGCCAGGGGTAGACCCCTCTCTTGATGTTTTGGCAGAAAAAATCAGGGAAGAGGAAGTGAGACTGGCGATTGAGGGGCTTGCCCCCAAGAAGTCACCAGGTCCGGATGGCTTAACATCCGAGTGGTACAAGACCTTTAAGGAGTCTTTAGCTCCCCTCTTGACTGAGGTATTCAATGAGTGTCTCTCCTCGGGCACTCTGCCGAAGTCAATGAGGAGGTCAGCCCTGATTCTTCTCTCAAAGGGTAAAGATCCCAGCCGTATTGAGAATTGGAGGCCCATAGCTCTTCTCAATACGGACAGGAAGCTTCTGGCCAAGATACTGTTTAATCGGCTGGTGAAGTTTGCACCCCGGCTCCTTTCGGGGGCCCAGCACTGCTCTGTTCCAGGCAGAAGCACCTTAAGTGCTGTTCTTGGTGTCCGGGAGGCAGTGGAGCGGAGTAGTGCAGGTCTCTGGAAGGGGTACTTGCTGTCCCTGGATCAGGCCAAAGCATTTGATCGGGTGAACCACGAGTACCTCTGGTCCGTCCTCCTGAGATATGGCTTACCGTGTGCTTTTATTAATTGGCTTAAGACCTTATATGCAGGGGCAGAGAGTTTCCCGCTGGTGAACGGGTGGTCTGGCCGCTCTTTTGAGGTGGGGTCTGGAGTCCGTCAGGGTTGTCCTTTGAGCCCGCTTTTATACGTGTTCGCAATCGATCCCTTCGTCCGGAGGGTAGATTGTGGGCCGTTGGCGGGAGTCGGGATGAGTCTGGCGGAGCTGGATGTCGCCCAGAGAGTGGTGGCGTACGCTGATGATGTCACCATTTTCGTGTCCTCGAGAGAGGAGGTCGATGTGGTGATGTCGGAGGTGGAACGCTACTCGGAGGCATCCGGGTCTAAGATCAACCGGGATAAGTGTGAAAGTCTCTGGCTGGGAGGGGGAGATCCCACTTTTGATCTCCCGGACACCCTCCCAGGGCCCCAAGACTCAGCAAAAATTCTGGGCATCACATTCGGCCAGGATGATTATCCCACCAAAAACTGGGACGGTAAGATACAGGATGCCACTCATAGGGTGGATCAGTGGAAGGGTTGGTCTATGACCCTCAGGGAAAGGGTACACCTGATCAAATCGTACCTGCTCCCCTTGTTTATCTATCTGGGCAGTGTATGTATCTTGCCAGAGGCTTACTACACTAGGATCTACAGCCTGTTTTTCCAACTGTTATGGGGGAACAGGATGAACCTAGTCAAGAGAGAGGTTACGTACCGCACAAGGAGACTAGGGGGTTTATCTATGGTAAACCCTGTGGTGTTCTTAACAAACACCTTCTTGAAAGCCAACATCGCAAAACTCTGGTCAGAGAGGGCTCCTCCGTGGGTACTCTCCTGCAGGGAATGGTTTCGGCCTTTCTTTCAGGAATGGGAGACAGGAGGGCAAGTGAAGGACCTCCGTACGCCCCATGGGCATCTTCCGGCTTACGCTACCCCGACTCTGAAGGCGATACGTCGGTGGGGTCTGGGAGTGTGGGAGATCAGGACCCAGTCAAGGCAGTTCCTTGACAAACGGGTTCTGTTGACCCACTTCCAGAAGCCTCTGGCGCTCAGGGACTGCCCAGGTCGGGATCTGAGGGTGGGGTTGTATCTCTTAAATATGAAAAGGATCCCCCAGAAGTTTTGGGACTTGGCCTGGCGCTGCTTTCAGGGGAAGCTATATGTGAGGGACAATTTGAAGTGCAGGAGATCTGATGACCGGGGATGTCCCCGAGAAGAGTGCGGGGACATGCTGGAAAGCATGGACCATTTCCTGCTTCATTGTCCCTTTAATATAAGGGTCTACAACCGGGTGGGCGCTTCCATCGGCTGGAGTCAACTTGCCGGCCTTACCTATCCAGAGTGGGCTTATGGGGCATTCAGGAACCTGGGTGGCCGAGATCGGGGCACTTTGTTTTTAGTCAGCTTAGTGGTTAGGTACTACATGTGGAATGCACAGTGTTTAGTGTCTAATCAGTGCAAAGTCCTCTCCGAGGTGGAGGTCTGTAGGAACATCACCGGTGACCTCGGGAAGATCAGGTCTTTGGAGTATGGCAGTCTTGGTACCAGTAGGGCTTCTCTCCTATGGAGAGGGTTTTCTTTTGATGTGCCCTAGGTACTAGACCTTTTGGGTAGAGTACCCTTGTTTTTGTTAGGGACAGTGATGCAGGGACAGGGTTAGGGTGATAGTAGGGTCAGTTTATCTTTAGGGATAATGGTAGGGTGAGAGGTAGGGTGCAGTTAGGGAAAGAATATACATTTTGTATGTATCAGGATTGCCATCCTTCTTCCTGGTGGTGGGCTAATGCATGTGCACCCTAGCTTTTTGTTTTGTTTTCAGATGCTATGGTTATGAAGGGCTTACAGGCACCGAACTTGGGCCTAAAGTGGGTTGTATTGTTTGCTTATGTATGTTAAAGCTGGTTATGGTTAAGTTGGTTGGGAGGAGTTCTAGGTTGGGAGGGTATATTTGTGGGTGGTGGTGGTCTTTTCTTTTGGTGGACCTGGCATGGGTCAGTTGTGGACTGGACATTGAGGACTATGAACTGTATGGAAAAAACTCTGACCCATGTACAGGAGGGAGGGTGGTGTGGGTGAAGGGTCAGTTTAGTGTAGAATGTTCTTTTATATTTGTAGGTGTGTTTTCTATTTATTTATAGGTGTATATAGTTTGTGTATAGTATTGTACATAGTAGTGTATATAGTTAGTTATGTATATAGTATGTATAATGTATGTAATATTATTATATAAAAAATGTATATAGTATTTATAGTAGAGATAGACATGGCAGTCGAACCAGTTTTGTTTTTGTAGTAATGTTTCTTTAGTATCCCGTTGTGGATTTATTTTCTTTGGTTTATATATGTAGTATGTAGTAAAGATGTGTGTAAGCATGTGTCAAGGGCCCTGGAGGATAACGTAAGGGCCACATGGGATGGGCCCCCATTCCCCCCCCCCCCCCCCCCCCTCAGTTCAGGTCAGGCAGGGTTAGTAATCCTGTATTTAAGTTATTGGCACCTTAGGAGTTAACACTTACTTACTGTGGTGCTGAGTTCTCTTGCAGGGCCGGCTGTTGCTGGGCAGACTGGGAGCTGGATCTCTTCCTGATTGGTGACCTCTCCTACGGCGGGAATCCTGAGAGCGATATATACCCGGCCAGTTCGGGGGTGAGTTCAGTCGGCTGAAAGAAGAAGAAGAGGTACCAGCTCGCGTTCCTGGTTCGTTCCTGCGCGGATAAAGTAAAGAAGATGTTCCAGCCAGCAGAAGAGTCCCCTGCCGCCCCCAGCACCGCTGTAAAAGAGCTATACTTGCGGTTGCTGGAGAAGGCTTCGGGGTCGGGCGGCGAGGACTGGCTTCTCCGCTGCCTGAATGATCCCTTGGGGCCCGGATACGAAGAGGGCGAAGTTCCGGCATCTCCTCCGTTAGTTCCAGCCCCGCAATGTCCGGCCGGAAGTCTGCACGGAGACGCGGAGGAGGCGGGGCCTCAGCCGGAAGTCGCCCAGCTAATGACGTCAGAGGTAGTCGCCACCGGAAGACCATCGCCGGCAAGTACAGCACCGGAGCAGCTGCGCCGATCACTCAGGTGCGTGAGCAGAGGAAAGAGGAGGGCTTCGCCGCCGAGGACCGCCAACACAAGCAGGACTTCAGCGAAGAGGACGCCCGCCCAGCCCGCCCATCTATCCAGGTCTGCTTCCCCCAGGAGGAAGGGTGAAGAAGTCGCCTCCACGTCGCAGAGGGCATCCGCCGGTGAGTACGATGCTGCTCACACACCGGACACACAGGGGTTAGCTGCCGGGGGGCATACTACTGCTACTGGGCATAGTATTTTTGCGGGCCTGGCGGCATTGTTTAATATGATAGCCGCCATGCCAGCTACCAACCAGAAGGCCCCTAGCCATGCTGCTTCGGCATGGCTGGGGGGTCCATCCTCGGTTCCACATAATGAGAACATGGTTAGTGTGGTTAGCTCAGAACAAAGGGATGTTACTGATAAATTATGTATACCAGAGGCCGCTGGTGGGTCCCCCTCGGGGACTGATAGTCAGGTTTTAGCTGTTCGGCCTGCTACTCTCCCCTCCAGTTCTATTTCTGTCCCTAGTATATGCATGAAAGAGGCATTGACTTGTGAATTGTCTCCATTAGGCTTTCACCTCGCTACTAATATTAAAGAGAAGATCTGGAGGGGAGAGTTTGTGGACATATTCTCATTGTTGCCCTCTTTTAAAGACCATAAAACGTCTGAGAATAAGAAGGATGAGAAGGAAGAGGATAGACGTAGACAGCCGTTTGCCAAAACGTTTCATAATTGGGTTCAGGCCTTTTGTATTCTAGCGGCGGTCATGGGTGAGAAAAAACCCCAGTTGTGTTTTGGCTTGTTCCAACATTTGGATAATATCTTAGAAGCTTATAAAAATTTTGGTGGATCGGCCTGGATCACTTATGATGAGATGTTTAGGCAGAAAATTTCGGTACACCCGCATATGAAATGGGGTCAGAAGGATGTGGGTTTGTGGTTGAACCTGATGTTGCCTCAAAGAAATCGCAGTTTCCCTGCCACCGGTCAAAGTACTTTTCGCAAAGGAACATGTTTTGCCTTCAATGAAGGTCAATGTCGGTGGCAGGCAAACTGTAAATATAAGCATGAATGCTCGCACTGCGGTAACAACCACCCGGTTAGTAAGTGCTTTAGAAAGATTAACTCCACCCAGAGCATGCCATCCAGTAGGGAGACATTATCAAAGAGCATTGACGCCAGTGAATCTCAAAAACATGTTACCATTGCTAAACAAATTCCCCGACACACAGAAAGCTAATTTGCTAATAGAGGGCTTCTCTTTGGGATTTTTTGTTCCTGAATTCACTGGCTCTGGTTGTACTTGGGTGGAAAATTTGAAATCTGTGACACAACACAAGGAGGTGGTACGGGAAAAAATTAATAAAGAAATTTCGGAAGGGAGAGTGGAAGGTCCCTTTGATACACCTCCCTTTAGAAATTTTAGACTGTCCCCTTTGGGCATTGTCCCCAAAAAGGAGCCTGGCACATTTAGGCTGATTCATCACCTTTCATTTCCTGAGAAGTCATCGCTTAATGATGAAGTTGACGCTAGCGAGTTTGTAGTACAGTATTCTTCTTTTGACTCAGCCTTGGAGGAGCTCCGCAAGGTGGGTTCTGGTGCGTGGCTGGCTAAGGCTGACATCAAATCAGCGTTTAGACTTCTCCCGGTTAGGCAGTCAGGCTTTAATTCTCTAGGGTTTCAATTTGAGAATAAATATTATTTCGATAAATCTCTCCCAATGGGTTTCTCCTTATCTTGTTTTTACTTTGAGGCCTTTGCATCCTTTATAGAGTGGGCAGTGAGAAGTTTATGTCCAGCGGGGGGAATGGTGCATTATTTGGATGATTTTTTATTTTTGGGTGCTATGGGTAGGAGCGATATATATTTGCTATTTCACACTTTTACTAAGTTATGCTGTGAGTTTGGTGTTCCCCTGGCCGAGGAGAAAACTGTGTTACCTTGTAGAAATCTAACTTTTTTGGGTGTTCAGATTGATTCCACCAGGATGATTTTTTCTTTACCTCAAGAAAAAATTGGGGACATGCTGCTCAACATTGAGAAATTTTTGGTTAGGAAGAAGGTCACTTTAAGGGAGCTTCAGAAACTGCTTGGTCTATTGGTTTTTGCTTCTAATGTCATACCAATGGGCAGAGTATTTTCCAAGAGACTGTATCTAGCTACTAGAGGTATTAAATCCCCAAGCCATCATATTCGTTTAGACAGATCCCTTAAGGATGATCTTTCTTTATGGGCGGAGTTTCTGACCGACTTCAATGGTTCGTCGGTTTGGCAAGCGGATTTTGCTAGTTGGTCGGAATTGGGGGTTTTTACTGATGCAGCTGGGTCATTTGGTTTCGGGGTGTATTTTCACGGCCAGTGGTCTGCTGAAGCATGGCCAGAGTCATGGATAGATGCAGGTTTGACCACTAATATTGTTCTATTAGAGCTGTTTCCGGTGGTAGTAGCATTGGTGATTTGGGGTCAGTTATTCTGCAACAGACGCATAATCATACACACAGATAACAAGGGAGTAGCTTTTGCTATCAATTGTTTATCCTCTAAGTCCGACCCTGTTATAAAACTCTTGCGTCATTTAGTGTTACTATGTTTACAGTTGAATATTTGGCTCAAAGCAGTGTATGTCAAAGGCTCTACTAATTGTATTGCTGATGCACTATCTCGTGGTCAGTTTTCCAGGTTTTACAAGATGTGTCCGGATGCACAGCAGGAGGGCCTTCCTTGTCCGCCTCACCTCTGGAACATAGTATGGGACTGATACAGCAATATGTTAGAGGTTCTGTCTCTGCAAAAACGTATAAGGATTATTGTAAGTCATGGTCGGAATGGTGTTCTTTTTGTGTGTCCAATAATTTTTCTGTTCCCAGTGCTGAGGTTTCTAGCTCCCTGGTTTTTCTTGAGAGTTTATTGGTTAAGAAGCTTTCTCCCAGTTACATTTCTAACATTTTTGCAGGCATTTCGTTTTTTCAGAGGTGGTTGGGGCTTCGCCCGATTAGCTCTCTGTATCAGATCAAGCAAGCTTTGAAAGGTTATCGTTTGTCTTCCGCAGTCAAGGACCAGAGGCGCCCCATTGACTTTAATTTGTTGATGAAGCTGTTCCGTGCCTGTCCCAAGGTGTGTACCGATGGGTTTGAGTCACTTCTATTCCAGACGGCATTCGTGATATCATTTTTTTGTGCACTTAGGATTAGCGAGTTCACTGCAGCTAATAGGTCTTCTAGTTCTCCGCTTCGTATTGCGGATGTTTCTGTGGGTAGTTCATTTGTCAATTTATTCATAAGAAAGTCAAAAAATGATCTTATGGGTCATGGTAAGTCTTTACAGATTTTTGAATTACCAGGTAACGAGTTATGTCCAGTAGGTTTAGTCAGGAGATTTATGTCGGTTTGTGGCTCTCAGGTGTTGGGTTCTGCCCCTTTTTTCGCTCACTCTGATGGTTCCCCTTTAACATCATTCCAATTTAAATATGTGCTTAAAAAATGCTGTAATGAGTTAGGTGTTGGTACCCTTAGGATCAGCACCCATTCTTTTAGGATTGGGGCTGCGACTGAGGCGGCCTTGGCTGGTTTTTCTGGTGACCAAATTATGAATATCGGTAGATGGAAATCCAATAGATATAAAATATACATTCGCCCAGAACTGCTGATTAACTAGTACTCTCTCTTTCAGATGAGCCTATCAGAATTGTCTGGGTGATTGGACATTCATTCGTCCATTGGGCAAAGAAGCGGGCTGCAGTTAGATCTGGCGGTTTAAACTTAAATATGCCAAACAATAAGGTCTGTGTTTTCTGGGGAGGTAAAAGGGGTTTGAAATGGGTAGAGCTGTTTGATACATGCATAACCAAAGCTGCCTTTTGGCCTACTCCTGATATACTTATAGTGCATGCTGGCGGCAACGATGTTGGCAAGTTTAACACCTCTTTTCTTTTTCAATCGTTCAAGCAAACAATGTTTGCTTTACATGAATGTTTCCCTTCCACTGTTATTGTTTTTTCTGAAATTATACCGAGGCTGACATGGTCAGCTAGAAATGTTAGATTTCTGGAGAAAATCCGTAGACGTCTGAACAGAAGTATGGAGAATTTCATGAAAAATGTGAGTGGTTTTTCTTATAGGCATACTGATTTAGAGGGTTTTGTGCCTGGGCTGTATTGGGAGGATGGGGTTCATTTGTCACAGATTGGTTCGGATATTTTTAATTTAGGTCTGCAAAGTATGGTTGAAAAGGCCACGGTTTTGGGGTAAGCATGCTGTTTGCATGCTTTTGTGGGGGTGTCACCCAGATTCCTCTGGGTGGACAGCTGATGTTTATGGTGTTTATAATTCGGGTTATAAAAGTCATTTCTTGATGGTAGTTATTAAATTATTTATTTATTTATTAAAGGTTTATTAAATTATTTATTTATTATTTAATTAACCTCAATAAACGGCCGTGGCCTTTCTTCCAAAAGTCTGTTTGTCTTATTTATATAATACTTGTAAAAGGGTTATTGGTGGGGGGTGTGGGGGTCCCTATCCCATGTCAAGGGCCCTGGAGGATAACGTAAGGGCCACATGGGATGGGCCCCCATCCCCCCCCCCCCCTCAGTTCAGGTCAGGCAGGGTTAGTAATCCTGTATTTAAGTTATTGGCACCTTAGGAGTTAACACTTACTTACTGTGGTGCTGAGTTCTCTTGCAGGGCCGGCTGTTGCTGGGCAGACTGGGAGCTGGATATCTTCCTGATTGGTGACCTCTCCTACGGCGGGAATCCTGAGAGCGATATATACCCGGCCAGTTCGGGGGTGAGTTCAGTCGGCTGAAAGAAGAAGAAGAGGTACCAGCTCGCCCACCCTCCCTCCCTTGTCACGGCTGTTTTTGAGGTTGTCACCTACAAGGTGGACAGTTTGTCACATTAGCAGTGGGGGTGTCACCCAGATTCCTCTGGGTGGACAGCTGATGTTTATGGTGTTTATAATTCGGGTTATAAAAGTCATTTCTTGATGGTAGTTATTAAATTATTTATTTATTTATTAAAGGTTTATTAAATTATTTATTTATTATTTAATTAACCTCAATAAACGGCCGTGGCCTTTCTTCCAAAAGTCTGTTTGTCTTATTTATATAATACTTGTAAAAGGGTTATTGGTGGGGGGTGTGGGGGTCCCTATCCCATGTGTATTGTGTTTTCTGAGATATTTTCCCGAGTTTGGGTATTTTGAGTTGAGTATAAAGCCTGATGGGCTGTATTTGTGCGAGGGGCGGAAGTAATTATCGCTCCCTGCACTTCCAGGTGGGGCTTATTGGGAACAGGTGGGGGCGTGTGTATATAACTTCCCCCTCTCCTACAGGGGCGGAGCACGTGTCGTTTGTGGAATCTCTGCTTCCTGTGGCTGGTGTTTGAATCTCCCACAAAAATCTTCAGAGCTGCTGCTCACGGTGCGGAGGCCTCGCTGATCATGAGTCTGGGGGGTGCAGGCGCGGCATCCTGGCAGCTCCGCTGGCTGTCTTATCTGGGGATGCTGTGTCTCACTCTGATTATAAGGTAATATTGGGCAGGTATGGTGCTGACTGGCTCTGCCCGCAGCGGTAGTGGGGGCCAGGAGCGGCAAGCAGGTGAGTTAAATCTGTGCTGGGGGTGGTGCGGCCTCAGCATTTCGCGCAGCCCGCTAGCTGCCTCATGGCGAAATGTGGACCGCCCGCCACCCACACAGCTACAATTGTCTATGCTCTTGGGACAGGTTGCGGCAGCTGCCCAGTCCTCGTTAGGCGGTCCTGTCAGCTTGTCTGCTATCGTTAATCTAAAGTATAGTGTAATGCTCTGCGGAGGGTTGTTTCAATATAACGTTTGCTGTATACAGTGTGGTGCAATGCTCTGCAAAGAGTCGTTTCAATATAACTTTTGCTGTGTGCTGCGGTGCTCTGCGGGGTATACGGTGCCCTTGCAGTATACGGTACAGTGTAATGCTCTGCAAAGGGTCTTGTTACAATATAACATGTACTGTATAACGGTATAGTGCAATGCTCTGCAGATGGTCTCGTTACAATATAGTATACATGATATACAGCTATGGCGATATGCTCTGCAGATTGTCTTGTTACAATATAGTATACATGATATTTAGTTAAGGTGCAATGCTCTGCAGATGGTCTCATTACAATATAGTATACATGATATACAGCTATGGTGCTATGCTCTGCAGATGGTCTTGTTACAATATAATATATACTATATACAGTATAGTGCTATACTCTGCAGATGGTCTCATTATAAACAAACTTTATACAGTTAGTGCAATGCTCTGCAGATGGGATGGTTTCAATACAACATATTATATAGGGCATAGTGCAATGCTCTGCAGAGGGTCGTTACAGTTAGCATGTCCAGTGTGGTGCAGTGCTCTGCGAAGGGTCTTGTTGCAACACAGGGTGGCATTTACTGTGCGGTGTGGTGCAATACTCTGCAGAGGATCACGTTGCAGGGTAGCATATGCTGTGTGTGGTGATGCAGTGCTCTGTAGACTGTCTTGTTTCAATATAGTATATAGTAGGGTGCAATGCTCTGTAGAGATATAACATAGGCTACATCCATTTAAATCATAGTATACACAGTGTAATGCTCGTTATTTGAACGATCATGGTATCCATACGGTTCTTACACTTGGTTTATTATGGGCATACACGCATTACTGGTACAAGGTGCACACGAGTAGAGCATCTTCACGGTTTGATAACTCCATGAGTTTCTTATTGTCCGTACTCTCATGGTTAATTCATACGCTTATGGCACACTGCTCGTACGCGCATAGTATGTATACAGTTTCATGTGCTAATATCATTATATACGGTACATATACTCACTGACGATACATTCACAGCATTTATACTGGGCAAACTCGTTTATGCTGTTCACCTCATGGTTATTCTCTCACTCACTGGTGTTCTACACGGTCCACAAACTTGGCATTTATGCTGTTCACATATTCTTGGCATGTTCACGGTCTTACATTCTTTCTACCATGTTACGTTCATGGCAATCAAACACGTCGTAATTATCACTGGTTCATACGCTCAAAGTATCATTCGGTTCATATGTTAATGGTATTTCATACTGGTTACGGCAGTATACTGCCTATAGCAATTATACGGTTCATACACTCATGGCAGTTATAGTGGTCACACTCTCACGGTTCTTAAGTTGTTCACATGTTCACCGCATTCATACACGCAGGTTTCATACGCTCATGGCAGTTATATTGGTCACACGGTTATGGTTTTGTTGTTCGCGCATTCATACACGCAGGGTTCATACGGTTCATACGCTCATGGCGGTTGTATTGGTTGCACGGTCATGGTTTTGTTGTTCACGCATTCACCGCATTCATACACGCAGGTTTCATACGCTCATGGCAGTTACATTGGTCACACGGTTATGGTTTTGTTGTTCACCGCATTCATACACGCAGGTTTCATACGCTCATGGCAGTTACATTGGTCACACGGTTATGGTTTTGCTTTTCACACGTTAATCGCATTCATACATGCAGGGTTCATACACTCATGGCAATTATATTGGTTACACGGTCATTGTTTTGTTGTTCACACGTTCACCGCATTCATACGCTCATGGCAGTTATATTGGTTACACGGTCATGGTTTTGTTGTTCACATGTTCACCGCATTCATACACGCAGGTTTCCTATGGTTCTCACACATAGTGTCATGCTGTTTCGTGCAGTTGTTGCCACGCGCTCATAGCATGTTCACAGCATTACACTGCTTATAGTACTCATACCTCATAGCGTCATACCACATATTAATTTGTAGCACATATGCTCGACGCTTATACTGCACATGTACTTGTAGCATTTATACTACACATACACATGGCCAACATCAGGCACATACGCTCTTAGCATTGATACCGCAAGTATACTCATAGCATTATACTGCTCATAGTATCATACCACTATACGCTCATAGCATTTATACCACATACACGCTCGTTGTATTCATACCACAGACATGTTCACGTCATGTATATTGCACATATAATTGTAGCAGTACACTACACGGATATTCGTAGCATTCATTCTGTACATACGATGGTAGTAATTATTATGCTGACACGTTGTAGTACTTATTCTGCGTACATGTAGCATTCATTTTGTTATGTTATCTGCACTAACATCCATAGCGTTTACTGTACATGGGTAATGGTATTTATTCTGCATGTTCATCCATAGCGTCTACACTACACACATGCTCCCGTAGCTTTTACTGTATGTATGTTTATAGCATTCATTCTGTGTATTCGTGCATAGTCTTTTATACGGAAAGTTCACTCAGGTTTGTCAGGATGTAGCCCTATTGCCGAACTCCTCTTCAGGTTAAGGGGTCAATGTCGGTTGCTACTGACTCGTTCAGAGCAATCGCATTGTTGTTTATTGTCATGACCTGACAAGTTCTCAGGTCAGATACAACCTCCTCTGTTGTATTTCACGACTACATTATCAGTTAGTTATAGAACACATATTCAACTATCCGGCACAGGTACTCGTTCAAGGGTGGTCATCATTTTAGTGGCACTAATCGGCTGTTCAATGCCCGGTCACCTGACTCGTTCCTTCAGGGGTTGAATCGCGGTTGTTACTGACTCACATTCAGAGCAACCAATTTCAGGAATACTCAATGTTAACCTGTTGCCTGACTCCTCTTCAGGTTAAGGGGTAATGTCGGTTGCTACTGACTCGTATTCAGAGCAATTTTGTCGTTGGTGTATTTGTTATGACCTGACACGTTTTCAGGTCAGATACAACCTCGTCTGTTGTATTTCTCGATTACGTCATTTCGTTATAGTACACAGATTCAACTATCTGGCATAGTTGCCCGTTACGCTCATAGTCTGGTTACGTTCATAGCTTTATTTTGTTGTACTGCACATGGGTAATAGTTTTTCTGCATTTCCATCCTTAGAGTCTACACTACACATATGCTCCCGTAGCTTTACTGTACTCATGCTCATAGCTTTCATACTGCATATTCGTGCATAGTGTTTATACGGAAAGCTTATACAGCTTTGTTAGGATGTTGCCCTATTTGCCTGACTCCTTCAGCTTAAGGAGTTAATGTCGGTTGCTACGTTCTCAGGACAGATACAGCCTCCTCCGTGGTATTTCATGACCACGTTATCAGTTACTTATAGTAGACATATTCAACTATCCGGCATAGTTGCACGTTGTCTATCTTTTGAGATATATGTTTACACTTTATTTTCTAGGCGTGTATGCTGTACTCATAATGATGTTACAGCATAAATTAATAACGTTCCTTACGTTTTCACGGTACTTACGCTCTCAGCTTGTGTATGATACATGCACCAGTACACAGCCTTTGTTGCATACTACCATAGTTGTATGCGGGTAGGTTATGTGCATTCGTTCCTAGTGTTGAATAGCAGTTGCACCTCTGGCTGTACATATATTTACAATGCACGATTACAGTATTCATATGGTGCTTACATTCATTGCAGATATATCGAGCACATATTCTTTAACCTCCTACGTCTGCAGGGGGGATGCACCACATAGGTTATTGTTAGACATGTCTCAGAGCAATAACATATTGAGTAGCGACTTGTAGTTGGGTATACTGTTAGCAGGTTATGCCGTACATACGGTTAACATGTTTCATGCGGTGCACACAGGGGAGGTAGATCATTTGCTTAGGGTATTGGACCTTCAGAACAACACGCCAGCTTCATACAGGTATCTTGTCATGAATACTCATGATGTTACCCTGTTGCCTGACTCCTCTTCAGGTTAAAAGGGGTAATGCCAGTTGCTACTGACTCGTTTTCAGAGCAATTTTGTCGTGTGTTATATTTGTTATGACCTGACACGTTTTCAGGTCAGATACAACATCGTCTGTTGTATTTCTCGATGACGTTATCATTTCGTTATAGTACACAGATTCAACTATCCGGCATAATTGCACGTTCTCTTTTAAGGAGGGCCAGCATTTAGTTGCAGATATATTGTGCATTTAATACAGTTTCATGACTCATTTCTTTAGGATCGGGGATTGAATCGTGGTTGCTGCTGTCTCATTTCAGAGCAATTGATTTGACATGGTTATGTAGGTAATCTGACACGTTTCAGATAGCATACAATCTCAATATGGCATTTCACATTTACGTATTTGAGAAGAAAAAAAAAAAAAAAAAAGTGGTTTACAAAGACCTGTGACGTTTACAGGCACAATGATTTCACAAAGACCTGTCATGTCTACAGGCTCGATGGTTCCGCGGGGACCTGTGACGGGTTCAGGCACGACAGTGTCACAAAGACCTGTCAGGTCTACAGACATGATGGTTCACCTAAACACTGGTCACGTCTACAGATACGTTGCTCTCGCAGGGAGCTGTCATCTGCAATGGGTCATCACTTCCAAGTCCAGTTGGGTCAGTACAGTGGCTAGTTAGGTATGTCTGTTACAGTCTCAATCAGGTAAGGTGCCTTCGTGAACCTTTTCATGCGACATGACCCACACTGTCTATCAGGTAGATAGGTATTTCTTGTCATTTACCTGTCAGTTTAGTTTTTGCCTCTTAAATAGCAGGGGATTGGTGCTTGTCAGACCTGCCATGAAGTTAGCCTTTCCGTGTCCATTCGAAGTAATGTCACAAGTAGGGATGGTGATAGGTATAGTTCAGTTAGTATATTTGGCAGGGAAGGTTATTCTCAGGTTGATTCTTTACAGATGGACGTTACTACCACGGTTTCAAAGGTATGGTTACCACCTCTGGTTACCACACTAGGTATAGTCTACTTCGGGTATGTGAAGATTGATGCTGGATGTAGGATGTTTTATTTCAGGAATTGTATTCATCCTAGCATGGTTGCTTTTTGCCCTCTATAGGCGTGCCCTCATTGCGCGGTTATGGCACAACTCAAACCGCTATGCTAGGGTAAGATCTTGTATAGGTATGTAGGCAATCTTTCCTGTCACTAGTACACGTATGGAGCCCCGATCACAAGTATAAAGCCTGATGGGCTGTATTTGTGCGAGGGGCGGAAGTAATTATCGCTCCCTGCACTTCCAGGTGGGGCTTATTGGGAACAGGTGGGGGCGTGTGTATATAACTTCCCCCTCTCCTACAGGGGCGGAGCACGTGTCGTTTGTGGAACCCTCCCAACCCTCCCTTATCTTATTCCTTCACTATAGTGCATGCCCTCTATAGGCGTGCCCTCATTGCGCGGTTATGGCACAACTCAGACCGCTATGCTAGGGTAAGATCTTGTATAGGTATGTAGGCAATCTTTCCTGTCACTAGTACACGTATGGAGCCCCGATCACAAATTTAATTAATTTATTTATTTATTTTTGGTTTCTTGGTTAAATGTAGTTAATATATGGATATATATGTGTGCATGTGTGAGTGTGGTATAGTGTTATATATATCCTGACTTCCGCCAACGGCCCACAATCTACCCTCCGGACGAAGGGATCAATTGCAAACACGTATAAAAGCGGGCTCAAAGGACAACCCTGACGGACTCCGGACCCCACCTCAAAAGAGCGGCCAGACCACCCGTTCACCAGCGGGAAACTCTCTGCCCCTGCATATAAGGTCTTAAGCCAATTAATAAAAGCACAGGGTAAGCCAGATCTCAGAAGGACGGACCAGAGGTACTCATGGTTCACCCGATCAAATGCTTTGGCCTGATCCAGGGTCAGCAAGTACCCCTTCCAGAGACCTGCACTACTCCGCTCCACTGCCTCCCGGACACCGAGAACAGCACTTAAGGTGCTTCGGCCTGGAACAGAGCAGTGCTGGGCCCCCGAAAGGAGCCGGGGTGCAAACTTCACCAGCCGATTAAACAGTATCTTGGCCAGAAGCTTCCTGTCCGTATTGAGAAGAGCTATGGGCCTCCAATTCTCAATCCGGCTAGGATATTTACCCTTTAAGAGAAGAATCAGGGCTGACCTCCTCATTGACTTTGGCAGAGTGCCCGAGGAGAGACACTCATTGAATACCTCAGTCAAGAGGGGAGCTAAAGACTCCTTAAAGGTCCTGTACCACTCGGATGTTAAGCCATCCGGACCTGGTGACTTCTTGGGGGCAAGCCCCTCAATCGCCAATCTCACTTCCTCTTCCCTGATTTTTTCTGCCAAAACATCAAGAGAGGGGTCTACCCCTGGCTCAGGAATGGTTTCAGCCAGGAAAGCCGACATCCCGTCTCGATCTAGATCCTTCCTTCCCAAGAGATGCGAGTAGAAGGATCTTACGACCTCCAAGATCCCTGATCTGGACCGATTCAGAGATCCTGTACTATCAATCAGTCCTGAAATGACTTTACTACTCACTGACATCTTACAGTTTCTGTAAGGGTCGGGCGAGCGGTACTTCCCGAAATCCCTCTCAAAAACCAAAGATGCGAGCCTATCATACTGACACCTCATCAGCAAGGATTTCACTCTGGAGATATCCTCTCGGCTACCTCCAGTCGAGATGAGAAGCTCGAGTTTCCTCCTCAGTCCCTGATACAGGCGATACCTGTTCAGGGACCTGAGGCTCGAGAGCTGGCGGAAGAACCCCGCAACCCTCTTCTTGAATATCTCCCACCACTCTGACTTACTACTACAAAGGTCCAGTAAAGGTACCTGACTCTGAAGAAAATCCTCAAAGAACTGTCTTACCTCCGCTTCCTCCAGGAGGGACGAATTCAGCTTCCAATAACCTTTACCCATCCGAGGGGTCTCTGAAACATTCAGGGAAAACAAAATCATACAGTGATCGGAGAACTCCACCTCAACTACGGACACTGCAGAAGAGACAGCTTCCTCCTTCAAATAAAACCTGTCTATTCTAGACCTGCAGCTACCTCGATGATAGGTGAAACCCGCGTGGCCTGAGGGGCTCCGGATGTGGGCGTCCTCTAGGCGAGCTTCCCTAACTATACTATTGAGAGCTATGCTATCATAAGCCAACCGATCATTGGAGCCTCTCCTATCTTGGGATCTCGTGACAGTATTGAAATCCCCTCCAAAGATAACCTGTCGGCTTGTAAAAAGAAAGGGCTTAATCCTCATAAAGAGATCTTTTCGTCCCCACTTGGTTTGTGGAGCGTATATGTTAATAAGCCGGAGCTCTTGCCCCTTCATGAGGACATCTAAGATCAGGCACCTCCCCATTTCTAACTCAATAACCCGTCTGCATTCAACAGGAGCGGTAAAAAGGACCGCCACCCCACTATACGGCTCAGCCGCAAGAGACCAGTGGGAAGGGCCACACCTCCACTCTCTCCTGGCATTTATCAGGGAGGCAAGATCTGACAACCTGGTCTCTTGTAAAAAGAAAATGTCGGCTTCAACACGGCCGAGAAAATCAAAGGCTGCGAATCTAGCCGTATCAGACTTTATACTGGCACAGTTAATAGATGCCAGTGTCAATGGGGTGAGTGCCGCCATCATGGGTGATTGAGATAGACGGCCCTAACCCCCTCATTTTTGTTTCTTCTTTACCCCCTCATCCCCAGATGAGGAGGCTTCCTTGTCTTTGGACCGTTTTTTTGATTCTGACTGGTCCATTTTATAATCCCCATCTCCGCCTGGCTCCGATTTGGCCCCATCCCCTGCGGAAATTGCCCCATCAGGACAGGGCCCAGTTCCCCCTGGAGGCTCCCCCACTTCAGGCACCCCATCCCTGACGCCCCCCCTTCAAGGAGGGGGAGGAGATGTCTTCAAGGACAGAGTACCGGTTAGACAGATCAATCAGAGGGGGGGCAGTTAAGCTTACGCTTGGGACCTGGTCCGCAGCACGGGGACTAGAGGGCTCCGACCTCTTCTTTCTCCCTTTACTGCCCTTCTTTTTTGGCCTCTCTTCACTCTCCTCATCCACACTTTCACAGTGGGAGGAATCGGAAAGATTGGCCTTGCTGCCCTCTTCTTTACAGATTCTCCCCATTTCCTCTTCCAGCACATTCTCCCCCAGGGTCTCAGCAGTTTCAGGACTAACCTCAGGAGCAGGGCCAGAAGCTACCCCTGCCACATGGGAACTCTCCAGTTCCCTGCTCCTTCTCCGATTAGCCTCCCGCCTCAGCCTGGCGGGACTTTTCCTCTTCACTGACCCTGTTGCACCTTCACCCGCACCCGTGCCCTCCCCAGCTGAGGCAACATTACTGCTCTCCCCAGCCAAGGTGACCATCGCAAGGGGAAAGGCGCTAGGACAACGGCTGAAAGGGTGTCCTAAGACACCACACAGATGACACCTGATCTGCCTATAGGATGCGGCAAGATGACCTACCCCACCGCACAGTGCACAGACCTGCACGGTACAGGCTGCCCTAAAGTGAGTGGGGCTGCCACACCTGTGACAGACCTTCGGCTGCCCCTGGTAGAAAACTTGGATTCTGTCTCTCCCAAGGAAAGCAGCTGATGGGATGTGGGCAACAGTGCTCCCTGAACGCTTCAGTTTGACGGAAAACGTCCAGGCCCCAGACCAGATCCCATGTTCTTCATAGTTCTTTTTTGGCATGTCCGTCACATCTCTCGCTGAGTATACCACCTCCCTCCACAATGTCCGATCTCAGCCTCACAATCTCATCCACCTGTTTCTTCAGAGCTCTCACCTTGGTGGAAAATGCTGCCCTCTTGGTCTTTGCTGCATTGTTTGCTTGGTAGCTTGTGAACTTCAGCTCCTCTCTGAAGCCTCTTAGTTGTTTGCCGAGCTGTTCATACTGAGCCATTTTGGCCTGGATTCTGGACCCAAAGCTGGCCAGGGATTCTCTGGGCCCCTTTACCCCCCATTGCTGGGGTTCTGAGGAAACAGATGCAGACTTTCCACTCCGCTGCCTGGATGAGCTTCTGCTGGAAGCTTTGCAGCTCCCAGCTGAGGTCGGGGGAGGGGGCCCCACATAGCTGTGGACCCTGGTGGATCTCCTCACCCCATCCTGACTACTGGCTGTTGCATTTTCCTTTGCACACCCCGCCAGCCGAGAACGGGGGGTGCAAGATGAAGCCCCAGCTTCCCGGGGCTCCATAGCAGGAAAACCTACCCAGGTGTCTGCCACACACCTGGGGAGGGGTGGAAGAAAATCACTGCTTCTCTGGGAAACTCTGGAGCTCAGCAGAACACACCTTCTCTCCAGAGCTGTACTCACTATTCTGCTGGTGAGGTCACTGTGTACGTACATTACTGATCCTGTACTGATCCCGAGTGTGTGTGGGATGGGGGTGGGGGACCGGGGGGCCCCCCAAAAAAATTGCTTGCCCAGGGTCCAATCAAAATTAAAGACGGCCCTGTCCATTATACATACACTGTACAGCAATCATAAATCCATTATACATACACTGTGTCTGTACAACAATCATACATCCAATCCATTATTAATGGATTGGATGTATGATTGCTGTACAGTCACAGTGTATGTATAATGGAGGTATGATTGCTGTACAGTGTATGTATAATGGAGGTATGCTTGCTGTACAGTGTATGTATAATGGAGGTATGCTTGCTGTACAGTGTATGTATAATGGAGGTATGCTTGCTGTATAGTGTATGTATAATGGATGTATGATTGCTGTACAGTCACAGTGTATGTATAATGGATGTATGATTGCTGTACAGTCAGTGTATGTATAATGGAGGTATGATGGCTGTACAGTGTATGTATAATGGAGGTATGATTGCTGTACAGTGTATGTATAATGGAGGTATGATTGCTGTACAGTGTATGTATAATGGAGGTATGCTTGCTGTACAGTGTATGTATAATGGATGTATGATTGCTGTACAGTGTATGTATAATGGATGTATGATTGCTGTACAGTCACAGGGTATGTATAATGGAGGTATGCTTGCTGTACAGTGTATGTATAAAGGATGTATGATTGCTGTACAGTCACAGTGTATGTATAATGGAGGTACGCTTGCTGTACAGTGTATGTATAATGGATGTTTGATTGCTGTACAGTCACAGTGTATGTATAATGGATGTATGATTGCTGTACAGTCAGTGTATGTATAATGGATGTATGATTGCTGTACAGTGTATGTATAATGGATGTATGATTGCAGTACAGTCACAGTGTATGTATAATGGATGTATGATTGCTGTACAGTGTATGTATAATGGATGTATGATTGCTGTACAGTGTATGTATAATGGATGTATGATTGCTGTACAGACACAGTGTATGTATAATGGATGTATGATTGCTGTACAGTGTATGTATAATGAATGTATGATTGCTGTACAGTGTATGTATAATGGATGTATGATTGCTGTACAGTCACTGTGTATGTATAATGAATGTATGCTTGCTGTACAGTGTATGTATAATGGATGTATGATTGCTGTACAGTGTATGTATAATGGATGTATGATTGCTGTACAGTGTATGTATAATGGATGTATGATTGCTGTACAGTGTATGTATAATGGATGTATGACTGCTGTACAGTGTATGTATAATGGAGGTATGCTTGCTGTACAGTGTATGTATAATGGATGTATGATTGCTGTACAGTGTATGTATAATGGATGTATGATTGCTGTACAGTGTATGTATAATGGATGTATGATTGCTGTACAGTGTATGTATAATGAATGTATGATTGCTGTACAGTGTATGTATAATGGAGGTATGCTTGCTGTACAGTGTATGTAAAATGAATGTATGATTGCTGTACAGTGTATGTATAATGGATGTATGATTGCTGTACAGACACAGTGTATGTATAATGGATGTATGATTGCTGTACAGTGTATTTATAATGAATGTATGATTGCTGTACAGTGTATGTATAATGGATGTATGATTGCTGTACAGTCACTGTGTATGTATAATGAATGTATGCTTGCTGTACAGTGTATGTATAATGGATGTATGATTGCTGTACAGTGTATGTATAATGGATGTATGATTGCTGTACAGTGTATGTATAATGGATGTATGATTGCTGTACAGTGTATGTATAATGAATGTATGATTGCTGTACAGTGTATGTATAATGGAGGTATGCTTGCTGTACAGTGTATGTATAATGGATGTATGACTGCTGTACAGTGTATGTATAATGGAGGTATGCTTGCTGTACAGTGTATGTATAATGGATGTATGATTGCTGTACAGTGTATGTATAATGGATGTATGATTGCTGTACAGTGTATGTATAATGAATGTATGATTGCTGTACAGTGTATGTATAATGGAGGTATGCTTGCTGTACAGTGTATGTATAATGGATGTATGATTGCTGTACAGTGTATGTATAATGGAGGTATGCTTGCTGTACAGTGCATGTATAATGGATGTATGATTGCTGTACAGTGTATGTATAATGAATGTATGATTGCTGTACAGTGTATGTATAATGGATGTATGATTGCTGTACAGTGTATGTATAATGGATGTATGATTGCTGTACAGTGTATGTATAATGGAGGTATGATTGTTGTACAGTGTATGTATAATGGATGTATGATTGCTGTACAGTGTATGTATAATGAATGAATGATTGCTGTACAGTGTATGTATAATGGATGTATTATTGCTGTAAAGTGTATGTATAATGGAGGTATGATTGCTGTACAGTGTATGTATAATGGATTTATGATTGCTGTACAGTGTATGTATACTGAATGTATGATTGCTGTACAGTGTATGTATAATGGATGTATGATTGCTGTACAGTGTATGTATACTGAATGTATGATTGCTGTACAGTGTATGTATAATGGAGGTATGATTGCTGTACAGTGTATGTATAATGGAGGTATGATTGCTGTACAGTGTATGTATAATGGAGCCTCCAATCTAAAAAAAAAGCTTCCAATCCCCAAAAAAGTTTTAATAAAGGTTTTCATTTTGTTTGTATTGATATTTATATGAGTGTAGGTCTGTTTATGTATGTGTGCATGCAAGCAAGAGGGGCTGAAACGTCGCACTGTTTGACATGTGGAATAAATAGTTATTTTTTGGATATTTGGAGTGCCGCACCATTTTTGAAGTTATCAATTGGCTGTGATCGAGCCTGAGGAGCTGGCACCCGCCTACTGTGGTAAAGTAGTGCTGCATTTTTTTCGACATTTATATATATATATATATATATATATATATATATATATATATATATATATAACACACACGCGTGTGCGGTGTGAGTTTGTGCTTTAGGGTGCACACTCCTCTACACCCCTCTGTCACCCATGTACACTCCTCTACACCCCTCTGTCACCCATGTACACTCCTCTATACCCCTCTGTCACCCATGTACACTCCTCTACACCCCTCTGTCACCCATGTACACTCCTCTATACCCCTCTGTCACCCATGTACACTCCTCTATACCCCTCTGTCACTCATGTACACTCCTCTACACCCCTCTGTCACCCATGTACACTCCTCTACACCCCTCTGTCACCCATGTACACTCCTCTACACCCCTCTGTCACCCATGTACACTCCTCTACACCCCTCTGTCACCCATGTACACTCCTCTCTACCCCTCTGTCACCCATGTACACTCCTCTACACCCATCTATCACCCATGTTCACTCCTCTACACCCCTCTGTCACCCATGTACACTCCTCTATACCCCCCTGTCACCCATATGCACTCCTCTCTACCCCTCTGTCACCAATGTACACTCCTCTACACCCAACTATCACCCATGTACACTCCTCTACACCCCTCTGTCACCCATGTACACTCCTCTACACCCATCTATCACCCATGTACACTCCTCAACACCCCTCTGTCACTCATATACACTCCTCTCTACCCCTCTGTCACCCATGTACACTCCACTACACCCCTGTCACCCATGTACGCTCCTATACACCCCTTTGTACATTCCTCTACACCCCTTTCACCCATGTATGCTCCTCTACACCCCTGTCACCCATGTACACTCCTCTACACCCCTGTCACCCATGTACACTCTTCTGCACCCCTCTGTCACCCATGTACACTCCTCTATACCCCTCTGTCACTCATGTACAAACCTCTACACCCCTCTGTCACCCATGTACACCCATCTGTCACCCATGCACACTCCTCTACACCCCTCTTTCAGCCATGTACACTCCTCTACACCCTTCTGTCACCCATGTACACCCATCTGTCACCCATGTACACTCCTCTACACCCATCTGTCACCCATGTACACTCCTCTACACCCCTCTGTCACCCATGTGCACCCATCTGTCACCTATGTACACTCCTCTATACCCCTCTGTCACTCATGTACACTCCTCTATACCCCTCTGTCACCCATGTACACTCCTCTACACCCCTCTGTCACCCATGTACACCCATCTGTCACCCATGTACACTCCTCTACACCCCTGTCACCCATGTACACCCATCTGTCACCCATGTACACTCCTCTACACCCCTCTGTCACCCATGTACACCCATCTGTCACTCATGTACACTCCTCTAAACCCCTCTGTACACTCCTCTACACCCCTGTCACCCATGTACGCTCCTCTACACCCCTGTCACCCATGTATGCTCCTCTACACCCCTGTCACCCATGTATGCTCCTCTACACTCCTGTCACCCATGTATGCTCCTCTACACTCCTGTCACCCATGTATGCTCCTCTACACCCCTGTCACCCATGTATGCTCCTCTACACCCCTGTCACCCATGTACGCTCCTCTACACCACTGTCACCCATGTACGCTTCTCTACACCCCTCTCTACACCCCTCTGTACACTCCTCTACACCCCTCTAAACCCCTCTGTCACCCATGTCCACCCCTCTACACCCCTCTGTCACCCATGTCCACCCCTCTACACCCCTCTGTCACCCATGTCCACCCCTCTGTCACCCATGTCCACTCTTCTACACCCCTCTGTCACCCATGTAAAAAAAGAAAAGAAAAAAAAGTTTGGCGCCTAATAGGTTTGTTTTGCAGATTTAACGGTGAAGAATTGTGGCTGGAAGAAATCGTGATGATGGCCCAGACCAGATGGAGAAGAGAAGGCAACGATGCAAATTAGAGAAGACTTCATTGGTGAGTTGCTGTATAAAGCAGCACTTTAAACTACATACTCACTGATAAATAGATATAGTGCATTGCGTTTTTTACCGTTTTATCCTTTTTTTTTTTTTTTTTTCCTTGCTCGTTAACCTCGGTAGCGGTGCCCCGTGGAAATTTTTTTCCCAAGGTGTGCCCCGACCCGAAAAAGGTTGGGAAACACTGGTATATACATACATTCATATATATGGGATACAATACAGGAATATGGGTGCACTACTGTGGTAGATGTAAACAATACATTGGCTATCCCTCAACACTAATGTTAAAATTGAGACATTCGCCAGTGTATCCTTATATGAAGGACACACCAGAGCCCGCACACCAACGCCAAGGTTTCTCAAATTGGTGCGAGACCTAACGCTAATCCTACCTGTGCTTGATAAGCAAAACAGGGGCCAGTGGGCAATTACGGCAGCATTCGGTTGACTCACAACTTCCTCCCAGATACCCTCCAGCGTGACTGAGCACACATGCAATGGGAGGAGGGAGGCAAGCTGCAAGCCCCACCTGAGTTGGCTAATATGGGTGCCTGGCCTCACAGGTGCTACCTTAATGCTGCCTTGTAGATATTCAAGGAGCATTAATGTTGGAGTTTACACACCTCCAAATATAAAATTTAAACAAACAACAAAAAACGTGGTCTCAAATGGCTGGAGGTGCTCAACCCCAAATGCGGTTGTGCATTTATACTGGGGGAGCAGATCCTGCCCTTGTAGTCCGTTGCTAGGGGCGATCCCCAGCATAAAAATGCATACAATGGAGGATGCCTGCAGCGGACTACAAGTGCCACAAGTGTGGTCAGTATATAGTATACATTCATATATATAGAGGTCAGTATATAGTATACATTCATATATATGGGGGTCAGTATATAGTATACATTCATATATATGGGGTCAGTATATAGTATACATTCATATATATGGGGGTCAGTATATAGTATACATTCATTTATATATGGGGGTCAGTATATAGTATACATTCATATATATATGGGGGTCAGTATATAGTATACATTCATATATATGGGGGTCAGTATATAGTATACATTCATGTGTGGTCAGTATATAGTATACGATAATATATATGGGGGTCAGTATATAGTATACATTCATATATATGGGGGTCAGTATATAGTATACATTCATATATGGGGGGCAGTATATAGTATACATTCATATATATGGGGGTCAGTATATAGTATACATTCATATATATGTGGTCAGTATATAGTATGCATTCATATATATGGGGGTCAGTATATAGTATACATTCAAATATGGGGGTCAGTATAAAGTATACATTCATATATATGGGGGTCAGTATATAGTATACATTCATATATATGGGGGTCAGTATATAGTATACATTCATATATATGGGGGTCAGTATATAGTATACATTCATATATATGGGGGTCAGTATATAGTATACATTCATATATATGGGGGTCAGTTTATAGTATAAATTCATTTGTGGGGACAAGTATATAGTAAATTTTTATGTGGGGTCATTATTAGTGTTGAGCGGCATAGGCCATATTCGAATTCGCGATATATTTTCGCATAAGCAAAAATTAGCATAAACAAAAATTTGCATGGGCGAAAGTTACCATATGTGAAAAATTTGCATAAACGGAAATTTGCATATGCAAATTTTCCCATATGCGAAAATTTGTACGCCAGTCTCACACAGCAGTATTAGAGCCTTCTTTACACCACACAAGCTGGAAGCAGAGAGGGATGATCACTGTGATGTGTACTGTGGGGGAAAAAAACAGTATTCGTAATTTCGAATACATAGTGCTATATTGGTGAATATTCGCGAATTCGCGCATTGCGAATATTTGCGAGCAACACTAGTGTTGACCACCAGACGAAGGGGCAGCCGACACGCCCCCTCAAAAAAAGCGCTATGGCAGAGCCAGAGATATCCAAAGGCAGCGCTGCATCAGTCCCCCAAAAAATGTGAGTTCCTGGATTTAAATATCTATATTCAGGATGGCTGTTCGCATACTGCCAACTATTTTAAGGAGGTGGATGCAAACAGATACCTCGACTTTAACAGTTGCCATCTTAAATAATGGAAGAAGAACATTCCATTCGGTCAAATGAAAAGAATCCGAAGGAATTGTTCTTCCACACAAAAATACCTACAACAACTAGAGAACCTGGAGGATCGTTTTAAACAAAAAGGGTATCCCAAACCCCTTATACAAGGAGCACGCCAGAGAGTGGACGAATTAGAACAAAGTGCTTGCTTGAAAAATAATAAACAGGGTAATGCAGAGGGGGGTTATAATGATGAATTTGATTCCGTTTTTCTAACTAGGTATTACACTTCACACACCAATATTTTTTTTACATTTTTTTTATTATTTTTTGTATAGGTAATATCACCAGCTCATATTATTGTGTCATGATTACTGGCACCATATGTAGTCCCCCAGTTATTCTTCTTTAGATGTTTTCCGTGTCCTGTGCAGTATCTCTCCCAGAAGTCCACTTGATGGCCCCCGTGGTGGTCTACACCCCGAAGTCATCAATTTTTACTCTAAGAGAGAGTGTGCAGCTGTTTCTGGAGACGGTCAACAATAACCTCTGCATGGTGGAATAATAGGTCACGATGTTTATCAGGATCAGTAGAAGCATCACCCACTCGATGATTATGATGGGGATTTCACGGATCTCGTCCCAGTCTTCATCATTATGGAATAATTCCTTTAATGTTTCATATCCAAAATAGAAAACTACACAGACAAAAGTCAGGCCACAGCAGGTGCATCTACTATGGTGGATGACTTTTTTTGCTCCTGGTAATTTATACATCTGGATGGACTGCCCAAGGTAGTATAAGGCTTCACATGTAATGGAAATTATCGTGCTGACAAAGTGTATCCTGGGATATTCTTCGGGGGACAATACATGCATAACAGCTGTGGAAAAACAGGAGGCCCACACAATGGCCAGCAGGATCCTCTGGATCAGGACCTGATGACCCCTGAACTCTTCAGTATGCATAACCATATACTTATAAATAAGAAAGGTTAGTACCAAAGTGCCAATGGACGTCCCTATGAATCCAATTCTGAATAATATGCTTTCGGGAAAGACATTTCCCACGTCACTGTGAAGGAAAAGAAACCGATGTTATTATGGATATTTCCTCACTCCCAACCCATGAAATAAGAATCATGTGCTTGTTTATCTTACCTGATGCTCATCAGTGGCGAGGCTGCATGGCCGAGGACGACCGTCATGATGTAGCTGGTGGCAAGCCAGGCCGCACACCAAAACGCCAACAGGAGGGGGACGAACCCCAGTCCTTTTAGCTCCATTTCAGACAAGTAGAAAAAGAAGACGCTAATCTCACTATTCTCACTAATCGCACTGGAACAGACTGAAGGCTCGGGCGGCTGTCAGTGGGATGTCAGGCCTCCAGCTGTCTATGACATCACATGTGACATGTCAGAATGACTGCTTGTTTCTTTGAGCTGCCATGATTTAGTATCTGCTATAGACAGAACCTGATGTTTTTACTATGGACCTTACAGACCTCAGAACCCAAGTAATTAGTGCAGGGGCTCCATTTTGATCATCTCATATTTCACATTATTTGAGTTCCAGGGCTCAGATACATTTGCACCCGCTATAGCAGTGGTCTTCAAGCTGTGAACCCCCAACCGCTGCAGAACCACAACTCCCAGCATGCCCAGACAGCAACTTTGCATAAGGAAATAGTCTAATTAAACTTTTCTTATATATAGAATCCCTGAAATCTCCAAGGATAAGCCTCTAAGGGTCTCGTTCGATCTTAATGTTATACCTTTTTTCAATAACATTGATGATTCCAAAATGTATGAATATAGGAATAATTCCATATACGATACAAAAAGTTAGCATCCTCCATCTGACATTTTGGACAGTTTGCATCCTGTCTGAGGCCCATACGCTTCAATCCCCATGGAGTATAATACATCCTATACAAAATCTCAGACTGTACCATTACATGGGCCTTATTATATGATGTAAAGTTCAAGTTTACAAAGGCTCTGCCCCATGAATCTGAATGTAACCCCCCCCCCCCCCCTCCCCAAGTCCCTTTCCCATCTACCCTTGATAGCATCAACATTTCGTACATTTTTGTCATGGGTTTAGGGACAGGGGGCCCTCTCATTAATTCAACAAGGGGATGTGAATGTACTCTCCTCAACTCCCCTTTTATTGGTTTATGATCTGTGTTACTTATTTGTAAAAAACAATGTTTCTGATTGTCTTCCCCCCACACACTTATGGGCTATCTCTTCAAACGACTTTATTTGACCTAAAACGTATAATTGATTTACATAAATAAGCCCCTTTTCATCCAAAAGAGTGAATCTTTAATTTTAAGGAACTCTTTAAGTGCTTTATTCGACCATAATGAAGTAAAGTCAAAACTCCATGGCTGAGATTTATCAAAACCTGTCCGGAGGAAAAGTTGCTGCGTTGTCCATAGCAACCAATCAGATCGCTTCTTTCATTTTTCACAGGTCTCTTTAAAAATGAAAGAAGCAAGCTGATAGGTTGCCATGGGCAACTGCTCCACTCCTCCTCTACACAGTTTTTGATAAATCTCAGCCCATGTGATTTAAAAAATAAATTTAAGTTCCCCCCATACTTAATTATCTAGATATGCATGGGTGTAGTGAGTATCCCAGCTTCCAAAATCTCAAAAATATCCTTATAACGACCCATTAGGGTATGTTCACACTACAGTGTGTGAACGGAATCTCCGCTCGCTGAATTCAGTGAGCGAAGATTCAGACTGGCAGCCGGCGGTGGCGGTAGGACCGGGCGGCACTGAGCCGTCACCATTGACAGCTATGCAGTGCTCGCGGACTTCCGTGCAAAGAATGAACATGTTCTTTCTTTGGGCGGAACAATTTCAGTGGCTGAATTGTCCGCCGCTGAAATTCCGCAGTGTGAACGGGTCTCGCGGAAACCCATTCACACTAATGTTAAGTTCACACCGCGGAATTCGGCTCGCGGAAATACGCCCGTGGAATTCCGTAGTGTGAACATACCCTTAGAGAGAAAAAATAGGACTACATTTTCCCTCCTTCTCATAATAGTCTGCAATTTTAGTGCTAAAAAGTGCCCAACCCCCATCGTGCTCAGCTAACGTTAAAGAAACATATTTCATTCTCGTGCTTTCCTGCCCCAAAGTAGTGAATTTAATAAAGAAATAAGAGCTTGGAACCATTTTTCTGATATCCATACAGTATAGAAACATAGAATGTGTCGGCAGATAAGAACCAATTGGCCCATCTAGTCTGCCCAATAATCTGAATCCTATCAATAGTCCCTGGCCCTATCTTATATGAAGGATAGCCTTATGCCTATCCCAGGCATGTTTAAACTCCTTCACTGTATTTGCAGCGACTAGTGTTGTTCACGAATATTCGCAATTCGAATTTTAATCGCAAATATAGCATATTCGTGAATATTGCGAATATAGCACTATATATTCGTAATTAGGAATATTTGCTTATTTTTTTGCGCATATGTGAAAATTTGTGCGCATATGCGCATATTTGCGAATATTGAGCCCTCCCTTCATTAACCCCTTAAGGACTCAGGGTTTTTCCGTTTTTGCACTTTGGTTTTTTCCTCCTTACCTTTTAAAAATCATAACCCTTTCAATTTTTCAACTTAAAATCCATATTATGGCTTATTTTTTGCGTTGCCAATTCTACTTTGCAGTGACATTAGTCATTTTACCCAAAAATGCACGGCGAAACGGAAAAAAAAATCATTGTGCGACAAAATCGAAAAAAACACACCATTTTGTAACTTTTGGGGGCTTCCGTTTCTACGCAGTGCATATTTCGGTAAAAATTACACCTTATCATTATTCTGTAGGTCCATACGGTTAAAATGATACCCTACTTATATAGGTTTGATTTTGTCGCACTTCTGGAAAAAATCATAACTACATGCAGGAAAATGTATACGTTTAAAAATGTCATCTTCTGACCCCTATAACTTTTTTATTTTTCCACGTACAGGGCGGTGTGAGGACTCATTTTTTGCGCCGTGATCTGAAGTTTTTATCGGTATGATTTTTGTTTTCATCGGACTTTTTGATCACTTTTTATTCATTTTTTAATGGTATAAAAAGTGACCAAAATACGCTTTTTTGGACTTTTGATTTTTTTTGCGCGTACGCCATTGACCGTGCGGTTTAATTAATGATATATTTTTATAGTTCGGACATTTACGCACGCGGCGATACCACATATGTTTATTTATTTATTTTTTTTACACTGTTTTATTTTTTTATGGGAAAAGGGGGGTGATTCAAACTTTTATTAGGGAAGGGGTTAAATGACCTTTATTAACACTTTATTTTTACATTTTTTTGCAGTGTTATAGGTCCCATAGGGACCTATAACACTGCACACACTGATCTCTCATCCTGATCACAGGCGTGTATTAACACGCCTGTGATCAGTGTTATCGGCGCATGACTGCTCCTACCTGGATCTCAGGCACGGAGCAGTCATTCGTCGATCGGACACCGAGGAGGCAGGTAAGGGCCGTCCCGGTGTCCGGTCAGCTGTTCGGGACGCCGCGATTTCACCGCGGCGGTCCCGAACAGCCCGACTGAGCAGCCGGGTCACTTTCACAGCGGCGGTCAGCTTTGACCGCCGCTTCTAAAGGGTTAATACCGCACATCGCCGCGATCGGCGATGTGTGGTATTAGCCGCGGGTCCCGGCCGTTGATGAGCGCCGGGACCGACGCGATATGATGTAAATATACGTCCTGCGTCGTTAAGGGGTTAATGGTATAGAGAACTGTGACTAGTGCATCAACTCTGTGATTTTTTGCCCAATAAAACCAAAAGGCTAATTGTGGTCTATGGGGATCTCACTGCATGTAAGATAAGCAGGACCGTCTCGGCAGTACAGTGGGATGGGAGACCGTCACTGGTTCGAGTCCCAGGGTGGACAGTGTTACAGTGTTGTGGTTAAACTTTACTTTCCTGGAAAAGCTGTTAAGTTGCCCATAGCAACCAATCAAATTGCTTCCTTCATTTTTCAGAGGCTTTTTCAAAAATGAAAGAAGCGATCTGATTGGTTGCTATGGGGAACTCAGAAACTTTTCCTCTGGACAGGTTTTGATAAATCTCCTTCTATGGGGGAGATTCATCAAGACCAGTGTAGAGGAAGAGTTGTGCAGTTGCCCATAGCAACCAATCAGATTGCTTCTTTCATTTTTCACAATGCCTCTGCAAAATTAAAGAAGCGATCTGATTGGTTGCTATGGGCAACTCAGCAGATTTTCCTGGAAAAGTTTCTGAGATGCCCATAGCAACCAATCAGATTACTTCCTTCATTTTTCAGAGGCTTTTTCAAAAATGAAAGAAGCGATCTGATTGGTTGCTATGGGGAACTCAGCAGCTTTTCCCCATAGACCACAATGGGCCAACTGGTTTCAATGGGCAAAAAACCGCTAGCCGGTTGGGGACCGGAGCCAGATGCCTGCTGAAATCGTTCAGCAGGCATCGCGGCATATCGCCCAGGGAGGTCATTATGTGGGCAATGGCCGCAGATCGCTGGACAATTCAGCCCAGCGAACTGCGGCGATATCGGGTCTCCAGTGACCCGGTGACCCGGAATTACTGGCTGATCGGGGCCGTCTCTGACGGTCCAGAACAGCCATAGCCAGCAGGGGTGAGGTGGCACTGATTCGTCGGCCCCGAGAGCTGGGGACCCCGATCCCCGGCGTCAATGTTGGGATCGAGGCCCCAGGAGCGGCGGCGGCGAGGGACTGACCTGTGTACCGGAGCAGCAGTAGGAGGTGAGTGACAGCCTTCTGCTGTTGCTTAGCAACAGCTCCCAGCATGCAAAAAGGGCATGCTGGGAGCTGTAGTTATGCAACAGCAGGAGGCAGACAACCACAACTCCCAGCATGGAAAAGTGTACCTTCAGCTGTTGTATAACTACAACTCCCAGCTTGCACAAACAGCTAAAGTGCATGCTGGAAGTTGTAGTGGTGCATCTGCTGGTTGCATAACTACAACTCCCAGCATGCCCGTTGGCTGTCGGTGACTGCTGAGAGTTGTAGTTTTGCAACAGCTGAAGGCACAATGGTTGTGAAATTCAGAGTTTTTTTTACCTAACTCAGTGTTTTACGACTGGTGTGCCTCCAGCTGTTGCAAACTACAACTCTCAGCAGTCACCGTACACCATGCACCGTACATGCTGGGAGTTGTAGTTTTGCAACAGCTGGAGGCACACTGGTTGTGAAACACTGAGTTAGGTCACAAACTCAGTGATACATAACCAGTGTGCCTACAGCTGTTGCAAAACTAAAACTCTCAGCATGTACAGTCTGTCAGCGCATGCTGGGAGTTGTAGTTTTGCAACAGCTGGATGTCCCCCCCCCCCCAATGTGAACGTACAGGGTACGCTCACATGGGCGGAGGTTTACAGTAAGTATCCGGCTGCAAGTTTGAGCTGCGGCAAATTTTCTGCCACAGCTCAAACTGCCAGCGAGAAACTACTGTGAACCCCCGCCCGTGTGACTGTACCCTAAAAACACATATAGACACATACACACATATATAAACACATACATATACCCCTATACAGCCCCCCTCCCCTCCCCAATAAAAATGAAAAACGTCTGGTACGCCACTGTTTCCAAAACGGAGCCTCCAGCTGTTGCAAAACAACTACTCCCAGTATTACCAGACAGCCACTGACTGTCCAGCCATGCTGGGAGTTTTACAACAGCTGGAGGCACCCTGTTTGGGAATCACTGACGTAGAATACCCCTATGCAAGTCCCTAATTTAGGCCTCAAATGCGCATGGTGCTCTCACTTTGGAGCCCTGTCGTATTTCAAGGCAACAGTTTAGGGTCACAAATGGGGTATCGCCGTACTCGGGAGAAATTGTTTTACAAATTTTGGGGGCTATTTTCTGCTTTCTGCTATTTTGGGGGCTATTTCATCCAAAATAGTATGCCATGTGTTTTTTTTTTTTGCTGTCCTGGCACCATAGGTGCTTCCTTAATGCGGCATGCCCCCAGAGCAAAATTTGCTTCCAAAAAGCCAAATGTGACTACTCCTCTTCTGAGACCTGTATTGCGCCAGCAGAACACTTTTCACCCCCATATGGGGAGTTTTTTGAATTGGGTGAAATTGGGCTTCAAATTTTGGGGGGTATTTTCTGCTATTACCCTTTTAAAAAATGTAAAATTTTTGGGAAAACAAGCATTTTAGGTAAATTTTTTTTTTTTTTTTTAAATTTGAAAAAGTCATGAAACACCTGTGGGGTATTAAGGCTCACTTTACCCCTTGTTACATTCCCCGAGGGGTCTAGTTTCCAAATCGGTATGCCATGTGTTTTTTTTTTTTTTTGCTGTTCTGGCACCATAGGGGCTTCCTAAATGCAACATGCCCCCTAAAAACCATTTCAGAAAAACGTACTCTCCAAAATCCCCTTGTCGCTCCTTCACTTCTGAGCCCTCTACTGCGCCCGCCGAACACTTTACATAGACATATGACGTATGTGCTTACTCGAGAGAAATTGGGCTACAAATACAAGTAAAAATTTTCTCCTTTTGCCACTTGCAAAAATTCAAAAATTGGGTCTACAAGAACATGTGAGTGTAAAAAATGAAGATTTTGAATTTTCTCCTTCACTTTGCTGCTATTCCTGTGAAACGCCTAAAGGGTTAATACACTTACTGAATGTCATTTTGAATACTTTGGGGGTTGTAGTTTTTATAATGGGGTCATTTATGGGGTATTTCTAATAAGAAGACCCTTCAAATCAAAACTGAACTGGTCCCCGAAAAATATTGAGTTTGAAAATTTTGTGAAAAATTGGAAAATTGCTGCTGGACTTTGAAGCCCTCTGGTGTCTTTCAAAAGTAAAAACACGTCAATTTTATGATGCAAACATAAAGTAGACATATTGTATGTGTGAATCAAAAAAAAAATGTATTTGTAATATACATTTTCCATACAAGCAGAAAGCTTCAAAGTTAGAAAAATTTTCAAATTTTTCATCAAATTTACGGATTTTTCACCAAGAAAGGATGCAAGTTACCACAAAAATTTACTACTATGTTAAAGTAGAATATGTCACGGAAAAAAAATCTCGGAATCAGAATGATAACTAAAAGCATTCCAGAGTTATTAATGTTTAAAATGACAGTGGTCAGATGTGCAAAAAACGCTCTGGTCCTTAAGGCCAAAATGGGCTTGGTCCTTAACCCCTTAAGGACGCAGGACGTAAATGTACGCCTGGTGAGGTGGTACTTAACGCACCAGGACGTACATTTACGTCCTAAGCATAACCGCGGGCATCGGAGTGATGCCCGTGTCATGCGCGGCTGATCCCGGCTGCTGATCGCAGCGAGGGACCCGCCGGCAATGGCCGACGCCCGCGATCTCGCGGGCGTCCGCCATTAACCCCTCAGGTGCCGGGATCAATACAGATCCCGGCATCTGCGGCAGTTCGCGATTAAAATGAACGATCGGATCGCCCGCAGCGCTGCTGCGGGGATCCGATCATTCATAACGCCGCACGGAGGTCCCCTCACCTGCCTCCTTGCGGCTCCCGGCGTCTCCTGCTCTGGTCTGTGATCGAGCAGACCAGAGCAGGAGATGACCGATAATACTGATCTGTTCTATGTCCTATACATAGAACAGATCAGTATTAGCAATCATGGTATTGCTATGAATAGTCCCCTATGGGGACTATTCAAGTGTAAAAAAAATGTAAAAAAATGTAAAAGTAAAAGTAAAAAAAAAGTGAAAAATCCCCTCCCCCAATAAAAAGTAAAACGTCCGTTTTTTCCTATTTTACCCCCAAAAAGCGTAAAAAACATTTTTTATAGACATATTTGGTATTGCCGCATGCGTAAATGTCCGAACTATTAAAATAAAATGTTAATGATCCCGTACGGTGAACGGCGTGAACGAAAAAAAATTTAAAAAGTCCAAAATTCCAACTTTTTTAATACATTTTATTAAAAAAAAAATTATAAAAAATTTATTAAAAGTTTTTTATATGCAAATGTGGTATCAAAAAAAAGTACAGATCATGGCGCAAAAAATTAGCCCCCATACCGCCGCTTATACGGAAAAATAAAAAAGTTATAGGTCATCAAAATAAAGGGATTATAAACGTACTAATTTGGTTAAAAAGTTTGTGATTTTTTTTTAAGCACAACAATAATATAAAAGTATATAATAATGGGTATCATTTTAATCGTATTGACCCTCAGAATAAAGAACACACGTCATTTTTACCAGAAATTGTACGGCGTGAGAACAAAACCTTCCAAAATTAGCAAAATTGCGTTTTTCGTTTTAATTTCCCCACAAAAATAGTGGGGTTTTTTTGCGCCATACATTTTATGATATAATGAGTGATGTCATTACAAAGGACAACTGGTCGCGCAAAAAACAAGCCCTCATACTAGTCTGTGGATGAAAATATAAAAGAGTTATGATTTTTAGAAGGCGAGGAGGAAAAAATGAAAACGTAAAAATTAAATTGTCTGAGTCCTTAAGGCCAAAATGGGCTGAGTCCTTAACCCCTTAAGGACCGGAGGTTTTTCCGTTTTTGCATTTTCGTTTTTTGCTCCTTGCCTTTAAAAAATCATAACTCTTTCAAATTTACACCTAAAAATCCATATGATGGCTTATTTTTTGCGCCACCAATTCTACTTTGTAATGACGTCAGTCATTTTGCCCAAAAATCTATGGTGAAGCGGGAAAAAAAATCATTGTGCGACAAAATTTTAAAAAAAACGCTGTTTTGTAACTTTTGGGGGCTTCCGTTTCTACGTAGTACATTTTTCGGTAAAAATGACACCTGATATGTATTCTGTAGGTCCATATGATTAAAATGATACCCTACTTATATAGGTTTGATTTTGTCGGACTTCTGGAAAAAATCATAACTACATGCAGGAAAATTAATACGTTTAAAATTGTCATCTTCTGACCCCTATAACTTTTTTATTTTTCCGTGTATGGGGCGGTATGAGGGCTCATTTTTTGCGCCGTGATCTGAAGTTTTTAACGGTACCATTTTTGCATTGATAGGACTTATTGATTCATTTTTTCATTATATAAAAAGTGACCAAAAATGCACTATTTTGGACTTTGGAATTTTTTTGCGCGCACGCCATTGACCGTGCGGTTTAATTAACGATATATTTTTATAAATCGGACATTTCCGCACGCGGCGATACCATTTATGTTTATTTTTATTTTTATTTACACTGTGTTTTTTCTTTTATGGGAAAAGGGGGGTGATTCAAACTTTTAATAGGGAAGGGGTTAAATGATGTTTATTCACTTTTTTTTTGCACTTTTTTTTTGCAGTGTTATAGGTCCCATAGGGACCTATAACACTGCACACACTGATCTTTTACATTGATCACTGGTTTCTCATAAGAAACCAGTGATCGATGATTCTGCCGCATGACTGCTCATGCCTGGATCTCAGGCACTGAGCAGTCATTCGGCGATCGGACAGCGAGGAGGCAGGAAGGGGCCCTCCCGCTGTCCTGTCAGCTGTTCGGGATGCCGCGATTTCACCGCGGCTATCCCGAACAGCCCACTGAGCTAGCCGGCATGGTTTCGGTTTCACTTTAGACGCGGCGTTCAACTTTGAACGCCGCGTCTAAAGGGTTAATAGCGCGCGGCACAGCGATCAATGCCGCGCGCTATTAGCCACGGGTCCCGGCCGTTGTTAGAGGCCGGGCCCGACCCGCTATGACGCGGGGCCACGCCGTGGCCCCGCGTTATAGATCGGGAGTGGACACATGACGTTCCAGTACGTCATGTGTCCTTAAGGGGTTAAGGGGTTAAAGGGGTACTCCGGTGAAAACCTTTTTTCTTTTAAATCAACTGGCTCCAGAAAGTTAAACAGATTTGTAAATGACTTCTATTAAAAAATCTTAATCCTTCCTGTACTTATTAGCTGCTGAATACTACAGAGGAAATTCTTTTCTTTTTTGGAATGCTCTCTGATGACATCACGAGCACAGTGCTCTCTGCTGACGTTATTATAATAATAAGTCTTTATTTTTTTATTGTTGTCCTTAGTGGGATTTGAACCCTCTCCGGCTCCACTATATCTTTCTTGTACACTGGTGCCCAGTACTGTACACAGTATTCTATGTGAGGTCTGACTAGTGATTTGTACAGCGGTAGAATTATTTCCTTGTCGTCGGCATCTATGCCCCTATTGATGTACCCCATGATTTTATTAGCCTTGGCAGCAGCTGCCCGACACTGGTCACTACAGCTAAATTTACTGTTAACTAAGACTCCTAAGTCCTTTTCCATGTCAGTCGTCCCAAGTGTTCTCCCATTTAATACATAATCCCAGCTCGGATTTTTCTTCCCCATGTGCATTACCTTACATTTATCAGTGTTGAACCTCATCTGCCACTTCCCAGCCCAAACCTCCAACCTATCCAGATCCATTTGTAACAGTGCACTGTCCTCTATAGTGTTTACCGCTTTACAGAGTTTAGTGTCATCTGCAAAGATGGACCCAAGACGGACCCCTGTGGTACCCCACTAGTAACAGTCACCCAATCAGAATAAGTACCATTAATAAACAACCTCTGTTTCCTATCATTGAGCCAGTTACTTACCCACTTGCACACATTCTCCCCCAGCCCAAACCTTCTCATTTTATGCACCAACCTTTTATGTGGAACCGTATCAAATGCTTTGGAAAAATCAATATATACGACATCCTGCGATTGCCCCTGGTCCAGTCTGGTGCTCACCTCCTCATAAAAGCTGATCAGGTTAGTTTGACAGGATCAATCCCTCATAAATCCATGCTGATACAGGGTCATACATTAATTTTTAGCAAGATATTCCAATATAGCATCTCTTAGGAAACCCTCAAATAATTTACATACAACCGAGGTTAAACTAACAGGTCTATAATTCCCGGGGTCACCTTTTGACCCCTTCTTAAATATTGGCACCACATTTGCCATGCGCCAGTCCTGGGGAACAGTCCCTGTCACTATAGAGTCCCTGAATATTAAAAATATCGGTCTGTCTATTACATTACTTAATTCCTTTAGAACATGGGGGTGAATGCCATCTGGACATGGTGATTTGTCTATTTTGATTTTTTGTAGGTGGCACTGTACTTCTTCCTGGGTTAGACAGGTGACCTGTACTGGGGAGTTTACCTTATCACACTGTATTTCACCTGGCATTTCATTTTCCTCAGTGAATACAGTGGAGAAGAATTTGTTTAGTATATTTGCTTTTTCCTGATCCCCGTTTATAATTTCTTCCTCATCATTTTTTAAAGGGCCAACACTTTCATTTTTGACCTTTTTGCTATAATTAAAGAACATTTTGGGGTTAGTTATACTCTCTTTGGCAATGAGTCTTTCTGTCTCTATTTTTGCGGCTTTTATCTGTTTTTTGCATATTTCACATTTTTCTCTATAGCTTTTTAATGCTTCTTCACTGCTGTCCTGTTTTAGTAACTGAAATGCTTTATTTTTGTAATTTATTGCCCCCTTAACATTTTTATTCATCCATATTGGTTTTCTTTTATTTCTGACCCTTTTATTCCCATAAAGTATACACATCTTACAGTGAAAATGTAAGATATTTTTAAAAGTCTCCCATTTAGTGTCAGTATTGTTCTTTTTGAGGACAATATCCCATTTTATATTGTTATGGGCTTCTCTGAGTTGATCAAACTTTGCCTTCCGAAAGTTCATTGTTTTTGTGGCCCCTCGAGAGATTCCCTTATTGAAGAACAAGTTATAATGTATTAAATTATGATCACTATTTCCTCGGTGTCCATCTACTTGCACATTAATTACTCTGTCAGGTACGTTGGTAAACATTAAGTCTAGTAGGGCGCCCCCTCTGGTCAGGCCCTGCACCATTTGGGACAGATAATTGTCTTTAGCTATTGTCAGAAACCTGTTTCCTTTAAAGTCGAATTCGGCCCAGCTCTCCATGAACCCAAACCCCTCCTTCCTACACCAGCTTCTGAGCCACTTGTTTACCTCCCTTATCTCCCGCTGCCTCTCTGGTGTGGCTCGTGGTACAGGTAATATTTCAGAAAATACTACCTTGGAGGTCCTTGCCTTAAGCTTGCAGCCTAAGTTCCTGAAATCATTTTTAAGGACACTCCATCTACCTCTTACTTTGTCATTGGTGCCAATATGTACCATGACTGCTGGGTCTTCTCCAGCCCCACCCAGCAACCTGTCAACCCGATCCGCGATGTGCCGAACTCGAGCGCCAGGAAGACAACACACTGTTCGGTGATCCCGGTCTTTGTGACAGATCGCTCTGTCTGCCCCCTTAATAATTGAGTCCCCCACTACCAGTACCTGTCTGGCCTGCCCTGCTCTCCTCCCTCCCTCCTTACTGGAGCAGACACCCAGCAGACACCCCCCTGGTGGTCAGAGGCAGAGTCCTGCTGCAGTACCGCGAGCTCTGAAATGGCATCCCCCTCATCTGCCAACCGGGCAAACTTTTTGGGGTGTGCAATTCAGGACTAGCCTCCCTGACACTTTTACCTCTACCCCGTTTTCTAACTGTAACCCAGCTAACTGCCTGACTGTCCTGCCCCTCCGTCCCACTATCCATCCCCACCTCGACCCCAGAGAGTACCTGCTCAGTGAGCAGGAGACTACTCTGCGGGTTGTCAATGCATCTCAGTGTTGCCAGTTACTCCTCTAGATCCAGGATCTGGGCTTCCAAATGAGCAACTTGCACACATCTCACACAACAATATGCACACTCCAACTGTTGTTCAAGGATTGCATACATTGCGCAAGATGCACACTGGACTGCCTTTTCCAACATGGAGGTCATACTAGATTTGGGGATAGCAAAAATTTACAGAAAAGAAAAAAAAATCAAATATTCCAATTTAAACTTCCTGAATTTAAAGTCCCTTAATTTTAAGTCCCCTCACTTTTATACTCACTCACTTGTATGCTTCACACTCTTGTATACAGACAAACAATCGCTAGCTCAACATAGTGTATTTGCTGTATATTTATCACAACCACAACCACCTCTCTTCCACTGCCTGGAAGTGAATTCACTTTTTTTTTTTTTTCATTTACACAACCGAATTTAACGAAAAGTCGTTAAAGACCTGTGGGGTGTTAAGGCTCACTGGACCCCTTGGTACGTGCCTAGAGGGGTATAGTTTCCAAAATGGTATGCCATGTGGGGTTTTTCTGCTGTTCTGGCACCATAGGGGCTTCCTAAATGTGACATGCCCCCCAAATACCATTTCAGCAAAAATTCACTCTCCAAAATCCCATTGTTGCTCCTTCCCTTCTGAACCCTCTACTGCACCAGCCGAACACTTGACATACACATATGAGGCATTTCCTTACTCTAGAGAAATTAGGTTACAAATTTTGGGGGGCTTTTTCTCCTATTACCCCTTGTAAAAATAAAAAAACTGGGTCTATAAGAACATGCGAGTGTAAAAAATGGAGATTTTGAATTTCCTCCTTCACTTTGCTGCTATTCCTGTGAAACACCTAAAGGGTTAACACACTTACCCAAATGTCATTTTGGATACTTTGAGGGGTGCAGTTATTATAATGGGGTCATTTGTTGGGTATTTCTAATATGAAGGCCCTTCAAATCCACTTCAAAACTGAACTGGTCCCTGAAAAATTCCAATTTAGAAAATTTTGTGAAAAATATGAAAATTGCTGCTGAACTTTGAAGCCCTCTGGTGTCTTCCAAAAGTAAAAACCTGTGGATTAGCTTGACTGGGATCGTAGCAGTATAGAGGTAGCCGGACACGGTTAAGTTTAAGAGATAATAACAGGATTTTACTAGGGTAGATCACAGATAACGCGTTTCGAGGGGTGGGACCCCCTCTTCGTCAGATCCAATGATGTGGCAGATGTGGGAGGCCACTGATTTATGCAAAAAAAGCCGGCGAAATTTAACAGCAATTACCGGGTACAGAATAAAATACATATATGCATCTGTGCAATACAGTTTGCACGGTGCTGAGGGTATCTCAAATCCAAAGCAAACATAAATTTAAAACAAATTACATTTAACACGAATAGTATTTAGGTTGCAGATGAAATGAGGTGTTACTACTATTAGCCTGGCCTTCCGTTCGGGGAGCGGAGCAATTAAAAAAATTCAAAGCGCCGCTCTCTGTGTTATGGCGGCATTTCAAAGATAGAGGTACAGCAGGATCGCGGTCCTCTCATGTATGGGATACCCCTCTTCTGGGTGTCCGGGAGAAAACGTCCTAAATTACAATGAAGAACACCAACAAAAAACGTGGTCTCAAATGGCTGGAGGTGCTCAACCCCAAATGCAGTTGTGCATATATACTGGGGGAGCAGATCCTGCCCTTGTAGTCCGTTGCTAGGGGCGATCCCCAGCATAAAAATGCATACAATGGAGGATGCCTGCAGTGGACTACAAGTGCCACAATAGAATCCTACACCAGATTAACGGTGTGGATGTGTAACAATTAGAATACAATACAGAAATGTAGGTGCACTACTGTGGTAGATGTATACAATGACATTGGCTAATCCCTCAACACTGATGTTAAAATTGAGACATTCGCCAGTGTATCCTTATATTAAGGACACACCAGAGCCCGCACACCAACGCCAAGGTTTCTCAGATGGCACGGGACCTAACGCTAACCTACCTGTGCGTAATAAGCAAAAACCAGGGGCCAGTGGGCAATTACAGCAGCACTAGGTCGACATGTAGCCTGCTCCCAGTTCCCTCCAGCGTGACTAAGCACACATACAATGGAAGGGGGGAGAGAGGCTACAAGCCCCACCCAAGTTGGCTGATATAGGTGCATGGCCTCACAGGTGCAACCCTAATGCTGCCTGGAAAATGTTCAAGGCGCATTAACACATGGAGTTTACACACCTCCACGTATAAATTTACAACACCAACAAAAAACGTGGTCTCAAATGGCTGGAGGTGCTCAACCCCAAATGCATTTGTGCATATATACTGGGGGAGCAGCATTAGGCAGCATTAGGGTTGCACCTGTGAGGCCATGCACCTATATCAGCCAACTTGGGTGGGGCTTGTAGCCTCTCTCCCCCCTTCCATTGTATGTGTGCTTAGTCACGCTGGAGGGAACTGGGAGCAGGCTACATGTCGACCTAGTGCTGCTGTAATTGCCCACTGGCCCCTGGTTTTTGCTTATTACGCACAGGTAGGTTAGCGTTAGGTCCCGTGCCATCTGAGAAACCTTGGCGTTGGTGTGCGGGCTCTGGTGTGTCCTTAATATAAGGATACACTGGCGAATGTCTCAATTTTAACATCAGTGTTGAGGGATTAGCCAATGTCATTGTATACATCTACCACAGTAGTGCACCTACATTTCTGTATTGTAAATTACAATGAAGTTGATAGTAGAAGCGCATCTCCTCTGTTTGGATGAAATTGATATATACAGACATCGGCATTAAAGTAGAGCATATTTTATGCAATAGTGTTGTGGTATATTGGGATGCCAATGATCCGGTTACAGGAGACAACAGATGTTAACATCACAATGTTAAATCTAGACTGAAAATATGGTTGAATATTATGACATCCCAGAAATATGATTCTAGTTCCTGCACCAATTCCCTAACAACAGCATCTATCACTGAAAAAGTAAAACATGGATGGCATTGTTACGCCGAGCGCTCCGGGTCCCCGCTCCTCCCCGGAGCGCTCACAGCGTTCTCCCATTCGCAGCGCCCGGGTCAGACCTGCTGACCGGGTGCGCTGCGATAATGTTCCCAGCCGGGATGCGATTCGCGATGTGGGATGCTCCCGCTCGCGATGCGCATCCCGACCCGCTTACCAGACTCGTTCCCCGTCTGTGCTGTCCCGGCGCGCGCTGCCCCGCTCCCTAGGGCGCGCGCGCCGGGTCTTTGTGATTTAAAGGGCCGGTGCGCCAAACAGGCGCATGGGTTTTAATCAGTACCTTCACCTGTGCACTTCCCTATTTATACCTCACTTCCCCTGCACTCCCTGGCCGGATCTTGTTGCCATTGTGCCAGTGAAAGCGTTTCCTTGTGTGTTCCTAGCCTGTGTTCCAGACCTCCTGCCGTTGCCCCTGACTACGATCCTTGCTGCCTGCCCTGGCCTTCTGCTACGTCCGACCTTGCTTTTGTCTACTCCCTTGTACCGCGCTTATCTCAGTCAGAGAGGTTGAGCCGTTGCAGATGGATACGACCTGGTTGCTACCGCCGCTGCAAGACCATCCCGCTTTGCGACGGGCTCTGGTGAAAACCAGTAGCAACTTAGAACCGGTCCACTGACACGGTTCACGCCAATCCCTCTCTGGCACAGAGGATCCACCTCCAGCCAGCTGAATCGTGACAGTAGATCCGGCCATGGATCCCGCTGAGGTCGCGCTGCCAGTTGTCGCTGACCTCACCACGGTGATCGCCCAGCAGTCGCAACAGATAGCGCAACAAGGCCACCAGCTGTCTCAACTGACCGTGATGCTACAGCAGCTTCTACCACAGCTTCAGCAACCATCTCCTCCGCCAGCTCCTGCGCCTCCTCCGCAGCGAGTGGCCGCATCTTGCCTCCGTTTATCTTTGCCGGACAAATTTTGCCGTGGTTTTCTTTCACAATGTTCCCTGCATTTGGAGATGATGTCGGACCAATTTCCAACTGAAAGGTCAAAGGTGGCTTTCGTAGTCATCCTTCTGTCTGGGAAAGCCCTGTCATGGGCCACACCGCTCTGGGACCGCAATGATCCTGTCACTGCCTCTGTACACTCTTTCTTCACGGAGATTCGAAGTGTCTTCGAGGAACCTGCCCGAGCCTCTTCTGCCGAGACTGCCCTGCTGAACCTGGTCCAGGGTAATTCTTCTGTTGGCGAGTACGCCATCCAATTCCGTACTCTCGCCTCCGAATTGTCCTGGAATAACGAGGCCCTCTGCGCAACCTTTAAAAAAGGCCTATCCAGTAACATCAAAGATGTGCTGGCCGCACGAGAAATCCCTGCTAACCTGCATGAACTTATTCATCTTGCCACCCGCATTGACATGCGTTTTTCCGAAAGGCGTCAGGAGCTCCGCCAGGATATGGACTTTGTTCGCACGAGGCGGTTTCTCTCCCTGGCTCCTCTCTCCTCTGGTCCACTGCAATCCGTTCCTGTGCCTTCCGCCGTGGAGGCTATGCAAGTTGACCGGTCTCGCTTGACACCTCAAGAGAGGACACGACGCCGCATGGAGAACCTTTGCCTGTACTGTGCCAGTACCCAACATTTCTTGAAGGATTGTCCTATCCGACCTCCACGTCAGGAAAGACGTACTCCGACTCCGCACAAAGGTGAGACAGCTCTTGATGTGAACTCCGCTTCTCCACGTCTTACTGTGCCTGTGCGGATTTCTTCTTCTACCTTCTTCTTCTTCTCAGCTGTGGCCTTCTTGGATTCCGGATCTGCAGGAAATTTTATTTTGGCCTCTTTCATTAACAGGTTCAACATCCCGGTGACCAGTCTCGCCAGACCCCTCTACATCGCCTCTGTTAATAATGAAAGATTGGACTGTACTGTGCGTTACCGCACGGAACCCCTCTTAATGTACATTGGACCCCATCACAAAAAGATTGAATTTCTGGTCCTCTCTAACTGCACTTCGGAAATTCTTCTTGGACTACCTGGCTTCAACGGCATTCCCCAACCCTTGATTGGACCACCCGGGAGATCAAGAACTAGGGTACTACTTCCCACAAGAACTGTCTTAAGTCTGCTCCCTGTACTGTCAGTCAAGACCCTGTGGCTCCTCCGATACCTGGTCTCCCCAAGGCCTATCTGAACTATGCTGATGTTTTTTGCAAAAAACAAGCAGAGACTTTGCCTCCTCACAGGCCTTATGACTGTCCTAATGACCTGCTCCCTGGTACTACTCCACCCCGGGGCAGAATCTATCCATGTCGGAGTACATCCAAGAGAATTTAAAAAAGGGGTTTATCCGCAAGTCTTCCTCCCCTGCCGGAGCTGGATTTTTCTTAGTTTCCAAAAAAGACGGCTCCTTACGTCCTTGCATTGATTACCGCGGACATAATAAAATCACTGTAAAAAAAACGCTATCCCCTACCTCTTATCTCGGAACTCTTTGACCGCCTACGAGGCGCCCACATCTTTACCAAGCTGGACTTAAGAGGTGCATGTAATCTCATCCGCATCAGGGAGGGGGACGAGTGGAAGACCGCGTTTAACACCAGAGATGGACACTTTGAATATCTGGTTATGCCCTTTGGGCTTTGCAACGCCCCTGCCGTCTTCCAAGACTTTGTAAATGAAATTTTTCGTGATCTGCTATATACCTGTGTTGTGGTCTACCTAGACGATATTTTGATTTTTTCTGCTAACCTAGAAGAACACCGCCGGCATGTCCGCATGGTTCTTCAGAGACTTCGGGACAATCAATTATACGCCAAAATGGAAAAATGTCTCTATGAATGTCAATCTCTTCCCTTCCTAGGATACTTAGTCTCTGGCCAGGGACTCCAAATGGACCCAGACAAACTATCAGCCGTATTGGATTGGCCACGCCCCTCCGGACTCCGTGCTATCCAACGTTTTTTGGGGTTTGCCAATTATTACAGACAATGTATTCCGCATGTTTCCACTATTGTGGCCCCTATCGTGGCCCTAACCAAAAAAAACGCCAACCCTAAGTCCTGGCCTCCTCAAGCGGAAGATGCATTCAATCATCTCAAAACTGCCTTTTCTTCTGCTCCCGTACTCTCCAGACCTGATCTATCTAGGCCCTTCTCGCTGGAGGTAGACGCCTCCTCGGTGGGAGCTGGAGCAGTACTCCTACAGAAAAATTCTTCCGGACATGCTGTTACTTGTGGTTTCTTTTCTAGAACCTTCTCTCCGGCGGAGAAAAACTACTCCATTGGTGATCGAGAACTACTGGCCATAAAATTGTCGCATGAAGAATGGAGGCACCTGCTGGAGGGATCCAAATATCCAGTTATTATATACACTGATCACAAGAATCTCTCTTATCTTCAGTCTGCCCAATGGCTGAACCCTCGCCAGGCTAGGTGGTCGTTGTTCTTTGCCTGTTTTAACTTTGAAATTCATTTTCGCCCTGCTGACAAGAACATTAGGGCTGACGCCCTCTCTCGTTCATCGGATGCCTCTGAAGTGGAAGCTTCCCCGCAACACATTATTCCTCCGGACTGTCTGATCTCCACTTCTCCAGCCTCCATCAGACAAACTCCTCCAGGGAAGACCTTCGTCTCTCCACGCCAGCGCCTCAGGATTCTCAAGTGGGGACACTCCTCACACCTCGTAGGCCATGCTGGCATCAAAAAATCCATCCAGCTCATCTCTCGATTTTTTTATTGGTGGCCTACCCTGGAAGCTGATGTTGTTGATTTCGTGCGGGTTTGCACAGTCTGTGCCCGGGACAAGACCCCTCGCCAGAAGCCTGCTGGTCTCCTCCATCCTTTGCCTGTTCCTGAGCGACCATGGTCTCAGATTGGTATGGACTTTATTACTGACTTACCTTTATCCCATGGCAACACAGTTATTTGGGTGGTCATTGATCGATTCTCCAAGATGGCACATTTTATCCCTCTTCCAGGCCTTCCTTCTGCGCCTCAGTTGGCGAAACAATTTTTTATACACATTTTTCGCCTTCACGGGCTTCCTACGCATATCGTCTCGGATAGAGGCGTTCAATTTGTATCAAAATTCTGGAGGGCCCTCTGTAATCAACTTAAAATCAAATTAAACTTCTCGTCTTCTTATCATCCCCAATCCAATGGGCAAGTGGAAAGAATTAATCAGGTTTTGGGTGACTATTTGCAACATTTTGTTTCCTCCCGCCAGGATGACTGGGCCGATCTTCTACCATGGGCCGAATTCTCGTACAATTTCAGAGTCTCTGAGTCTTCCGCTAAATCCCCATTTTTTGTGGTGTACGGCCGTCATCCTCTTCCCCCCCTTCCCACTCCCATGCCTTCTGGTTTGCCCGCTGTTGATGAGGTGACACGGGACTTCTCCACCATCTGGAAAGAGACTCAAAATTCTCTCCTACAGGCCTCATCCCGGATGAAGAAACATGCCGATAGAAAAAGAAGAATTCCCCCCATTTTTTCTCCCGGAGACAAAGTATGGCTCTCCGCCAAGTATGTCCGCTTTCGTGTCCCCAGTTATAAACTGGGGCCACGTTATCTTGGTCCTTTCAAAATCAAGTGCCAAATCAACCCTGTCTCTTACAAACTCCTTCTTCCTCCTTCTCTCCGTATTCCCAATGCTTTCCATGTCTCTCTCCTTAAACCACTCATCCTTAACCGCTTCTCTCCCAAGGTTGTTTCTCCCACTCCTGTTTCCGGGTCCTCTGACATCTTTTCAGTGAAAGAAATTCTGGCATTCAAGACGGTTAGAGGTAAAAAAAAATTTCTTGTTGATTGGGAGAATTGCGGCCCAGAGGAGAGGTCATGGGAACCCGAGGACAACATCATTGACAAGAACCTTATCCTCAAATTTTCAGGTACCAAAAAGAGGGGGAGACCCAAGGGGGGGGGGGGGGTACTGTTACGCCGAGCGCTCCGGGTCCCCGTTCCTCCCCGGAGCGCTCACAGCGTTCTCCCATTCGCAGCGCCCCGGTCAGACCTGCTGACCGGGTGCGCTGCGATAATGTTCCCAGCCGGGATGCGATTCGCGATGCGGGACACGCCCGCTCGCGATGCGCATCCTGACCCGCTTACCAGACTCGTTCCCCATCTGTGCTGTCCCGGCGCGCGCGGCCCCGATCCCTAGGGTGCGCGCGCGCCGGGTCTTTGCGATTTAAAGGGCCGGTGCGCCACTGATTGGCGCATGGGTTTTAATCAGTACCTTCACCTGTGCACCTCCCTATTTATACCTCACTTCCCCTGCACTCCCTGGCCGGATCTTGTTGCCATTGTGCCAGTGAAAGCGTTTCCTTGTGTGTTCCTAGCCTGTGTTCCAGACCTCCTGCCGTTGCCTCTGACTACGATCCTTGCTGCCTGCCCTGACCTTCTGCTACGTCCGACCTTGCTTTTGTCTACTCCCTTGTACCGCGCTTATCTCAGCAGTCAGAGAGGTTGAGCCGTTGCCGGTGGATACGACCTGGTTGCTACCGCCGCTGCAAGACCATCCCGCTTTGCGGCGGGCTCTGGTGAAAACCAGTAGCAACTTAGAACCGGTCCACCGACACGGTCCACGCCAATCCCTCTCTGGCACAGAGGATCCACCTCCAGCCAGCCGAATCGTGACAGGCATATGATAACACTATATCACCCCATGTACAACTAAATCCCAGCTATGGTTCCTGTTTGTTCCTGTTGTCTCCTGCAACCGGATCATTGGCATCACAATATACCACCACACTATTGCATAAAATATCCTCTATTGTAATGCCGATGTCTGTATAAATCAATTTCATCCAAACAGAGGAGATGCGCTTCCACTATCAACTTCATTGTAATTTAGGACGTTTTCTCCCGGACACCCAGAAGAGGGGTATCCCATACATGAGAGGACCGCGATCCTGCTGTACCTCTATCTTTGAAATGCCGCCGTAACACGGAGAGCGGCGCTTTGAATTTTTTTAATTGCTCCGGACTAATAGGCTAATAGTAGTAACACCTCATTTGATCTGCAACCTAAATACTATTCGTGTTAACCCCTACAGGACCCATGACATAACGGTACGTCCCGACACCCTGGGTCTTAACCCCTTAAGGACTGAGCCCCTTTTCACCTTAAGGACTGAGCCCTTTTTCACCTTAAGGACTGAGCCCTTTTTTGCAATTCTGACCACTGTCACTTTAAACATTAATAACTCTGGGATGCTTTTAGTTATCTATCTGATTCCGAGCTTGTTTTTTCGTGACATATTCTACTTTAACATAGTGCTAAAATTTAGTGGTAACTTGCATCCTTTCTTAGTGAAAAATCCCAAAATTTTATGAAAAAAAGGAAAATTTGCATTTTTCTAACTTTGCATTTTGCATTCTCTAGCTCTCTGCTTGTAAGGAAAATGGATATTCAAAATATATATTTTTTTGGATCACATATGCAATATGTCTCCTTTATGTTTGCATCATAAAATTTATGTGTTTTTACTTTTGGAAGACACCAGAGGGCTTCAAAGTTCAGCAGCAATTTTCAAATTTTTCACAAAATTTTCAAACTCGATATTTTTCAGGGACCAGTTCAGTTTTGAAGTGGATTTGAAGGGTCTTCATATTAGAAATACCCCATAAATGACCCCATTATAAAAACTGCACCCCCCAAAGTATTCAAAATGACATTCAGTCAGTGTTTTAACCCTTTAGGTGTTTCACAGGAATAACAGCAAAGTGAAGGAGAAAATTCAAAATCTTAATTTTTTACACTCGCATGTTCTTGTAGACCCAATTTTTGAATTTTTGCAAGGGGTAAAAGGAGAAAATGTATACTTATATTTGTAGCCCAATTTCTCTTGAGTAAGCACATACCTCATATGTCTATGTTAATTGTTCGGCGGGCGCAGTAGAGGGCTCAGAAGGGAAAGAGCGACAATGGGATTTTGGAGAGAACATTTTTCTGAAACGGTTTTGGGGGGGCATGTCACCTTTAGGAAGCCCCAAGGGTGTCAAAACAGCAAAAGAAAAACACATGGCAACCATTTTGGACACTAGACCCCTTGGGGAACGTAACAAGGGGTAAAGTGAACCTTAATACCCCACAGGGGTTTCACGACTTTTGCATATGTAAAAAAATATATATATATTTTTTACCTAAAATGCTTGGTTTCTCAAAAATTTTACATTTTTACAAAGGGTTAAAGCAGAAAATACCCCACAAAATTTGAAGCTCAATTTCTCCCGATTAAGAAAACACCCCATATGGGGGTGAAAAGTGCTCTGCTGGCGCACTACAGGTCTCAGAAGAGAAGGAGTCACATTTGGCTTTTTGGAAGCAAATTTTGCTCTGGGGGCATGCCGCATTTAGGAAGCCCCTATGGTGCCAGGACAGCAAAAAAAAAAAAAAACACATGGCATACCATTTTGGAAACTAGACCCCTTGGGGAACGTAACAAGGGGTAAAGTGAACCTTAATACACTACAGGGGTTTCACGACTTTTGCATATGTAAAAAAATCTATATATTTTTTACCTAAAATGCTTGGTTTCTCAAAAATTTAACATTTTTACAAAGGGTTCAAGCAGAAAATACCCCACAAAATTTGAAGCCCAATTTCTCCCGACTCAGAAAACACCCCATATGGGGGTGAAAGTGCTCTGCTGGCGCACTACAGGTCTCAGAAGAGAAGGAGTCACATTTGGCTTTTTGGAAGCAAATTTGCTCTGGGGCATGCCGCATTTAGGAAGCCCCTATGGTGCCAGGACAGCAAAAAAAAAAAAACACATGGCATACCATTTTGGAAACTAGACCCCTTGGGGAACGTAACAAGGGGTAAAGTGAACCTTAATACCCCACAGGGGTTTCACGACTTTTGCATATGTAAAAAAATATATATATTTTTTACCTAAAATGCTTGGTTTCTCAAAAAAATTACATTTTTACAAAGGGTTAAAGCAGAAAATACCCCAAAGAATTTGAAGCCCAATTTCTCCCGATTCAGAAAACACCCCATATGGGGGTGAAAAGTGCTCTGCTGGCGCACTACAGGTCTCAGAAGAGAAGGAGTCACATTTGGCTTTTTGGAAGCAAATTTGCTCTGGGGGCATGCCGCATTTAGGAAGCCCCTATGGTGCCAGGACAGCAAAAAAAAAAACACATGGCATACCATTTTGGAAACTAGACCCCTTGGGGAACGTAACAAGGGGTAAAGTGAACCTTAATACCCCACAGGGTTTTCACGACTTTTGCATATGTAAAAAAAGATATATATTTTTTACCTAAAATGCTTGGTTTCTCAAAAAATTTACATTTTTACAAAGGGTTAAAGCAGAAAATACCCCCAAAAATTTGAAGCCCAATTTCTCCCGATTCAGAAAACACCCCACATGGGGGTGAAAAGTGCTCTGCTGGCGCACTACTGGTCTCAGAAGAGAAGGAGACACATTTGGCTTTTTGGAAGCAAATTTTGCTCTTGGGGCATGACGCATTTAGGAAGCCCCTATGGTGCCAGGACAGCAAAAAAAAAAAAACACATGGCATACCATTTTGGAAACTAGACCCCTTGGTTAACGTAACAAGGGGTAAAGTGAACCTTAATACACTACAGGGGTTTCACGACTTTTGCATATGTAAAAAAATATATATATTTTTTTTACATATTTTTAACGCACTCCGAATGGTCGCCTGGAAATACGACAGAGCTCAGCGAGAACTCTTCGCATTTGAGGCGGATGTTTGTTACGGACCTAACAGTTACATACATTCAGAGGAAAATACAAGAAAGGAACACCCACATGTGAGAATACTACAAACAGTGCACCCCCTAGGGAGTTCGCTTCATTTATTTTCCAGGAATGGATGAAGTGTACTATGGGGGGAAGAAAATTGCAATTTTAGAACTGATATGCCAATTATTTTCCCAGAATGATGACCCAGAGTACAGCAAAAAGTAAAAATGATGCCCGCCCCAAACCCTATACTCTGAATCATCATTCTGGGAAGGGGATGTGTGGGGCCGTCCCTATTCTGTTACCTCAAATGCGCAACCCGCTCAGGTGGGGAGAGAGCGTTGCACATTTGAGGCAACTGAAAACCTCCAATACTGTTGACTCTGTGTCCCATGACCCATTTTTTAGGGGGAAGAAATAAAAAAGATATTGGGGGTATTGGGAAAAAGGTGTTTTTTTTTTTTTTTTGGGGGGGGGGGGTTGGTATAAAATTTGGAAGACAATGTACTCTGGACTGGTACATTGGAGTCGAATTTTGCGGAGTAAAAATTAGGGCAAAGGATGGAAAATTTAGTACTCCATGGAAGTGTAATACTCCCTGAAGCAGCCTATGCAGAGGCCCGGATGATCGGGGCAAGTGTCGCAGTGAGTGGTGGTGTCCTTCCGAATCCCCCTTTTGCGACACACACTGCATTTCTTCTGAGATCGTCTCTTCTTTCCAGTGTGGGGGATCACACCTGGAAAGTGTTGGCCGGGGATGATCCGGGGACCTGAAGTTCCAGAGGTGCTCTGACCCGTTCTTTGGTGGTCACCAAAGATGAGGGCCTTTAGAACTTCCCCTTGGAACTGCAGTTATGTCCCTGTGTTGCCAGCGTACTTGTACAGTACAAAAGCATTGTACATGGCAACCTGTACCATCTAGACTGCAACTTTTTTGTACCATACCTTTGTTTTCCGCATGGCATTATATGGCTTGAGGACTTGATCAGAAAGATCAACTCCCCCCATATACCGATTGTAGTCCAGAATACAATTGGGCTTGAGGACCAGTCCCACGGTACCTCGCACAGGGACAGGGGTGCTGCCATTCCCATGAATTGTGGTGAGCTTAAGGACATCCCTCTTGTCCTTATACCGGACCAACAACAGGTTCTCATGGGAAAAGGCACGGGACTCACCCCGGGGGATAGGAGTCTGCAGGGGATAGGAAGGAAGGCCTCTTTGATTCTTCCGGACTGTCCCACAAGCCACCGTGGATCTGGCGGCGAGGGATGTAAAGAGAGGGATACTAGTATAAAAGTTATCCACGTAAAGGTGATAACCTTTATCTAGCAATGGGTGCAAAAGGCCCCAAACGATTTTCCCGCTAACACCCAGAGTGAGGGAACAATCTGGGGGTTCAATGCGGGAATCTCGTCCCTCATACACCATAAACTTGCAAGTGTACCCAGAAGGTACTCTGGCAAAGTTTATACATCTTCACGCCATACCGCGCTCGCTTGGTCGGGATGTATTGCCTGAAGCTGAGTCTCCCCTTAAAGCTGATGAGAGACTCATCAATAGCGACCTCCCTTCCAGGGACATAGGCCTCCCAAAATCTGGCCCCGAAGTGATTGATGACCGGCCTGATTTTATACAGGCGGTCATACGCGGGATCAGTTCGGGGGGGACATGCCGCATTATCAGCATAATGCAAACATCTCCGAATGGCCTCGAACCGGGGACGTGTCATGGCCATATTGTAGAGCGGGGTCTGGTACAGGATGTCCCCACTCCAATATTGCCTGACACTGGGTTTTTTAACTAGACCCATATGCAGCGCAAGGCCCCAAAAGGTCCTCATTTCGGCTGCATCGACTGGAGTCCAGCCACCGGGTCTAGCTAAAAGTGAGCCCGGGTTAGCGGCGACGAACTGTTGGGTGTACAGGTTCATCTGTGTAACCATTAGATTAACAAAGTCGTCACTGAAAAAATTTCCGAAAAAGTCCTTTTCAGTGAACCCGGCGATGTTAATTTTGATTCCTGAGTCGCTAACAAACTCAGGAATCACGGGCTCGTGGTCCGCTGGCTCAGCCCAGACAAGTTCTCCGGTACGAGGTACCAGTGACCTTGGCAGGGGGGCTTCACTAGTATGAGCGCCAGGGGGAATCATACTAACATGGGGCACAGGGTCAAGGGCAGAGGAGGTTTGCGGCGCCGCACGGCGGCGTCTCCGCCGCCTTGGTGGCTCATCATCAGAACTAGATGATAAGGAGGATGATGAAATAAGGAAGGTGGGGTCTTCATCGTCCTCTGAGCCGCTCTCAGTGTCGGAAGCAATTATGGCATATGCCTCCTCCGCCGAAAACGCTCTGTGGACCATTTCCCTTCTCTAATGGAGATACGGGTTTGTGTGTGTGTGGGGGGGGGGGGGAAACTTTATTGGTGTATGTGCTGTGTGTGGTGTGGTGCGAGACTACCTCCCTAACCCGCCCTAACCTTCCCTAACCTAACCTAACAAAAATAAACCGGCCTTACAGAAAAAAAATAAAAAGGGGACTTTTTTTAAAAACAAAAAAGGGACTTCTAGCGCAAAAAAGCCCTGCGCCAAGAAAAAGCGTTTATCCAATCAGTGGTGTGCGCACTGATTAGCGCTTGTGGCGGCAGGGGGCGCAGAAGTCACTGGGGGGTCCGGCCACTCAGCCCAGAACAGTGGCTGGTGGCTTGTACACAGACCCCCACACAAAAAACCTGAAAAATAAAATAAAAAAAACGCTTAACCCCGAAAAAATGTACCCGCCTGAACCAAAAAAAAAAAAACGCTGATCAGTGATAAATCACTGACAGCGGTGGGACAGGCTGCACACACAGGTACGGTCCGTCCACACAGTACACGCCTGCTACTGGTGGCACGGACCGCCTATGGGTGCAAAAAAATAAAATATGCGTTAACCGAAAAAAGTGCCTGTACCAATAAAAAAAAAACGCTGATCAGTGATAAATCACTGACAGCGGTGAGGCACGCCGCACACACAGGTAAGGTCCGGCCACACAGTACACACCTGCTACTGGTGGCACGGACCGCCTATGGGTGCAAAAAAGCGCTAGAAAACGTGAAAAAAAGTGCCGGCACCACAAAAAAAAAAACGCTGATCAGTACTACGGGACTGATCAGCAGTGGGTGGGCTTTAACAAACGGTGGCGGACCGCTCTTTTATAACTAAGAGGGTCCGCACACACGCTTAGGGGGAAAAAAAAAAAAAGATCTGCGCCAAAAAAAAAAAGGCTGGCGGCAGACCGCAGCGACCCAGCAGGGCCGGGGTCACGCAGCTAAAGGTGCTACGGACCCACGGACACCCACTGAGGTACGCTGAAAAAAAAATGTAAAAACTTTTTTTTTTTTTTTAACCCTAGCCTGTCCCTACCTAAATCTAAAGCTATCCCTGGGGATTTCTGTGCCAAGGGGCCACAGAAAGGGGGCAAAGGGCACATTTTTCACACTGAGTGGAATGGCGGGCAGAACGGAGCAACGTGCTCCTAGCCCCCACCATCCCCTCCTATTACATTGTGATTGGTGTGGCCACTTTGGCCACCCAATCACAACTGTACTGAGGGGGGTGGCCACAATGCCAGCCCCCAGTACAGCATGGATGGTGATTGGTGGTGTATACTAAACCACCAGTCACCATCTATATCCGGGTCACAGGGTCACACGTGACCCTGATGACCCGGAACCGCTGCAGAATGCCGGTAAGTAGTTACCGGCGTCCTGCAGCGATCGCCGGTATAGGAGGTCCTCCGGAGCCGGATGTCTACTGATTGAAATCAGTAGACATCCGGCTCCGATCTCCGCCCGGCGAGCGGCGGGGAACGGAATCACAGCACATCGCTCATCTGAATTGATGAGTGATGTGCTGCGATCGCCGACATGGGGGTCCTGATGACCCCCCTGGGCGATATGCCGAGATGCCTGCTGAACGATTTCAGCAGGCATCCGGCTCCAGTTCCCAACCGGCTAGCGGTGGGGACCGGATTTCCCACGGGCGTATGGATACGCCCTGCGTCCTTAAGGACTCGGAATGCATGGCGTATCCATACGCCCTGCGTCCTGAAGAGGTTAAGGACCAGGGACGTACATTTACGTCATGGGCAGTTCTGGTCCCCGCCGTGCACCGGGCGGGGATCGGAGCGGGATGCCTGCAGAAATCATTCAGCAGGCATCCCGTGCAAATGTCCAGGGGGGTCATCAGACCCCCCCCATGTCGGCGATCACGGCAAATGACAAGTGAATTCACACTTGCTATTTGCGCGATTCCGGGTCATTACGGGTCTATAGTGACCCGGTGAACCGGAATGTAATGGGGATCGCGGGTGTCTAAGACACCCAGGATCCCCCTGAAGCGATAGGAGTGAGGTGGCAGGGTTGCCACCCCTCCTATCCCTGCTATTGGTGGTCTAGATGCGACCACCAATAGCAGATCGGGGGGCGGGGGGGTTTATTTTTGTTTTCCCCATCCTGCCCTACCACAATAGGTGGGGCAGAACGGGGAAACGATGGGGACCGGTGCCGAAAATCCACTTACCGATCCGGGCGGGCGACGGAGGCTGCGGGCGACGGAGATCGGCGGGCGGCGATGACGTGCGGCTGGATCCGACGGAAGCCGGTGAGTTGCCTAGCAACATCTGGAGGGTACAGTTTGAGACCATTATACAGTGATCTCTAACTGTAGCCCTCCAGATCTTGCAAAACTACAACTCCTAGCATGCCCAAACAACTGTTTGCTGTCAGGGCATGCTGGGAACTGTAGTTTTGCAACAGCTGGAGGACCACAGTTTGGAGATCACTTTGCAGTGTTCTCTAAAACTGTAGCCCTCCAGATGTTGCAAATCTGCAAATCCCAGCATGTCCAAACAGCAATCAGCTGTCTCGGCATGCTGGGAGTTGTAGTTGCGTACCTCCAGCTATTGCATAACTACATCTCCCAGCATGCCCTTCGGCGATCAGTACATGCTGGGAGTTGTAGTTTTGCAACAGCTGGAGGCACACTGGTTAGAAAATACTGAGTTAGGTAACAGAACCTAACTGAAGGTTTTCCAACCAGTGTGTCTCCAGCTGTTGCAAAAGTACAACTCCCAGCATGCACGGTCTGTCAGTACATGCTGGGAGTTGTAGTTTTGAAACAGCTGGAGGTTTGCCCCCCCATGTGAACGTACAGGGTACATTCACACAGGCAGGTCTACAGTAAGTTTCCTGCTTCAAGTTTGGGCTGCGGCAAATTTTTCGCTGCAGCTCAAACTCCTAGCGAGAAACTCACCGTAACACGTCAGTGCGAATGTACCCTAAAAAACACTACACTAACACATAATAAAGAGTAAAACACTACATATACACCTCTTACACTGCCCCCCCCCCAATAAAAATGAAAAATGTATTGTATGGCAGTGTTTCCAAAACGGAGCCTCTAGCTGTTGGAAAACAACAACTCCCAGCATTTCCGGACAGCCACTGACTGTCCAGGCATGCTGGGAATTTAGCAACAACTGGAGGCACCCTGTTTGGGAATCACTGGCGTAGAATACCCCTATGTCCACCCCTATGCAATCCCTAATTTAGTCCTCAAATGCACATGGAGCTCTCTCACTTCGGAGCCCTGTCGAATTTCAAGGAAACAGTTTAGGGCCACATATGGGGTATCTCCGTACTCGGGAGAAATTGCACAACAAATTTTGGGGGGCTTTTTCTCCTTTTACCCCTTATGAAAAGGAAAAGTTGGGGCTACACCAGCTTGTTAGTGTAAAAAAATAAAACATTTTACACTAACATGCTGGTGATGCCCTTTACTTTTTATTTTCACAAGCGTTAAAAGGAAAAAAAGACCCCCAAAATTTGTAACGTAATTTCTCCTGAGTACAGAAATACCCCATATGTGGGCGTAAAATGCTCTGCGGGCGCATAACAAGGCTCAGGAGTGAGAGCGCACTATGTACATTTGAGGCCTAAATTGGTGCTTTGCACAGGGGTGGCTGATTTTACAGCGGTTCTGACATAAACGCAAAAAAATAAATACCCACATGTGATCCCATTTTGGAAACAACACCCCTCACGTAATGTAATAAGGGGTACAGTGAGCATTTACGCCCCACAGGTGTCTGACAGATTTTTGGAACAGTGGTCCATGAAAATGAAAAATTTTATTTTTCATTTGCACAGCCCACTGTTCCAAAGATCTGTCAGACACCTGTGGGGTGTAAATACTCACTGCACCCCTTATTAAATTCTGTGAGGGGTGTAGTTTCCAAAATAGGGTCACATGTGGGGGGTCCACTGTTCAGGCACCACGGGGGGCTTTGTAAACGCACATGGCCCCTGACTTCTGTCAGGATCCGGACTGGTATGCAGCGAGGACACTAGTGGTGGATCCTCTGTGTCAGTGGGGTGATGGCGTGGGCCGTACCAGGGGAACGGTGTCTAAGGGGTTACTGGTTTTCACCAGAGCCTGCCGCAAAGCGAGATGGACTTGCAGCGGCAGGTAACCGCCAGGTCGTTCCACCCGATAGCGACTCAACCCCAGCTGACAGCTGAGACAGGCGCGGTACACAGGGACAAGGCAAGAGCAAGGTCGGACGTAGCAGAAGGTCAGGGCAGGCAGCAAGAGTCGTAGTCAGGGGCAACAGCAGAAGGTCTGGTTACACAGGCCTGGGAACACACTAAACGCTTTCACAGGGCACAAGGCAACAAGATCCGGCAAGGACAGGTAGGGGAAGTGGGTTTATATATACATAGCACAGGTGCAGGTACTGATTGGGCCAGCCACCAATTAATGGTGCACTGGCCCTTTAAATTTCAGAGAGCCGGCGCGCGCGTGCCCTAGAGAGCGGGGTCGGGCGCGCCGGGACTGAACAGCCAGAGGATGGGGCAATTGAGGAGATTGGGATGCGACCCGCGGGCAGGCGCGTCCCGCTACGCGGATCGCATCCCCGCCGGTGACACCAGTGCAGCGCTTCCGGTCAGCTCCCGGAACTTCCATTCCAAACAATTTTTTTCCCAAAAGCTCAATGGCGCTCCTTCTCTTCTGAGCATTGTAGTGCGCCAGCAGAGCACTTGACGTCCACACATGGGGTATTTCCACACTCAGAAGAGATGGGGTTACAAATTTTGGGGGGTCTTTTCTGCTATTAACCCTTGCAAAAATGTGAAATTTGGGGGGAAACACACATTTTTGTGAAAAAATTATTATTTTTTTTTTTTACATATGCAAAAGTCGTGAAACCCCTGTGGGGTATTAAGGCTCGCTTTATTCCTTGTTACGTTCCTCAAGGGGTCTAGTTTCCAAAATGGTATGCCATGTTTTTTCTTTTTTGCTGTTCTGGCACCATAGGGGCGTCCTAAATGCGACATGCCCCCCGAGCAAAATTTGCTCTCAAAAAGCCAAATATGACTCCTTCTCTTCTGAGCATTGTAGTTCGCCCATAGTGCACTTCAGGTCAACTTATGGTGTACCTCCATACTCAGAAGAGATGGGGTTACAAATGTTGGGGGGTCTTTTCTGCTATTAACCCTTGAAAAAATGTGAAATTTGGGGGGGAAACACACATTTTAGTGAAAAAAAAATAATTTTTTACATATGCAAAAGTCATGAAACACCTGTGGGGTATTAAGGCTCACTTAATTCCTTGTTATGTTCCTCAAGGGGTGTAGTTTCCAAAATGGTATGGCATGTGTTTTTTTTTTTGCTGTTCTGGCACCATAGGGGCTTCCTAAATGCAACATGCCCCCAAAAACCATTTCAGAAAAACGTACTCTCCAAAATCCCCTTCTAAAATTCGTACTCTCCAAAAGCCCTCTACTGCGCCCACCGAACACTTTACATAGACATATGAGGTATGTGCTTACTCGAGATAAATTGGGCTACAAATATAAGTATACATTTTCTCCTTTTACCCCTTGTAAAAATTCAAAAATTGGGTTAACAAGAGAACATGCGAGTGTAAAAAATGAAGATTGGGAATTTTCTCCTTCACTTTGCTGCTATTCCTGTGAAACACCTAAAGGGTTAAAACGCTGACTGAATGTCATTTTGAATACTTTGGGGGGTGCAGTTTTTATAATGGGGTCATTTGTGGGGTATTTCTAATATGAAGACCCTTCAAATCCACTTCAAACCTGAACTGGACCCTGAAAAATTGTGAGTTTGAAAATTTTGTGAAAAATTGGAAAACTGCTGCTGAACTTTGAAGCTCTCTGGTGTCTTCCAAAAGTAAAAACACCTCAATTTTATGATGCAAACATAAAGTAGACATATTGTATATGTGAATCAACATTTTTTTTATTTGGAATATCCATTTTCCTTACAAGCAGAGAGCTTCAAAGTTAGAAAAATGCAAAATTTTCAAATTTTTCATAAAATTTTGGGATTTTTCACCAAGAAAGGATGCAAGTTACCATAAATTTTTACCACTATGTTAAAGTAGAATATGTCACGAAAAAAACAATCTCGGAATCAGAATGATAACTAAAAGCATTCCAGAGTTATTAATGTTTAAAGTGACAGTGGTCAGATGTGCAAAAAACGCTCTGGTCCTAAGGTGCGAAATGGCCTGGTCCTTAAGGGGTTAAATATAATTTATTTTAAATCTATGTTTGCTTTGGATTTGAGATACCCTCAGCACCGTGCAAACTGTATTGCACAGATGCATATATGTATTTTATTCTGTACCCGGTAATTGCTGTTAAATTTCGCGGGCTTTTTTTGCATAAATCAGTGGCCTCCCACATCTGCCACATCATTGGATCTGACGAAGAGGGGGTCCCACCCCTCGAAACGCGTTATCTGTGATCTACCCTAATAAAATCCCGTTATTATCTCTTAAACTTAACCGTGTCCGGCTACCTCTATACTGCTACGATACAGTCAAGCTAATCCACAGGAGTGAGCGCTCTAACACACCTTTTTTACCACGTGAACCGGAGCCCCGGGGATCTTCATCACTTGCATCCTCCAGACGTCCAGGAATCCCAGGACGCCACGGTGTGAGCTGCACCCCCTGATCTCACTATTCCCTTTGAAACGGGATACAAGCGCGATATGGTGTTGTGCTCACTGCACAACACCAGAAGGTGAGCAAGTTTCTTTCACCTCTTCTTTTTTCTTTTTATCTGAATACATTTACGGCACATTGTTGCGCTTCCCCTTTTGTGTTTCCAATTTTTTTGCATATCAAGCAAAAGTAAAAACCTGTCAACTTTATGATGAAAATATAAAGTAGACATATTGTATCTGTGAATCAATATATCATTTATTTGGAATGTCTGTTTTTGTTACAAGCAGAGAGCTTCAAAGTTAGAAAAATGCAAAATTTTTAATTTTCTCATCAAATTTTGGAATTTTTCACCAAGAAATGATGCAAGCCTCGACAAAAATTTACCACTAACATGAAGTAGAATATGTCACGAAAAAACAATCTCGGAATCAGTATGAAAAGTAAAAGCATCCCAGAGTTATTAATACTTAAAGTGACAGTGGTCAGATGTGCAAAAAATGGCTGGGTCCTTAAGGTGAAAATGGGCTGGTTCCTTAAGGGGTTAAACCCCACTGGCATTTGACAGATCTTTGGAACAGTTGGCTGTGCAAATGAAAAATTTTCATTTTTCTTTTGGCAGACCACTGCTCAAAAAAATCTATCAGACACCTGTGAGATGTAAATGCTCACTGCACTTCTTATTAGGGGTGTAGTTTCCAAAATGGGGTCACATGTGGGGGGGGGGGTTCACTGTTCTGGCACCATGGAGGCCTAAACGCACATGGCCTTCAATTTCAGCCAGATTCTCTCTCCAAAAGCCCAATGGTGCTCCTTCTCTTCTGAGCCCTGTAGTTCACCAGCAGAGCACTTTACATCCACATGTGGGGTATTTTCTGACTCACAAGAGATGGGGGTTACAAATTTTGCGGGGCTTTTTCTCCTATTGTCCCTTGTGAAAATGATAAAATTGGGGTAACAATAGCATTTTAGGGAAAAAAATATATTTTTTTTTATTTTCACCTCCAACTTTAACTAAAATTTGTCAAACACCTGTGGGATGTTAAGGCTCACTATACCCCTTGTTACTTTACGTGAGGGGTGTAGTTTTCTAAATGGGGGTCACATATGGGTGTTTTTTATGTTTATGTCAGAACTGCTGTAACTACCAGCCACCCCTGTGCAAATCACCAATTTAGGCCTCAAATGTATATGGTACACTCTGTTTACACTAACATGCTGGTGTAGACCCAAAATTTACCTTTTCTTAACCCCTTAAGGACATAGGGCGTATCCATACGCCCCCGTTTCCAAGTCCTTAAGGACCGAGGGCTTATGGATACGCCCTGAGCATTTCCGGCCCCCACCGCTAGCCGGAGGGGAGCCGGAGCCGGATGCCTGCTGAAATCGTTTAGCAGGCATCCCGGCATATCGCCCAGGGGGGTCATTATGTCCCCCCATGTCGGCGATTGCCGCAGATCGCTGGACAATTCAGTCCAGCGATCTGCGGCGGATTCCGGGTCAATCGGGTCTCCAGTGACCCGATGACCCGGAATTACTGGCTGATCGGGGCCGTCAGAGACGGCCCCGAACAGCCAGAGTCTGCAGGAGTGAGGTGGCACTGGTGCCACCTCACGATCGCCCTGATTCGTCGGCCGGATTACCGGCCGACCAATCAGGGCGCCTGCTGCGGGTGTCACTCCCGCAACCCGCTCCGCCCCTCTTCCGGAGGACGTGAGCGGGTGCGGGAAGACGACCCCCGGTGCTGGGGACCCCGATCCCCGGCGTCCCTGTTGGGATCGGGGCCCCAGGAGCAGCGGCGGCGACGACGAGGGACTGACCTGTGCGGCGAGGATCGTTGGAGGTGAGTGACAGCCTCCTGCTGTTGCTTAGCATGCTGGGAGCTGTAGTTATGCAACAGCAGGAGGCAGACCACCACAACTCCCAGCATGCCCTTATGGGCATGCTGGGACTTGTAGTTTTGCAACAGCTGGAGGCACATTCTTTCTATGTAAAAGTGTACCTTCAGCTGTTGTGTAACTACAACTCCCAGCTTGCACAATCAGCTAAAGTGCATGCTGGGAGTTGTAGTGGTGCATCTGGTGGTTGCATAACTACAACTCCCAGCATGCCCGTTGGCTGTCGGTGACTGCTGAGAGTTGTAGTTTTGCAACAGCTGAAGGCACACTGAGTTAAGTAGTAAACCAGTGTGTCTCCAGCTGTTGCATAACTACAATCCCCAGCATCCCCAGCCAATGTAGTATGCCTCCGGCTGTTGCATAACTACAAGACCCAGCATGCCCTTCCGCTGTCCGTACATGCTGGGGGTTGTAGCTTTTGCAACAGCTGAAGGCACACTGGTTGCAAAACACTGAGTTTGTTACCAAACTCGGTGTTTCACAACCTGTGTGTCTCCAGCTGTTGCAAAACTACAACTCCCAGCATGCACTGATAGACCATACATGCTGGGAGTTGTAGTTTTGCAACAGCTGGATGTGTCCCCCCCCCAAATGTGAACGTACAGGGTACACTCACATGGGCGGAGGATTACAGTAAGTATCCGGCTGCAAGTTTGAGGTGCGGCAAAATTTCTGTCGCAGCTCAAACTGCCAGCGAGAAACTACTGTGAACTGTGCCCATGCGACTGTACCCTAAAAACACTACACTAACACAAAATAAAATAAAAAATAAAAAACACTACATATACACATACCCCTACACAGCCCCCCTCCCCTCCCCAATAAAAATGAAAAACGTCTGGTACGCCACTGTTTCCAGAACGGAGCCTCCAGCTGTTGCAAAACAACTACTCCCAGTATTGCCAGATAGCCACTGACTGTCCAGGCATGCTGAGAGTTTTACAACAGCTGGAGGCCCCCTGTTTGGGAATCACTGGCGTAGAATACCCCTATGTCCACCCCTATGCAATCCCTAATTTAGGCCTCAAATGCGCATGGCACTCTCACTTTGGAGCCCTGTCGTATTTCAAGGCAACAGTTTAGGGCCACATATGGGGTATCGCCGTACTCGGGAGAAATTGGGCTTCAAATTTTGTGGGGTATTTTCTGCTATTACCCTTTTTAAAAATGTAAAAATTTTGGGAAACCAAGCATATTAGGTAAAAAATAAAAATTTTTTTTACATATACAAAAGTCATGAAACACCTGTGGGGTATAAAGGTTCACTTAACCCCTTGTTACGTTCCCTGAGGGCTCTAGTTTCCAAAATGGTGTGCCATGTGTTTTTTTTTTGCTGTCCTGGCACCATAGGGGCTTCCTAAATGCGGCATGCCCCCAGAGCAAAATTTGCTTTCAAAAAGCCAAATGTGACTCCTTCTCTTCTGAGACCTGTAGTGCGCCAGCAGAGCACTTTTCACCCCCATATGGGGTGTTTTCTGAATCGGGAGAAATTGAGTTTCAAATTTTGGGGGGTATTTTCTGCTATTACACATTTTAAAAATGTAAAATTTTTGGGAAACCAAGCATTTTAGGTAAAATTTTTTTTATTTTTTTTACATATGCAAAAGTCGTGAAACACCTGTGGGGTATTAAGGTTCACTTTACCCCTTGTTACGTTCCCTGAGGAGTCTAGTTTCCAAAATGGTATGCCATGTGTGTTTTTTTGCTGTTCTGGCACCATAGACATATGAGGTATGTGCTTACTCGAGAGAAATTGGGTTTGAAATACAAGTAAAAATTTTCTCCTTTTTACCCCTTGCAAAAATTCAAAAATTGGGTCTACAAGAACATGCGAGTGTAAAAAATGAAGATTTTGAATTTTCTCCTTCACTTTGCTGCTATTCCTGTGAAACACCTAAAGGGTTAATACACTTACTGAATGTCATTTTGAATACTTTGGGGGGTGTAGTTTTTATAATGGGGTCTTTTATGGGGCATTTCTAATAAGAAGACCCTTCAAATCCACTTCAAACGTGAACTGGTCCATGAAAAATAGCGAGTTTGAAAATTTTGTGAAAAATTTCAAAATTGCTGCTGAACTTTGAAGCCCTCTGGTGTCTTCCAAAAGTAAAAACTCATAAATTTTATGATGCAAACCTAAAGTAGACATATTGTATAAAAAAAAAAATATTTTGAATATCCATTTTCCTTACAAGCAGAGAGCTTCAAAGTTAGAAAAATGCAACATTTTCATTTTTTTCATCAAATTTGGTGATTTTTCACCAAGAAAGGATGCAAGTTACCATAAAATTTTACCACTACGTTAAAGTAGAATATGTCACGAAAAAACATTCTCGGAATCAGAATGATAACTAAAAGCATTCCAGAGTTATTAATGTTTAAAGTGACAGTGGTCAGATGTGCAAAAAACACTCTGGTCCTTAAGGTGAAAAAGGGCTCAGTCCTTAAGGGGTTAAGGGGTAAAAGAAGAGAAAAAAAATTTGTAACCCAAAACTGTTGCCTTGAAATATGAGAGGGCTCCAAAGTGAAAGAGCACCATGTGCATTTGAGGCCTAAATTAGGGATTTGTATCGACCTCCAAATTACCCTACAGCAGTGCTTCCCAAATAGGGTGTCTCCAGCTGTAGCAAAACTCCCAGCATGCCAGGACAGTCAATGTTCTGGCCCCTGTATCACCCCCCTGTGTGTGTGGGGGGGGGGGGGGGGGGCTGGAGAGGGGGGGACCTGTCATGTGGGGGGCTGTTATGTGGGGTGGGGGGTGGCCTCTAAAGAGAGAAGACCTGCTGTTACTACTTTGTAAGAGAGGGCACTTTGGTTTTCTTTTATTGCAATTTAAGTTGTTAGTTAATGAAAAATAATAAATATTGTTTTATATATAACTACAGTTAAGGGGAATGTTTTATCAGTTATTCTGCCTAAACATCGGGCAGCATAAAACTGGTGCAGACATCACGATCCCAGGACACCAGGAAAAACACTGAGACACTCGGTCATTCAGAGTCATCTTAGATTGAAAATCGTGCTGAAACCCCGGAAATGAGTCCCTGGGGCTGGTCCCAGCGGGGCGGGTGACGCATCTCTCCCTATGCCAATGGTCTCCAAACTGTGGACCTCCAGCTGTTGCTTAACTAAAACTCCCAGCAAAACTACAACTCCCAGCATGCCCAGACCATTTTTGGAACAACTAGCAGTCCACAGTTTGTAGCCCTAGTCCCTATACAGTTACATTCCTGGCTTCTGCACTACTACTGGAATTGTGTTCCTGGTATCTGGCACTTCCGGGTCAGGTGACGTCATATAACTAGCCATCCAATCAGAGGCTGAGGCTGGACATTGCTTCGGCCCATAACTGAATGAGCAGCTGTGTAACGTCACCTAACCCAGAAGCGCTGGACACTGGGAACTGAATTTCGTGATTCTGGCGGTAGCGCAAGAGCAAGGAAGAGAGGGTTTTTTTATACTGTCTTCCCCAAGCGTTAATACCACATTTCTGCCACAACATAGCTTTCTTATGGAGGCCTGGCAAATCAAATGTCAGGCTTCCCTGTCCCTTCCCTGCTGCCGGCGGCTGCCACAATGACACAATGCTGTTGGGCTGGTATGATCATTTTTTCAGGGTTGGTTTTTATCCCCAGTTCTGCCCTGGGTGGAGAGAGATATATCTAGCTAAGGCTGCATTCACACCACAATTGTTACAAACCGGATCTGGCTGGGAGATGTGAAAACCAGGCGCTCCCGTATCTCAGCCGGACCCGGACCACATCTCGTTTGGATGAGCCGACCGGAGTCAGATAATGTCTCCAGTCGGCTCAGTTTTGCCCCGTATCCAGATTTGTGACCGTACTTAAAACTGTAGTATACCACGGTTTTAAGTCTGGTCACAAAACCGGATATGGGGCAAAAATAAGCCGACCGGAGTCACTATTTCACTCCGGTCGGCTCATTCAAATGAGATGAGATGGGGGCCGGGTCCGGCTGAGATACGGGAGTGCCTGGTTTTCACATATCCCTATCGGATCCGGTCCCGTATGTAACAATCGTGGGGTGAATACAGCCTAATGTGGAATGGAGGTAGAAGTGGGAAGAAGCCTGCCTACCTACCTAATATATTAAGGCTGAACATTTACTTAGCTAAGAAGGGGAGAGGGAAGGGGGGCACCTTTGTAGTGTTGGTATCTATCTGTATATGATCACTGTATGGAGTTAACCTTGGTCTTTTTTCAGTAGCAGTGTGGGGATATTAGTCATTCTGCGGTGATACTGGTCATGATGTGGCGGTATTACTTACATAGTTACATAGTTAGTACGGTCGAAAAAAGACATATGTCCATCAAGTTCAACCAGGGAATTAAGGGGTAGGGGTGTGGCGCGATATTGGGGAAGGGATGAGATTTTATATTTCTTCATAAGCATTAATGTTATTTTGTTCCAGGAATGTATCTAATCCTGTTTTAAAGCTGTTAATTGTTCCTGCTGTGACCAGTTCCTGAGGTAGACCGTTCCATAAATTCACAGTCCTCACGGTAAAGAAGGCGTGTCGCCCCTTGAGACTAAACTTTTTCTTCTCCAGACGGAGGGAGTGCCCCCTCGTCCTTTGGGGGGGTTTCACCTGGAACAGTTTTTCTCCATATTTTTTGTATGGGCCATTTATATACTTATATACGTTTATCATATCCCCCCTTGAACGTCTCTTCTCAAGACTAAACAATTGTAACTCCTTTAATCGCTCCTCATAGCCAAGATGTTCCATGCCCCATATTAGTTTAGTCGCGCGTCTCTGCACCCTTTCCAACTCCGCAGTGTCCCTTTTATGGACAGGTGCCCAAAACTGAACAGCATATTCCAGGTAAGGCCGTACCAATGCTTTATAAAGGGGGAGTATTATGTCCCTGTCCCTTGAGTCCATGCCTCTTTTGATACATGACAATATCCTGCCGGCTTTGGAAGCAGCAGCCTGACATTGTGCTATTCTGTAGTCTGTGATCTACAAGTACACCCAGATCCTTCTCTACCAGTGACTCTGACAGTTTAATCCCCCCTAAGACATACGACGCATGCAGGTTATTAGTACCCAGATGCATAACTTTACATTTATCCACATTGAACCTCATTTGCCAAGTGGATGCCCAGACACTTAGTCTATCCAAGTCATCTTGTAACCTATACACATCCTCTATAGACTGTACCGTGCTACAAAGCTTGGTGTCATCTGCAAAGATAGAAACAGAGCTGTTAATACCATCCTCTATATCATTGATAAATAAATTAAACAACAGCGGGCCCAGTACTGAACCTTGGGGTACACCACTAATTACCGGGGACCAATCAGAGTACGAATCATTGACCACCACTCTCGGGGTACGATCCATGAGCCAGTGTTCAATCCAGTTACAAACTAAAATTTCCAAACCCAAAGACCTTAACTTACCTGTCAAACGTCTATGAGGGACAGTATCAAATGCTTTAGCAAAATCCAGAAACACTATATCCACAGCCATTCCTCTATATACAGAGCCCCCCTCTATATACACAGCCCCCCTCTATATCCACAGCCATTCCTCTGTCAAGGCTTCTACTCACCTCTTCATAAAAGCAAATTAGATTGGTTTGACAACTTCTATCCTTAGTAAACCCATGCTGGCTATCACTTATAATACTATTATCCCCTATGTATTCCTGTATGTAATCCCTTATAAGTCCTTCAAACAATTTACCCACAATGCACGTTAAACTTACCGGTCTATAGTTTCCTGGGGAAGACCTAGAGCCCTTTTTGAAGATTGGCACCACATTCGCCTTGCGCCAGTCCCTTGGAACAATACCAGACACCAGTGAATCTCTAAATATCATGAACAGGGGTACAGATATTATTGAACTTACCTCTCTAAGAACTCTTGGGTGTAGTCCATCCGGTCCTGGGGATTTGCTTACATTTATATCACTTAACTTACCTTGTACCATCTCTACATTAAGCCAGTTCAGTACATTACATGATGTGTTACCAGCACTGACCTGTACATGATGTGTTACCAGCACTGACCTGGCCAATGTCAGCTCCTTTTTCCATAGTGTATACAGAACTAAAGAACCCATTCAGTAGCTCCGCCTTCTCTTGATCGCCTGTGACAACCTCCCCATTATCATTATTAAGGGGTCCTACATGCTCTGTCCTTGGTTTTTTTGCATTTATATATCTAAAAAAATATTTAAGATTAGTTTTGCTTTCTTTGGCCACCTGTCTCTCATTTTGAATTTTTGCTGTTTTTATTACATTTTTACAAATTTTATTAAGCTCCTTGTACTGTTTAAATGTTATATCTGACCCATCAGATTTGTATTTTTTGAAGGCTATTTTTTTTGTTGTTTATTGCTCTTTTAACATCATGTGTCAGCCATGTAGGATTTAGTTTTAATCGTTTATATTTGTTCCCCTTTGGTATATATTTAGCTGTATAGTTATTTAGAGTTGATTTAAAGATGTCCCATTTACCTTCTGTATCAGTATTTGAGAACACCTCCCCCCAGTCTATGTCCTGTAGTGCAGCCCTCAGCCCAGGGAAGTTTGCCTTTTTAAAGTTATATGTTTTTGCCTTCCCCGCCTGTCTTTGTTTTCTACATTTTAAGTCAAAAGTAACTATATTGTGGTCGCTATTGCCAAGGTTTTCCCGCACAGTTACATTACCAACCACCTCTGCGTTGTTGGAAATGATCAGATCCAACAAGGCATCACTTCTTGTTGGGTCCTCCACAAACTGGCCCATAAAATTATCCTGCAATAAATTTAGGAATTGTCGCCCCTTTGTAGTTTTAGCCAAACCCGGACCCCAATCTATATCTGGATAGTTAAAATCTCCCATTATTACCACTGTACCTGCCCGGGCGGCCCTCTCTATTTGTTTATGAAGCCGAACTTCTATCTCTTCAGTGATATTAGGGGGTCTGTAGATTACCCCAAATATTATTTTTTCAGTATTTCCCTCCTTTTGTAATTCTACCCACAGTGATTCCACCTCCTCAGAATCATCACACACTATGGCATCGTTCACACTGACTTTCATACCACTTCTTACATACAGACAGACTCCACCACCTTTTCTGTTCATTCTATCCTTGCGAAACAATGTAAACCCCTGCAGATTGACAGCCCAGTCATGTGAGGAGTCCAGCCATGTCTCAGTGACCCCAACTATATCAATATGTTCCTCCAGTATCAAGGCCTCAAGCTCCCCCATTTTATTTGCTAGGCTTCTGGCATTTGTGAACATACACTTTACATTTCCATCCTTTATGTTATTGGGGTTAATGGGATTCAAGGGTGTAAGTTTTATTTTCCTATGAAGCTTATTCCTATTAACTATTCTAACCCCTCCCTCCGCTCCACCCCCAGGTACATTTATAATTCCCACCTCTCTATCTACACTATCTTCCCCCTCTTTGCTGTAGGTTCCCTCCCCCCAAGTCCCTAGTTTAAACACTCCTCCACCCTTCTAGCCATCTTCTCCCCACTTGTCCCTTGTATACTGATGTTGATCATTTCAATCTCAGTTCACAGGATTTGGTCAGTAACAGTATGACGGTAATATGTATGGGGATAATATTCCTCCTTGTATACTGGTAATATTGGTCTCAGTATACAGGATTTGGCTAGTAACAGTATGATGGTAATATGTATGGGGATAATATTCCTCCTTGTATACTGGTATTATTGGTAATATTACTCTCAGCATATAGGATTTGGTCAGTAACAGTATCATGGTAATATGTATGGTGATAATTTTCCTCCTTGTATACTGGCATTATTGGTAATATTGCTCTCAATAAACCGGATTTTCACATATAACCTTTTTAAAACATTGCTGCCATTTTTCATTATAAGCAGGGCCGGTGTTAGAGTGGGGCAAACCAGGCAATTGCCTAGGGCCCCCATCCCCCAGGGGGCCCACTGCCGGCTGCTCAGTAGGGGGGGGGGGGCCAACTGTTTTAAAGTGGCCGCAGCGTTGGCTTCTTGTTAAAGATTAGCAGTCCGGCCGTGGCCACTTTAAAACAGTGACCAGCTCCGGTCCCCGGGCCCGCAGGGGGGCCCCGTCACATTCGGGACATCCCTGTGTCCCGAAAAATCTTTTCAGGCCACAAGGATGCCCCGTTTACTTCATAGCGGCCCCGCGTTAACTTTAAAAACGCTGGGGCCGTTGGGAGGAAGCGCACGCAGTGACGACACTGACATCACGTGCGTGCGCCCATAGCAACAGTACAGCAGAGCGCAGCAGTGAGGAGGACGCGCGGGTATGGTAAGTGACCTGCGGTCATCTTCAGTGTTCCGACCGCCGCTCCCGGGATGGCCCATAGGCCATAGCAGTAGATCGTGACCGGGATGGCCCATAGGCTATAGCAGTAGATCATGACCCAGGAGCGGTGGTCGGAATACTCAAGTGGGGCAGTAAACAGGCATACAGCCTCCATCCATACACTGTATATGGCTGAAGGCTGTATGTCTGTAGGGGAACATACTGCACTTAATGTGGGGGAACTATACTGCACCTAATGTGGGGGAACTGTACTGCACCTAATGTGAGGGAGCTATACTGCACCTAATGTGGAGGTAACTGTACTGCACCTAATGTGGAGAGCTATACTGTACCTAATGGGGGAACTATACTGCACCTAATGTGGGGGAACTATACTGCACCTAATGAGGGGGGGGGGGGGACTATATACTGCACCTAATGTGGGGGAACTATACTGTCAACCTAATGTGGGGAGCTATACTGCACCTAATGTGGAGGGAACTGCACTGCACCTAATGTGGAGAGCTATACTGCACCTAATGTGGGGAACTATACTGCACCTAATGTGGGGAGAACTATACTGCACCTAATGTGGGGAGAACTATACTGCACCTAATGTGGGGAGAACTATACTGCACCTAATGTGGGGAGAACTATACTGCACCTAATGTGGGGGAACTATACTGTACCTAATGTGGGGAGAACTATACTGCACCTAAAGTGGGGGAACTATACTGCACCTAATGTGGGGGAACTATACAGCCAACCTAATGTGGGGGAACTATACTGCAGGGGAACTATACTGTACCTAATGTGGGGAGAACTATACTGAACCTAAAGTGGGGGAACTATACTGCACCTAATGTGGGGGAACTATACAGCCAACCTAATGTGGGGGAACTATACTGCAGGGGGACTATACTGCACCTAATGTGAGGGACTATACTGCACCTAATGTGGGGGAACTATACTGCACCTAATGTGGGGGACTCTACTGTGGGGGACTATACTGCACCTAATGTGGGGGAACTATACTGCACCTAATGTGGGGGAACTATACTGCACCTAATGTGGGGGACTATACTGCACCTAATGTGGGGGACTATACTGCACCTTATGGGGGGAAACTATACTGCACCTAATGTGGGGAGAACTCTACTCCACCTAATGTGGGGAAACTATACTGCACCTAATGTGGGGGAACTATACTGCACACCTAATGTGGGGGAGCTATACTCTTTACCTAATGTGGGGGGAACTATACAAAAATATAAAATTGTACTATTTTGATCCCTATAACTCTTATTTTTCTGTATATGGGGATGTGAGGGTCATTTTTTGCGCTGTGATTTGTAGTTTTTATCGGTACCATTTTTGTTTTGATGGGACTTTTCAATAGCTTTTTAGATATCTCCAAAATATCCTTATAACGACCCATTAGGGTATGTTCACACTACAGTGTGTGAACGGAATCTCCGCTCGCTGAATTCAGTGAGCGGAGATTCAGACGGGCAGCCGGCGGTGGCGGTAGGACCGGGCGGCACTGAGCCGTCACCATTGACAGCTATGCAGTGCTCGCGGACTTCCGTGCAAAGAATGAACATGTTCTTTCTTTGCGCGGAACAATTTCAGCGGCGGAATTGTCCGCCGCTGAAATTCCGCAGTGTGAATGGGTCTTGCGGAGACCCATTCACACTAATGTTAAGTTCACACCGCGGAATTCGGCTCGCGGAATTACCCCCGTGGAATTCCGCGGGAATTCCGTAGTGTGAACATACCCTTAGAGAGAAAAAATAGGACTACATTTTCCCTCCTTCTCATAATAGTCTGCAATTTTAGTGCTAAAAAGTACCTAAAAAAAAAAAAAGTGCCCAACCCCTATCTTGCTCAGCTAACGTTAAAGAAACATATTTCATTCTCGTGCTTTCCTGCCCCAAAGTAGTGAATTTAATAAAGAAATAAGAGCTTGGAACCATTTTTCTGATATCCATACAGTATAGAAACATAGAATGTGTCGGCAGATAAGAACCAATTGGCCCATCTAGTCTGCCCAGGGGCGGATCCAGAGTCTAGTCTCGGGAGGGGCACTATCAGAATATTTTGTGTTGGTGGAGAGAAAATAAGATTTGTTGCTCACGTAACTGTATCATACAGGAATTTGGCATGGAAATTCTGCTGCAGCATAGTCCCGTTGAATTCAACAAGATTCTGCTGCACTGTGCACACAACGGAATTTCCATGCCAGATTATTTTTTTACAGCACGGAAATTCCCATTACTGTATCTGCAGAAACAATGAACCCGTTCAATCTTTCTGCAGACACCGCACAAAATGCATAGCCTTCTAGGAGATGGCTGTCCGCACAGAGATTCTCTGTACAGAAATTCTGTAGCGTGAACATGGCCTTAGAATACAAACAGATATATAAATATTACAAAGATCATAAGACATTTTAAGCAGTTTATGTACAATATAATAGAATGTGTACATAAACAGGGCTTTATATAGGACACATGGTCACACATTTAGACTGGAAGAAAGGGGATTTTTCTAAGGCAAAGGAAGATGTTTTTTACACAAAAAACAATAAAGATGTGGAATCCTCTGCCTGCAGATGTGTTTTTTGAGAGAGTCTGAACAGACGTTTAAAGAGCAACTGGATGAATACTTGCAAAAACAGAACATTAAAGGGGTACTCCGGGGAACTAAATCCATAGCCCATTCTTTCCCTCTCACCAACCTATGAATGTGTCTAAATATAATTCAGTAGCTATATACAACAGTTTTCCTCTTTCAGCTGTCACTCACATGCAGGAAGTGAGAGAAAAATTCATTTTTTAGATCCACGTTGTCTCCTCAGTGAAAGCAGCCCCTCCCATCAAGACAACATCACCTGATCTATGTCTGATTTCTGATTGGGCTAGCACAGACAGGGGTTATTTACTGTAAGAGCATTAAGACTGTGGAACTCTCTTCCAGAGGAGGTGGTCATGGTGAACTCAATAAAAGAGAACAGAACGTTGATCCAGGGATTTATTCTGATGCCATATTTGGAGTCGGGAAGGAATTTATACCTCTAGTATGAGGGTTTTTTGCCTTCCTCTGGATCAACTCAGTAGGAACTCATTAGGGATATAAGATGAATTTTATGAACTCTGGTCTTTTTTCACACCAATAAAATAGTAATCACAGCCCTGGGAGTATAATACAGACCTATTACTGTCTGGGATCCCTATCTTTCAACCCCTGCCTCAAAACGTTGTATATCCTGTATTCCCATATATATATTAATGCAACACATTTAGTGTCCCCCCACAATATTTTCGCTCAAACTGTCCCATATAAACTTTATGAAAAAGAATACACCTCGAAAAGTGTATATATAAATACCGTATTTTTCGTCCTATAGGACGCACCGGCGTATAAGATGCACCCAATTTTTAGGGGCAAAATCTAAAAAAATAAAGATTTTGAACCCAATAGTGGTCTTCAACCTGCGGACCTCCAAATGTTGCAATACTACAACTCCCAGCATGCCCGGACAGCCGTTGGCTGTCCGGGCATGCTGGGAGTTGTAGTTTTGCAACATCTGGAGGTCCGCAGATTGAAGACCATTGCATAGGAGGTAATACTCACGTGTCCCCGCCGCTCCGGACCCGTCACCACTGCCCTGGATGTTGCTCCATCGCTGTCGCCGTGTCCCCATCTCTCCGGAACGTCTCTGCTGCCGGCCGGGTATCCTCGCTCTCCGTCGCCGTCATCACGTCGTTATGCACGCCGACGCACGTACGCGACGACGTGATGACGAGGAAGGAGAGCGCCGGCCATACAGGGCATCCCTGAACGGAGAAGACACCGAGGAGGCAGGTAAGGTCCCTCCCGGTGTCCTGTAAGCACTAACCCGGCTATTCAGTCGGGCTGTTCGGGACCGCCGCGGTGAAATCGCGGCGGTCCCGAACAGCCCGACTGAACAGCCGGGTTAGTGTCACTTTCCCTTCAGACGCGGCGGTCCGCTTTGATCGCCGCATCTGAAGGGTTAATACAGGGCATCACCGCGATCGGTGATGTCCTGTATTAGCCGCGGGTCCCAGACGTTGGTGGCCGCAGGGACCGCCGCGAAAGGGGTGTATTCGCCGTATAAGACGCACCGACTTTTTCTCCCCAGTTTTGGGGAAGAAAAAGTGCGTCTTATACGGCGAAAAATACGGTACTTACTTACTGCTCCCCTTGCCCCGCTCCCTCACACCAACCGGTACCTATGGTCGCCCTTTTCTCCCTTATTGAACCCCATATCCCCCTGTCATACTAATGGTGCCCCTCAAAGTGCCCCATAATATTGATGACCAACCTTTTCATAGTCTGCTCCGGGTCCCCATGGGCTCCCACTCTGTCAGAGAAAATAAGATATCATAAAACAGCCCTGTGTTTCCAGCTTCCTCTTCCTTTGCGCTGCTTCACCAGGCTGAGCTTGGGCTCCGTCACTCTGTGACCATCCTGATGCCACATGTCTACACAGCCCATCCCTGCTCGAGGGTTGATGTCACCCGATGTGGCAAAAAAAGGTGTCACCCCATACCCCTTTTTCCCCCAAAGTAATTTTTTAGCCTGTTGTGATGCCCGCGGTGTAGCACGTTGCAGAAAATAATTTCCAGTATAATAATTAAATGTATCAACTGTCACAGAATGGGAAGGTGCAGAAGAAATTTTTACCATTTAATACTACAGCTCCCAGAATCACCTAAGCAGTGGTAAGGTTATGCTGGGAGTTGTAGTTTCACTCGTCATAACTGTAGAACTTGCAAGTGACTCCAGCTCTGATGGGACATAGTGAGAAGAATACACAATGATATCAGTGACTACAGGTGACGTCTTCTCTATAGTCTTTCCTTATCTAATTCAGATGGTACATACCGCCAGGACTTTGTCAGCTAAGTCTTCTTTCTGAAGAAAATGATGCCCAGATGGCTCCTTAATTTGTCAGTGAATTCTGATCCTCTATATGAAAACAATAATTATTATAATAAAGCTAAACACTGTACCTCTGAATATAACATTACCACACACTGTACCCTCTGAATATAATACTACCACACACTGCACTCTCTGAATATAATACTACCACACACTGCACTCTCTGAATATAATACTACCACACACTGCACTCTCTGAATATAATACTACCACACACTGCACTCTCTGAATATAATACTACCACACACTGTGTTCTCTGAATATAATACTACCACACACTGCACTCTCTGAATATAATACTACCACACACTGCACTCTCTGAATATAATACTACCAGACACTGCACTCTCTGAATATAATACTACCACACACTGCACTCTCTGAATATAATACTACCACACACTGCACTCTCTGAATATAATACTACCACACACTGCACTCTCTGAATATAATACTACCACACACTGCACTCTCTGAATATAATACTACCACACACTGCACTCTCTGAATATAATACTACCACACACTGTGTTCTCTGAATATAATACTACCACACACTGCACTCTCTGAATATAATACTACCACACACTGCACTCTATGAATATAATACTACCAGACACTGCACTCTCTGAATATAATACTACCACACACTGCACTCTCTGAATATAATACTAGCACATACTGTGCTCTCTGAATATAATACTACCACACACTGTGCTCTCTGAATATAACACTACCACACACTGTGCTCTCTGAATATAATACTACCACACACTGCACTCTCTGAATATAATACTACCACACACTGCACTCTCTGAATATATTACTAGCACATACTGCGCTCTCTGAATATAATACTACCACACACTGTGCTCTCTGAATATAATGCTACCACACACTGCACTCTCTGAATATATTATTAGCACATACTGCGCTCTCCGAATATAATACTACCACACACTGCACTCTCTGAATATAATACTACCACACACTGTGCTCTCTGAATATTACTAGCACATACTGCGCTCTTTGAATATAATACTACTACACACTGCACCTTCTGAATACAATACTGTAATGTATTGTGGCCCATAAATATCGTAGTACCCCAGAAATTCCTTCATAATATAAACCATAGCTCTAAAATGCAAAACATTCTATGCCCCTCATAAATAGTAATAATGCCCAATCTTGTCCCCCACATATAATAATTATGACCCGTCCTGCACCCTCACATAATAATAATGTCTGACCTGTTTCCCCCAGATAATAATACCCTCTGTCCTGTGCCCCTCACATATGCCTCCTGTGCCCCTTACACATAATGCCCCCGTCATGCCCCCCTCCCATATAATGCCCCCTGTCCTGTGCCCCAACATATAATGCCCCGTCATGCTCCCCTAACATATATTGCCCCGTGCTGTGCCCCTCACATATAATGCCCCCTGTGATGTGATCCTCACATATAATGCCCCCTGTCCTGTGCCACAACATATAATGCCCCTGTCAGGGGATCATGACAGAGGCATTATATGTTGGGGCACAGGACGGGGGCATTATATGTGAGGGGAGCATGATGGGGGCATTATATGTTGGGGCACAGGACATGGGGCAATATATGTGAGGGGAGCATGACGGGGGCATTATGTGCAAGGGGTACAGCACAGGGGGCATTATATGTTAGGGGAGCATGACATAATGCCCCCCTGTGATGCCCCTCAAATATATTGTGCCCCTTACGTATGATGCTCCCCTGTGGGGCTGGACTGGGGGCATTCTATGTGAGGGTCACATCACAGTGGGCATTATATGTTGGGGCACAGGACAGGAGGCATTATATGTGAGGGTCACATACAGGGACATTATATTTTGGGGCACAGGACAGGTGGCATTATATGTGAGGGTCACATCACAGGGGGCATTATATGTTGGGGCACAGGACAGGAGGCATTATATGTGAGGGTCACATACAGGGACATTATATGTTGGCGCACAGGACAGGTGGCATTATATGTGAGGGTCACATACAGGGACATTATATGTTGGGGCACAGGACAGGAGGCATTATATGTGAAGGTCACATACAGGGACATTATATGTTGGGGCACAGGACGGGGCATTATATGTGAGGGTCACATACAGGGACATTATATGTTGGGGCACAGGACGGGGCATTATATGTGAGGGTCACATACAGGGACATTATATGTTGGGGCACAGGACGGGGCATTATATGTGAAGGTCACATGATGAGAGCATTATATGAGGGACACAGCACAGGGGACATTATATGTTAGGGGAGCATGGCGGGGGCATTATATGTTGGGGCACAGCACAGGGGGCATTATATGTGAGAGACACATGACAGGGGTCAGTGCTCTTAACATATAATGCCCCCTGTCATAGGCCGCTCACATTAAATTTCTCCTTTCCTGTGCCACATAATTGCCACCTGACCCCAGTGCCATAGTTGACTCTTTTAAACAGAAAAAAAAATTTACACTTAGATTTTGTTCCCCCGCCAAAATCTTCTTCTTACTGGCAGCGTCACACAGGCAGCTCAGTGTGCACTGCAGACGAGCCGAGCGACGAGCCGCGGGGACGGGATCTTCCGGCCCCGGCGCGATAATGTGGTGTCATCGCGCCGGCCTGTCAGCAGCACTTTGTATAGAGTCCCCGTTGCCCCCCCCCCCCCCCCCCCCTGGATCCTCCACTGAGTCTGCCCAATAATCTGAATCCTATCAATAGTCCCTGGCCCTATCTTATATGAAGGATAGCCTTATGCCTATCCCATGCATGTTTAAACTCCACTGTATTTGCAGCGACTAGTGTTGTTCACGAATATTCGCAATTCGAATTTTATTCGCAAATATTGCGAATATAGCACTATATATTCGTAATTACGAATATTCGCTTATTTTGTTTGCACATATGTGAAAATTTGTGCGCATATGTGCAAATTTATGCACATATGCGCATATTTGCGAATATTGAGCCATCCCTTCATTAACCCCTTAAGGACGCAGGACGTAAATGTACGTCCTGGTGAGGTGGTACTTAACGCACCAGGACGTACATTTACGTCCTGTGCATAACCACGGGCATCGGAGCGATGCCCGTGTCATGCGCGGCTGATCCCGGCTGCTAATCGCAGCCAGGGACCCGCCGGAAATGGCTGACGCCCGAGATCTCGCGGGCGTCCGCCATTAACCCCTCAGGTGCCGGGATCAATACAGATCCCGGCATCTGCGGCAGTGCGCGATTTCAATGAATGATCGGATCGCCCGCAGCGCTGCTGCGGGGATCCGATTATTCAGAACGCCGCACGGAGGTGCCCTCACCTTCCTCCTTCCGGCTCCCGGCGTCTTCTGCTCTGGTCTGAGATCGAGCAGACCAGAACAGAAGATCACCGAAAACACTGATCTGTTCTATGTCCTACACAGATCAGTATTAGCAATCATGGTATTGCTATGAATATTCCCCTATGGGGACTATTCAAGTGTAAAAAAAAATGTAAAAAAATGTAAAAGTAAAAAAAAGTGAAAAATCCCCTACCCCAATAAAAAAGTAAAACGTCATTTTTTTCCTATTTTACCCCCAAAAAGCGTAAAAAATAAATTTAATAGACATATTTGTTATCGCCGCGTGCGTAAATGTCCGAACTAATAAAATAAAATGTTAATGATCCCGTACGGTGAACGTAAAAAAAAGTCCAAAATTGCTACTTTTTTTTACACATTTTATTTAAAAAAATTATAAAAAATGTATTAAAAGTTTTTTAAATGCAAATGTGGTATCAAAAAAAAAGGTAAAGATCATGGCGCAAAAAATGAGCCCTCATACCGCTGCTTATACGAAAAAATAAAAATGTTAGAGGTCATCAAAATAAAAGGATTATAAACATACTAATTTGGTTAAAAAGTTTGCGATTTTTTTTAAGCACAACAATAATATAAAAGTACGTAATAATGGGTATCATTTTAATCATATTGACCCTCAGAATAAAGAACACACGTCATTTTTACCGTAAATTGTACGGCGTGAAAACGAAACCTTCCAAAATTAGCAAAATTGCGTTTTTCTTTTTAATTTCCCCACAAAAATAGTGTTTTTTGGTTGCGCCATACATTTTATGATATAATGAAGTGTGTCATTACAAAGGACAACTGGTTGCGCAAAAAACAAGCCCTCATACTAGTCTGTGGATGAAAATATAAAAGAGTTATGATTTTTAGAAGGCGAGGAGGAAAAAATGAAAACGTAAAAATTAAATTGTCTGAGAACTGTGACTAGTGCATCAACTCTGATTTTTTGTCCATTAAAACCAATAGGCTAATTGTGGTCTATGGGGATCTCACTGCATGTAAGATAAGCAGGACCATCTTGGCAGCACAGTGGGATGGGAGACCGTCACTGGTTCGAGTCCCAGGGTGGACAATGTTACAGTGTTGTGGTTAAACTTAACTTTCCTGGAAAAGCTGTTGAGTTGCCCATAGCAACCAATCAAATTGCTTCCTTCATTTTTCAGAGGCTTTTTCAAAAATGAAAGAAGCGATCTGATTGGTTGCTATGGGCAACTCAGCAGCTTTTCCCCATAGACCACAATGGGCCTACTGGTTTCAATGGGCAAAAAATCACAGAGTTAATGCACTAGACACAGTTCTCTATACCATTAACCTCTTCAGGACATAGGGCGTATGTATACGCCCTGCATTCCGAGTCCTTAAGGACCGAGGGCGTATCCATACGCCCGTGAGAATTCCGGTCCCCACCGCTAGCCGGTTGGGGACCGGAGTCGGATGCCTGCTGAAATCGTTCAGCAGGCATCGCGGCATATCGCCCAGGGAGGTCATTATGTCCGCAGATCGCTGGACAATTCAGCCCAGCGATCTGCGGCGATTCCAGGTCAATCGGGTCTCCAGTGACCCGGTGACCCGGAATTACTGGCTGATCGGGTCCGTCTCTGACGGCCCAGAACAGCCATAGCCAGCAGGGGTGAGGTGGCACTGATTCGTCGGCCCCGGGAGCTGGGGACCCCGATCCCCGCGTCAATGTTGGGATCGGGGCTCCAGGAGCGGCGGCGGCGAGGGACTGACCTGTGTCCTGGAGCAGCAGTAGGAGGTGAGTGACAGCCTCCTGCTGTTGCTTAGCAACAGCTCCCAGCATGCAAAAAGGGCATGCTGGGAGCTGTAGTTATGCAACAGCAGGAGGCAGACAACCACAACTCCCTGCATTAACTTATGGGCATGCTGGGACTTATAGTTTTGCAACAGCTGGAGGCACATTTTTTCTATGGAAAAGTGTACCTTCAGCTGTTGTATAACTACAACTCCCAGCTTGCACAAACAGCTAAAGTGCATGCTGGGAGTTGTAGTGGTGCATCTGCTGGTTGCATAACTACAACTCCCAGCATGCCCGTTGGCTGTCGGTGACTGCTGAGAGTTGTAGTTTTGCAACAGCTGGAGGCACACTGGTTGTGAAACATTGAGTTAGGTCACAAACTCAGTGATACATAACTAGTGTGCCTACAGCTGTTGCAAAACTAAAACTCTCAGTCTGTCAGCGCATGCTGGGAGTTGTAGTTTTGCAATAGCTGGATGATCCCCCCTAATGTGAACGTACAGGGTACACTCACATGGGCGAAGGTTTACAGTAAGTATCCGGCTGCAAGTTTGAGCTGCGGCAAATTTTCTGCCGCAGCTCAAACTGCCAGAGAGAAACTACTGTGAACCCCCGCCCGTGTGACTGTACCCTAAAAACACTACACTACACTACCACAAAATAAAATAAAAAGTAAAAAACACTACATATACACATACCCCTACACAGCCCCCCTCCCCTCCCCAATAAAAATGAAAAACGTCTGGTACGCCACTGTTTCCAAAATGGAGCCTCCAGCTGTTGCAAAACAACTACTCCCAGTATTACCAGACAGCCACTGACTGTCCAGGCATGCTGGGAGTTTTACAACAGCTGGAGGCACCCTGTTTGGGAATCACTGGCATAGAATTCCCCTATGTCCACCCCTATGCAAGTCCCTAATTTAGGACTCAAATGCTAATGGAACTCTCACTTTGGAGCCCTGTCATATTTCAAGGCAACAGTTTAGGGCTACATATGGGGTATCGCTGTACTCGGGAGAAATTGTGTTACAAATTTTGCGGGCTATTTTCTGCTTTTACCCTTTTTTAAAATGTAAAATTTTCGGGAAAACAAGCATTTTAGGTAAAAAACATTTTTTTTTTTTTTACCTATGCAAAAGTCGTGAAACACCTGTAGGGTATAAAGGTTCACTTAACCCCTTGTTATGTTCCCCAAGGGGTCTAGTTTCCAAAATAGTATGCCATGTGTTTTTTTTTTTGCTGTCCTGGCACCATAGGGGCTTCCTAAATGCGGCATGCCCCCAGAGCAAAATTTGCTTCCAAAAAGCCAAATGTGACTACTCCTCTTCTGAGACCTGTAGTGCGCCAGCAGAGCACTTTTCACCCCCATATGGGGCATTTTTTGATTCGGGAGATATTGGGCTTCAAATTTTGAGGGGTATTTTCTGCTATTACCCTTTTTAAAAATGTAAAATTTTTGGGAAAACAAGCATTTTAGGTAAAAATTATTATTATTTTTTTTACATTTGCAAAAGTCATGAAACACCTGTGGGGTATTAAGGCTCACTTTATCCCATGTTACATTCCCCGAGGGGTCTAGTTTCCAAAATGGTATGCCATGTGTTTTTTTTTTGCTGTTCTGGCACCATAGGGGCTTCCTAAATGCAACATGCCCCCCAAAAACCATTTCAGAAAAACGTACTCTCCAAAATCCCCTTGTCGCTCCTTCACTGCTGAGCCCTCTACTGCGCCCGCCGAACAATTTACATAGACATATGACTTATGTGCTTACTCCTTTTACCACTTGCAAAAATTCAAAAATTGGGTCTACAAGAACATATGAGTGTAAAAAATGAAGATTTAGAATTTTCTCCTTCACTTTGCTGCTATTCCTGTGAAACACCTAAAGGGTTAAAATGCTGACTGAATATCATTTTGAATTATTTATATAATGGAGTCATTTATGGGGTATTTCTAATATGAAGACCCTTCAAATCCACTTCAAAACTGAACTGGTCCCTGAAAAATATTGAGTTTGAAAATTTTGTGAAAAATTGGAAAATTGCTGCTGAACTTTGAAGCCCTCTGGTGTCTTCCAAAAGTAAAAACACGTCAATTTTATAATGCAGATGTCAGGATTCGGCAGGCTGGAGGTGGATCCTCTGTGTCAGAGAGGGATTGGCGTGGACCGTACCGGTGGACCGGTTCTAAGTTTCTACTGGTTTTCACTAGAGCCCGCCGCAAAGCGAGATGGTCTTAGTATGGTTGAAAAAAGACATACGTCCATCAAGTCCAACCAGGGAATTGAAGGGAAGGGTGTAAGGGGATAAGGGAAAGGGATGTAGTTTTATTATTCTGCATAAGCATTAATGTTATTTTGTTCCAGGAATGTATCTAACCCTGTTTTAAAGCTGTTAATTGTTCCTGCTGTGACCAGTTCCTGAGGTAGACCGTTCCATAAATTCACAGTCCTCACGGTAAAGAAGGCGTGTCGCCCCTTTAGACTAAACCTTTTCTTCTCCAGACGGAGGGAGTGCCCCCTCGTCCTTTGGGGGGTTTTAACCTGGATTAGTTTTTCTCCATATTTTTTGTATGGGCCATTTATATACTTATATACATTTATCATATCCCCCCTTAAACGTCTCTTCTCAAGACTAAACAATTGTAACTCCTTTAATCGCTCCTCATAGCTAAGATGATCCATGCCCCATATTAGTTTAGTCGCGCGTCTCTGCACCCTTTCCAACTCTGCAGTGTCCCTTTTATGAACAGGCGACCAAAACTGAACAGCATATTCCAGGTGAGGCCGTACCAATGCTTTATAAAGGGGGAGTATTATGTCCCTGTCCCTTGAGTCCATGCCTCTTTTGATACATGACAATATCCTGCCGGCTTTGGAAGCAGCAGCCTGACATTGTGCTATTCTGTAGTCTGTGATCTACAAGTACACCCAGATCCTTCTCTACCAGTGACTCTGCCAGTTTAATCCCCCCTAAGACATACGACGCATGCAGGTTATTAGTACCCAGATGCATAACTTTACATTTATCCACATTGAACCTCATTTGCCAAGTGGATGCCCAGACACTTAGTCTATCCAAGTCATCTTGTAACTTATACACATCCTCTATAGACTGCACCGTGCTACAAACCTTGGAGTCATCTGCAAAGATAGAAACAGAGCTGTTAATACCATCCTCTATATCATTGATAAATAAATTAAACAGCAGCGGGCCCAGTACTGAACCTTGGGGTACACCACTAATAATCGGGGACCAATCAGAGTACGAATCATTGACCACCACTCTCTGGGTACGATCCATGAGCCAGTGTTCAATCCAGTTACAAACTAAAGTTTCCAAGCCCAAGGACCTTAACTTACCTGTCAGACGTCTGTGAGGGACAGTATCAAACGCTTTGGCAAAATCCAGAAACACTATATCCACAGCCATTCCTCTATATACAGAGCCCCCCTCTATATACACAGCCCCCCTCTATATCCACAGCCATTCCTCTGTCAAGGCTTCTACTCACCTCTTCATAAAAGCAAATTAGATTGGTTTGACAACTTCTATCCTTAGTAAACCCATGCTGGCTATCACTTATAATACTATTATCCCCTATGTATTCCTGTATGTAATCCCTTATAAGTCCTTCAAACAATTTACCCACAATGCATGTTAGACTTACCGGTCTATAATTGCCTGGCGAAAACCTAGAGCCCTTCTTGAAGATTGGTACCACATTCACCTTGCGCCAGTCCCTTGGCACAATACCAGACACCAGAGAATCTCTAAATATCATGAACAAGGGTACAGATATTACTGAACTTACCTCTCTAAGAACTCTTGGGTGTAGTCCATCCGGCCCTGGAGATTTGCTTACAGTTACTTTACTTAACTTACCTTGTACCATCTCTACATTAAGCCAGTTCAGTACATTACATGATGTCTTATCAGCACTGACCTGGCCAATGTCAGCTCCTTTTTCCATAGTGTATACAGAACTAAAGAACCCATTCAGTAGCTCCGCCTTCTCTTGATCGCCCGTGACAACCTCCCCATTATCATTATTAAGGGGTCCTACATGCTCTGTCCTTTGTTTTTTGTATTTATATATCTAAAAAAATATTTAGGATTAGTTTTGCTTTCTTTGGCCACCTGTCTTTCATTTTGAATTTTTGCTGTTTTTATTGAATTTTTACAGATTTTATTAAGCTCCTTGTACTGTTTAAATGTTATAGCTGACCCATCAGATTTGTATTTTTTGAAGGCTACTTTTTTGTTGTTTATTGCTCTTTTAACCTCATGCTGCGGCGGTAGCAACCAGGTCATGTCCACCGGTAACGGCTCTACCTCACTGACTGCTGAGAGTGGCGTGGGACAGGAGGACTAGACAGAGGCGAGGTCAGGCGTAGCAGAAGGTCAGGACAGGCGGCAAGGTTCGTAGTCAAGGGTAACGGCAGAAGGTCTGGTAACACTGGTAAGGGCATACACACAAAACGCTTTCACTAGGCACTGAGGCAACAAGATCCAGCAAGTACAGGAAGGGGAAGTGGGTTTTTATAAGCAAGGAGCAGGTAGGAGTTAATTAACACTGATTGGACCAGGCACCAATTAGTGGTGTACTGGCCCTTTAAATCTTAGAGAGCCGGCGCGCTCCCCCTAGAGAGCGGAGCCGCGCCCGCCAGGACATGACAGCCGGGGAACGGGACAGGTGAGTAGATTGGGATGCTACCCGTGAGCGGGCGCATCCCGCTACGCGGATCGCATCCCCACCAGCAGTGACAGTGCAGCGCTCCCGGTCAGCGGGTCTGACCGGGGCGCTGCAGAGAGGAGAACGCTGCGAGTGCTCCGGGTCCCAGTAACAGTACCCCCCCCCCCCTTAGGTCTCCCCCTCTTTTTATCTGCTTGTCCCTTCATACGAGACGAGGCCAGTGGGAGCGACTCTTGAGCCTCCTTCCAGATAACGGAGAAGTCCTGGGTTACTTCATCTACGGCAGGAACTTCAGAAGAAGTGGGAATGGGGAGGGGGGGGGAAGAGGGTGAAGCTTGCCACGGGGCAGAGTGGTACCAGGAAGGAGGCTATGAGGAAGTAAGATCTCTGCTTGCTTTTTGCAGAAAATATCAGAAAAGTCCTGGTAAGCCTTGGGAGGGACCGGTAAGGTTGGAACCTCAGGAGTTAGACAAGTGGGAGCAGAGGTGAGGAATTGTTTGAGACAAGATGAACCCCAACTCTTGATCTCCCCGGTGGTCCAGTCAAGGGTGGGAGAATGACGTTGGAGCCATGGCAGACCGAGGAGGATTTCAGAGGTGCAGTTGGGTAGAACAAGAAATTCAATTTTCTCGCGATGCAGTCCAATGCTCATAAGCAGGGGTTCTGTGCGGTAGCGCACAGTGCAGTCCAATTTTTCTCCGTTGACAGAAGAAACGTAGAGCGGCTTGACGAGACGGGTTACTGGGATACTGAACCTATTAACGAAAGAGGCCAAAATAAAGTTTCCTGCAGAACCGGAGTCCAAGAAGACCACAGCATAGAAGGAGGAGTTGGCATAAGGAGAAATCCGCACAGGTACAGTCAGACGTGGAGGGGCAGAATTTATGCCAAGAGACGCCACTCCCACGTGAACAGGGTGCGTGCATGCGTTTCCCAAACGCGGAGGACGAATAGGGCAGTCCACTAGGAAATGTTCAGTACTAGCGCAGTACAGGCACAAATTTTCATCTCTGCGACGAGACCTCTCTTGGGTCAGACGAGACCGATCCACTTGCATAGCCTCCTCGGCGGGAGGCACAGGGGTAGATTGCAGAGGATTCTGGGAGAGAGGTACCCAGAGATCAAGGTCCTTTTCCTGGCGGAGCTCCTCGAGTCTTTCAGAAAAACGCATATCAATGCGGGTGGCCAACTGGATAAGTTCAGATAGGGTAGCAGGAATTTTTCGTGCGGCCAGCACATCTTTGATGTGACTGGATAAGCCTTTCTTGAAGGTCGCGCAGAGGGCCTCATTGTTCCAGGATAGCTCAGAGGCGAGGGTACGAAACTGGATGGGGTATTCGCCTACGGAAGAACTCCTTTGGACGCAGGGGCGGATCCAGAGTCGAGTCTTGGGAGGGGCACTATTAGAGTATTTTGTGTTGGCGGACAGAAAATAAGATGTTGCTTACGGTACTTACAATATTATTAAATGTATCATACAGTCCTAACCTTGTTTAAGACTTTTTGGCCATGTTCACATGTCAGAATAATTATCAAATATACCAATTGCCACAGAATGGGAAAGTGCTAAAGAAGTTTTTACCATTTAAAACTACAGCTCCCAGTATGACCTAAGTAGTGGTGAGGGGATGCTGGGAGTTGTTGTTTCACCCATCATTACTGCAGAACTTACAAGTGACTTCAGCTCTGATGGGACACACACAGGAGGATACAGAATGATATCAGTGATTACAGGTGACGTCTTCTCTATAGTCTTTCCATATCTAATTCAGATGTACTTACCACGGGACTTGTTCCAGCTAAATGTTCACTCAGCAGAACTTGACGCCCAGATGGCTCCTCACTACGATTCTGATCCTCTATATGAAAACAATAATTATTATAAACCTGCCAGACACTGTATTCTTCGAATATAATACTGGCACATACCTTCTGAATATAATTCTGACACACTGTATCCCCTGAATAAACAACACACTGTACCCTCTGAATATAATACCGCGACACACCGTACCCTCTGAATATAATACTATCACACACTGCACCCTCTGAATATAATACTATCATACACTGCACCCTCTGAATATAATAATGTCACACACTGCACCCTCTGAATATAATAATATCACACACTGCACCCTCCGAATATAATATCATACACTGCACCCTCTGAATATAATACTATCATACACTGCACTCTCTGAATATAATACTACCACACTGTACCCTCTGAATATAATACTATCACACACCGTACCCTCTGAATATAATACTATCACACACTGCACCCTCTGAATATAATACTACCACACACTGCACCCTCTGAATATAATACTATCATGCACTGCACCCTCTGAATATAATACTACCACACACTGCACCCTCTGAATATAATACTACCACACACTGCACCCTCTGAATACTATCACACACTGCACCCTCTGAATATAATACTATCATACACAGCACCCTCTGAATATAATACTATCATACACTGCACTCTCTGAATATAATACTACCACACTGTGCCCTCTGAATATAATACTTCCACACTGTGCCCTCTAAATTGAATACTACCAAACACTGCACTCTCTGAATATAATACTACCACACACTGCACTCTCTGAATATAATACTACCACACACTGCACTCTGTGAATATAATACTACCACACACTGCGCTCTCTGAATATAATACTACAACACACTGCACTCTCTGAATATAATACTACCACACTGTTACGCCGAGCGCTCCGGGTCCCCGCTCCTCCCCGGAGCGCTCGCTTCACTCTCGCTACCGCAGCGCTCCGGGCAGCTCCACTGACCCGGTGCGCTGCGATACCGTCTCCAGCCGGGATGCGATTCGCGATGCGGGTGGCGCCCGCTCGCGATGCGCACCCCGGCTCCCGTACCTGACTCGCTCTCCGTCTCTTCTGTCCCGGCGCGCGCGGCCCCGCTCCCTAGGGCGCGCGCGCGCCGGGTCTCTGCGATTTAAAGGGCCACTGCGCCGCTGATTGGCGCAGTGGTTCCAATTAGTGTGTTCACCTGTGCACTCCTTATTTATACCTCACTTCCCCTTCACTCCCTCGCCGGATCTTGTTGCCATTGTGCCAGTGAAAGCGTTTCCTTGTGTGTTCCTAGCCTGTGTTCCAGACCTCCTGCCGTTGCCCCTGACTACGATCCTTGCTGCCTGCCCCGACCTTCTGCTACGTCCGACCTTGCTTCTGTCTACTCCCTTGTACCGCGCCTATCTTCAGCAGCCAGAGAGGTTGAGCCGTTGCTAGTGGATACGACCTGGTCACTACCGCCGCAGCAAGACCATCCCGCTTTGCGGCGGGCTCTGGTGAAAACCAGTAGTGACTTAGAACCGGTCCACTAGCACGGTCCACGCCAATCCCTCTCTGGCACAGAGGATCCACCTCCTGCCAGCCGGCATCGTGACAGTAGATCCGGCCATGGATCCCGCTAAAGTTCCTCTGCCAGTTGTCGCCGACCTCACCACGGTGGTCGCCCAGCAGTCACAACAGATAGCGCAACAAGGCCACCAGCTGTCTCAACTGACCGTGATGCTACAGCAGCTACTACCACAGCTTCAGCAATCATCTCCTCCGCCAGCTCCTGCACCTCCTCCGCAGCGAGTGGCCGCTTCAGGCCTACGACTATCCTTGCCGGATAAATTTGATGGGGACTCTAAATTTTGCCGTGGCTTCCTTTCTCAATGTTCCCTGCACTTGGAGATGATGTCGGACCAGTTTCCCACTGAAAGGTCTAAGGTGGCTTTCGTAGTCAGCCTTCTGTCTGGAAAAGCTCTGTCGTGGGCTACACCGCTCTGGGACCGCAATGACCCCGTCACTGCCTCTGTACACTCCTTCTTCTCGGAAATTCGAAGTGTCTTTGAGGAACCTGCCCGAGCCTCTTCTGCTGAGACTGCCCTGCTGAACCTGGTCCAGGGTAATTCTTCCATTGGCGAGTACGCCGTACAATTCCGTACTCTTGCTTCAGAACTATCCTGGAATAATGAGGCCCTCTGCGCGACCTTTAAAAAAGGCCTATCCAGCAACATTAAAGATGTTCTGGCCGCACGAGAAATCCCTGCTAACCTACATGAACTCATTCATCTAGCCACTCGCATTGACATGCGTTTTTCCGAAAGGCGTCAGGAGCTCCGCCAGGATATGGACTTTGTTCGCACAAGGCGTTTTTTCTCCCCGACTCCTCTCTCCTCTGGTCCCCTGCAATCCGTTCCTGTGCCTCCCGCCGTGGAGGCTATGCAGGTTGACCGGTCTCGCCTGACACCTCAAGAGAGGACACGACGCCGCATGGAGAATCTCTGCCTGTACTGTGCCGGTACCGAACACTTCCTGAAGGATTGTCCTATCCGTCCTCCCCGCCTGGAAAGACGTACGCTGACCCCGCACAAAGGTGAGACAGCCCTTGATGTCAACTCTGCTTCGCCGCGTCTTACTGTGCCTGTGCGGGTATCCGCCTCTACCTTCTCCTTCTCTACTATGGCCTTCTTGGATTCCGGATCTGCAGGAAATTTTATTTTGGCCTCTCTCACCAACAGGTTCAACATCCCGCTGACCAGTCTCGCCAGACCTCTCTACATCAATTGTGTTAACAATGAAAGATTGGACTGTACCATACGTTTCCGCACGGAGCCCCTCCTAATGTGCATCGGATCTCACCATGAAAAAATTGAGTTTTTGGTCCTCCCCAATTGCACTTCCGAAATTCTCCTTGGACTACCCTGGCTTCAACACCACTCCCCTACCCTGGATTGGTCCACTGGGGAGATCAAGAGTTGGGGCCCCTCTTGTTCCAAGGACTGTCTTAAACCGGTTCCCAGTACTCCCTGCCGTGACCCTGTGGTGCCTCCTGTAACCGGTCTCCCTAAGGCCTATATGGACTTTGCGGATGTTTTTTGCAAAAAACAAGCTGAGACTTTACCTCCTCACAGGCCTTATGACTGTCCCATTGACCTCCTCCCGGGTACTACTCCACCCCGGGGCAGAATTTATCCTCTCTCTGTCCCAGAGACTCTTGCTATGTCTGAGTATATCCAGGAAAATTTAAAGAAGGGCTTTATCCGCAAATCTTCCTCTCCTGCCGGAGCCGGATTTTTCTTTGTGTCCAAAAAAGATGGCTCTCTACGTCCTTGCATTGACTACCGCGGTCTTAATAAAATCACTGTAAAAAACCGCTACCCCCTACCTCTCATCTCTGAACTCTTTGATCGCCTCCAAGGTGCCCACATCTTTACCAAACTGGACTTAAGAGGTGCCTATAATCTCATTCGCATCAGAGAGGGGGATGAATGGAAAACGGCATTTAACACTAGAGATGGACACTTTGAGTATCTGGTCATGCCCTTTGGCCTGTGCAACGCTCCTGCCGTCTTCCAAGACTTTGTTAATGAAATCTTTCGTGATCTCTTATATTCCTGTGTTGTTGTATATCTGGACGATATCCTGATTTTTTCTGCCAACCTAGAAGAACACCGCCAGCATGTCCGCATGGTTCTTCAGAGACTTCGTGACAATCAACTGTATGCCAAAATGGAGAAATGTCTGTTTGAATGTCAATCTCTTCCTTTCCTAGGATACTTGGTCTCTGGCCAGGGACTACAAATGGATCCAGACAAACTCTCTGCCGTCTTAGATTGGCCACGCCCCTCCGGACTCCGTGCTATCCAACGTTTTTTGGGGTTCGCCAATTATTACAGACAATTCATTCCACATTTTTCCACCATTGTGGCTCCTATCGTGGCTTTAACCAAAAAGAATGCCAATCCTAAGTCATGGCCTCCTCAAGCGGAAGACGAATTTAAACAGCTCAAGTCTGCCTTTTCTTCGGCTCCCGTGCTCTCCAGACCTGACCCATCTAAACCCTTCCTATTGGAGGTTGATGCCTCCTCTGTAGGAGCTGGAGCGGTCCTTCTACAGAAAAATTCTTCCGGGCATGCTGTTACTTGTGGTTTTTTTTCTAGGACCTTCTCTCCAGCTGAGAGGAACTACTCCATCGGGGACCGAGAGCTTCTAGCCATTAAATTAGCTCTTGAGGAATGGAGGCATCTGTTGGAGGGATCAAGATTTCCAGTTATTATTTACACCGATCACAAGAACCTCTCCTATCTCCAGTCTGCCCAACGGCTGAATCCTCGCCAGGCCAGGTGGTCTCTGTTCTTTGCCCGATTTAATTTTGAAATTCACTTTCGGCCTGCCGATAAGAACATTAGGGCCGATGCTCTCTCTCGTTCCTCGGATGCCTCGGAAGTAGAGCTCTCTCCGCAACACATCATCCCCCCTGACTGCCTGATCTCCACTTCTCCAGCCTCCATCAGGCAAACTCCTCCAGGGAAGACCTTCGTTTCTCCACGCCAACGCCTCGGAATCCTCAAATGGGGTCACTCCTCCCATCTCGCAGGTCATGCGGGTATCAAGAAATCCGTGCAACTCATCTCTCGTTTCTATTGGTGGCCGACTCTGGAGACGGATGTTGTGGATTTTGTACGAGCCTGCACTGTTTGTGCCCGGGATAAGACTCCTCGCCAGAAGCCCGCTGGTCTTCTTCATCCTCTGCCTGTCCCCGAACAGCCTTGGTCTCTGATTGGTATGGACTTTATTACGGACTTACCCCCATCCCGTGGCAACACTGTTGTTTGGGTGGTCGTTGATCGATTCTCCAAGATGGCACATTTCATCCCTCTTCCTGGTCTTCCTTCAGCGCCTCAGTTGGCAAAACAATTTTTTGTACACATTTTTCGTCTTCACAGGTTGCCCACGCAGATCGTCTCGGATAGAGGCGTCCAATTCGTGTCAAAATTCTGGAGGGCTCTCTGTAAACAACTCAAGATTAAATTAAACTTTTCCTCTGCATATCATCCTCAATCCAATGGGCAAGTAGAAAGAATTAACCAGGTCCTGGGTGATTATTTACGGCATTTTGTTTCCTCCCGCCAGGATGACTGGGCAGATCTTCTACCATGGGCCGAATTTTCGTATAACTTCAGAGTCTCTGAATCCTCCTCCAAATCCCCATTTTTTGTGGTGTACGGCCGTCACCCTCTTCCCCCCCTCCCTACTCCCTTGCCCTCTGGTTTGCCCGCTGTGGATGAAATATCTCGTGATCTTTCCACCATATGGAAAGAGACCCAAAATTCTCTTTTACAGGCCTCATCACGCATGAAGAAGTTTGCTGATAGAAAAAGAAGAGCTCCCCCCATTTTTTCTCCTGGAGACAAGGTATGGCTCTCCGCTAAATATGTCCGCTTCCGTGTCCCTAGCTACAAATTGGGACCACGCTATCTTGGTCCTTTCAAAATCTTGTGCCAGATTAATCCTGTCTCTTACAAACTTCTTCTTCCTCCTTCTCTTCGAATTCCTAATGCCTTTCACGTTTCTCTTCTTAAACCACTTATCATCAACCGTTTCTCTCCTAAGTTTGTTTCTCCCACTCCTGTTTCCGGCTCCTCTGACATCTTCTCCGTTAAAGAGATACTGGCCTCCAAGAAGGTCAGAGGGAAAACCTTTTTCCTGGTCGATTGGGAGGGTTGTGGTCCTGAAGAGAGATCCTGGGAACCTGAGGACAATATCCTAGACAAAAGTCTGCTCCTCAGGTTCTCAGGCTCTAAGAAGAGGGGGAGACCCAAGGGGGGGGGGGGGTACTGTTACGCCGAGCGCTCCGGGTCCCCGCTCCTCCCCGGAGCGCTCGCTTCACTCTCGCTACCGCAGCGCTCCGGGCAGCTCCACTGACCCGGTGCGCTGCGATACCGTCTCCAGCCGGGATGCGATTCGCGATGCGGGTGGCGCCCGCTCGCGATGCGCACCCCGGCTCCCGTACCTGACTCGCTCTCCGTCTCTTCTGTCCCGGCGCGCGCGGCCCCGCTCCCTAGGGCGCGCGCGCGCCGGGTCTCTGCGATTTAAAGGGCCACTGCGCCGCTGATTGGCGCAGTGGTTCCAATTAGTGTGTTCACCTGTGCACTCCTTATTTATACCTCACTTCCCCTTCACTCCCTCGCCGGATCTTGTTGCCATTGTGCCAGTGAAAGCGTTTCCTTGTGTGTTCCTAGCCTGTGTTCCAGACCTCCTGCCGTTGCCCCTGACTACGATCCTTGCTGCCTGCCCCGACCTTCTGCTACGTCCGACCTTGCTTCTGTCTACTCCCTTGTACCGCGCCTATCTTCAGCAGCCAGAGAGGTTGAGCCGTTGCTAGTGGATACGACCTGGTCACTACCGCCGCAGCAAGACCATCCCGCTTTGCGGCGGGCTCTGGTGAAAACCAGTAGTGACTTAGAACCGGTCCACTAGCACGGTCCACGCCAATCCCTCTCTGGCACAGAGGATCCACCTCCTGCCAGCCGGCATCGTGACACACACACTGTACCCTCTGAATATAATACTATCATACACTGCACCCTCTGAATATAATACTACCACACACTGTACCCTCTGAATATAATACTATCATACACTGCACCCTCTGAATATAATACTACCACACACTGCACCCTCTGAATATAATACTACCACACACTGTGCCCTCTGAATATAATACTACCAAACACTGTACCCACTGAATATAATACTGCCACACACCGTACCCCCTGAATATAATATTGCCACACACTGTACCCCCTGAATATATTACTGCCACACACTGGGCCCCTGAATATAATACTGCCACACACTGTACCCCTGAATATAATACTTCCACACACTGTACCCCTGAATATAATACTGCCACACACTGTACCCCTGAATATAATACTGCCACACACTGTACCCCTGAATATATTACTGCCACACACTGTACCCCTGAATATAATACTGCCACACACTGGGCCCCTGAATATAATACTGCCACACACTGTACCCCCTGAATATAATAGTGCCACACACTGTACCCCCTGAATATAATATTGCCACACACTGTGCCCCCTGAATATATTACTGCCACACACTGGGCCCCTGAATATAATACTGCCACACACTGTGCCTCTGGTATATTACTGCCACACACTGTACCCCTGAATATAATACTGCCACACACTGTACCCCTGAATATAATACTGCCACACACTGGGCCCCTGAATATAATGATGCCACACACTATACCCCCTGAATATATTACTGCCACACTCTGGGCCCCTGAATATAATACTGCCACACACTGTGCCTCTGGTATATTACTGCCACACACTGTACCCCTGAATATAATACTACCACACACTGTACCCCTGAATATAATACTGCCACCCACTGGGCCCCTGGTATATTACTGCTACCCACTGTGCCGCTTAAAATAATACTGCCATTCACTGTGCCCCCGAAAATAATTCTGCCACACACTGGGCCCCTGTTATATTACTGCCACACACTATTCCCCTGCAACGCTGACTAATTGTACCTCTGTGTCTCTTAAAATAATAAAATGAAGCGACTGTGCCTATAGAATGAATGACGCCACTGTGACCCCAGAATTAATGATGCCAGTGACCACAGAATTAATTATGCCACTGTGCCCACAGAATTAATGATGCCACTATGACCACAGAATTAATGATGCCACTGTACCCACAGAATTAATGTTGCCACTGTACCCACAGAATTAATGATGCCACTGTACCCACAGAATTAATGCCACTGTGACCACAGAATTAATGATGCCACTGTGACCACAGAATTAATGATGCCACTGTGACCACAGAATTAATGATGCCACTGTACCCACAGAATTAATGATGCCACTGTACCCACAGAATTAATTATGCCACTGTACCCACAGAATTAATTATGCCACTGTACCCACAGAATTAATGCCACTGTGACCACAGAATTGATGATGCCACTGTGACCACAGAATTAATGATGCCACTGTACCCACAGAATTAATGATGCCACTGTACCCACAGAATTAATGATGCCACTGTGACCACAGAATTAATGATGCCACTGTACCCACAGAATTAATGATGCCACTGTGTCCCACAGAAACAATGACACAACTGTATCCCCAGAATTAATGATGCCACTGTGCCTACAGAATTAATGATGCCACTGTACCCACAGAATTTATGATGCCACTGTGACCATAGAATTAAGGATTCCACTGTGCCCACAGAATTAATGATGCCTCTGTGACCACAGAATTAATTATGTCACTTGGACCACAGAATAAGTGATGCCACTGTGACCACCGAATAAGTGATGCCACTGTACCCACAGAATTAATGATGCCACTGTACCCACAGAATTAATGATGCCACTGTACCCACAGAATTAATTATGCCACTGTACCCACAGAATTAATGCCACTGTGACCACAGAATTGATGATGCCACTGTGACCACAGAATTAATGATGCCACTGTACCCACAGAATTAATGATGCCACTGTACCCACAGAATTAATGATGCCACTGTGACCACAGAATTAATGATGCCACTGTACCCACAGAATTAATGATGCCACTGTGTCCCACAGAAACAATGACACAACTGTATCCCCAGAATTAATGATGCCACTGTGCCCCACAGAATTAATGATGCCACTGTGCCTACAGAATTAATGATGCCACTGTACCCACAGAATTTATGATGCCACTGTGACCATAGAATTAAGGATTCCACTGTGCCCACAGAATTAATGATGCCTCTGTGACCACAGAATTAATTATGCCACTTGGACCACAGAATAAGTGATGCCACTGTGACCACCGAATAAGTGATGCCACTGTACCCACAGAATTAATGATGCCACTGTGCCTACAGAATTTATGATGCAATTGTGACCACAGACGAATTGATTCCACTGTACCCACAGAAATGATGATGGCACTGTGCCTCCAGAAGTAATGATGCCACTGTGCTTACAGAATTAAGGATGCCACTGTGACCACAGAATTTATGATAACACTGTGCCCACATAATTAAGAATGCCACTATACCCACAGAATTAAGGATGCCACTGTGTTCCACAAAATTAATGATGCCACTGTACCCACAGAATTAATGATGCCACTGTGTTCCACAGAATTAAGGATGCCACTGTGTTCCACAAAATTAATGATGCCACTGTACCCACAGAATTAATGATGCCACTGTGTTCCACATCATTAAGGATGCCACTGTGTTCCACAAACTTAATGATGCCACTGTACCCACAGAATTAAGGATGCCACTGTGTTCCACATAATTAAGGATGCCACTATACCCACAGAATTAAGGATGCCACTGTACCCACAGAATTAATGATGCCACTGTGTTCCACAGAATTAAGGATGCCACTGTGTTCCACAGAATTAAGGATGTCACTGTACCCACAGAATTAAGGATGCCACTGTGCCCCAGAATTAAGGATGCCACTGTGTTCCACAAAATTAATGATGCCACTGTACCCACAGAATTAATGATGCCACTGTGCCCCAGAATTAATGCCACTGGGCCCCCATATGAACTTTGCCACTGTAACTCTCCATCTGTTGTAAAACTACAACTCCCATCATGCACAGACAAAAGGTCATGATGGTAGCTGTAGTTCTACAATAACTGGAGAGTCACAGATGGGGGAACACAAACTTTTACCTGAGAGCTTTGGCTCACCCTCCCAGGTCCTGCACTGCTCCGCTGCTCTGGCCTCTTCTAGTCAGGCCTGGCCAGAGCAGATGATGCAGGCAGCTAATCGTGCTACCTGCATCATAGGAGAAGCGCCGGGCAGGGACACATCGCTCCTTTGCTCCGGGCCGCGGCTATTCATTTGTATTGGCGTCTCAAAGACACAGCTACAAATGAATAAGGGGAGATCCAGCGGATGGTCCGAACGACTGGTGGACGCAGTCCGGATCTGGACCGTGGTCTGCCAGTTCAGTACCCCTGATATAGGACATAGATCAATGTTTCCTAACCAGGGGGACTCCAGTTGTTGCAAAACTACAAAACTTAGCATGCTGGGAGTTGTAGTTTTGAACAGCTGGAGGCACCTTGTTAAGGAAACACTGATCTATGTCCTATCTCAGTGTTTCCCAACCAGAGTGCCTCCAGCTGTTACAAAACTACAACTCCCAGCATGCATGGACAGCATTGTAGCTTTGCTTTGGAGACACCTTGGTTAAGAAACATTTATGTCAGTGTTTCCCAACCCTCCAGCTGTTGCAAAACTACAACTCCCAGTATGCTAGGAGTTGTAGTTTTGCAACAGCTGGGGGCACCCCTGGTGAGAAAGGGGTGGGGGGGGGGTGAGAAGGGATTGTGCTGGGAAGGGGGGAGGGATGATGCTGGAAAAGGGTGGGCATGGATGGTGGGGGGTAGTTTATCTTACCTGCCTTAGAACACTGCTGGGCTCCTGTATCCTCCAGGCACTTCCTGCTTACTGGGGTCATGTGATGTTTTGGTGTCACATGACCCAAGCAGAGCAGTAGAAAGCTGCCAATCAGGGGGAAGAGAAGCAAAGTAAGTGCCCGATAACTCCACAGACTCGCTGTGTGCACGCTCCCTCTGCACTGCAGACTGAGTATACAAAAATAGCTTGTGACAGGGATGAACGCTGGGACAGGGTGTCACCCCCCTAACAACGCCACTGCTCAAGACTTTGTTAATGAAATTTTTCGTGATCTCCTATATTCCTGTGTTGTGGTTTATCTGGACGATATTCTGATTTTTTCTGCCAACTTAGAAGAACACCGCCAGCATGTCCGCATGGTTCTTCAGAGACTTCGTGACAATCAACTTTATGCCAAAATGGAGAAATGTCTCTTTGAATGTCAATCTCTTCCTTTCCTAGGATACTTGGTCTCTGGCCAGGGACTACAAATGGACCCAGATAAACTCTCTGCCGTCTTAGATTGGCCACGCCCCTCCGGACTCCGTGCTATCCAACGTTTTTTGGGGTTCGCCAATTATTACAGACAGTTTATTCCACACTTTTCCACTATTGTGGCTCCTATCGTGGCTTTAACCAAGAAAAATGCCAATCCCAAGTCCTGGTCCCCCCAAGCGGAAGACGCATTTAAACATCTCAAGTCTGCCTTTTCTTCCGCTCCCGTGCTCTCCAGACCTGACCCATCTAAACCCTTCCTATTGGAGGTAGATGCCTCCTCAGTGGGAGCTGGAGCTGTCCTTCTACAAAAAAAATTCTTCCGGGCATGCTGTGACTTGTGGTTTTTTTTCTAGGACCTTCTCCCCGGCGGAGAGAAACTATTCCATCGGAGATCGAGAACTACTGGCCATTAAATTGGCGCTTGAGGAATGGAGGCACCTGCTGGAGGGATCAAAATTTCCAGTTATCATATACACTGATCACAAGAATCTCTCCTACCTCCAGTCTGCCCAACGACTGAACCCTCGCCAGGCTAGGTGGTCGTTGTTCTTTGCCCGTTTTAACTTTGAAATCCATTTTCGCCCTGCTGACAAGAACATTAGGGCCGATGCTCTCTCTCGTTCTTCTGATGCCTCTGAAGTAGAGGTCTCTCCGCAACACATCATTCCTCCGGACTGTCTGATCTCCACTTCTCCAGCTTCCATCAGGCAAACTCCTCCAGGGAAGACCTTCGTTTCTCCACGCCAGCGTCTCGGGATTCTCAAATGGGGACACTCCTCCCACCTCGCAGGCCATGTGGGCATCAAAAAATCCTTGCAACTCATCTCTCGATTTTATTGGTGGCCGACTCTGGAGACTGATGTTATTGATTTCGTGCGGGCCTGTACTGTCTGTGCCCGGGATAAGACTCCTCGCCAGAAGCCTGCTGGTCTCCTTCATCCTCTGCCTGTTCCTGAACAGCCTTGGTCACAGATTGGTATGGACTTTATTACGGACTTGCCCTCATCCCGTGGCAACACAGTTGTTTGGGTGGTCGTTGATCGATTTTCCAAGATGGCACATTTTATTCCTCTTCCTGGTCTTCCTTCAGCGCCTCAGTTGGCAAAGCAATTTTTTGTACACATTTTTCGCCTTCACGGTTTGCCCACGCATATCGTCTCAGATAGAGGCGTCCAATTCGTGTCTAAATTCTGGAGGGCCCTCTGTAAACAGCTCAAGATCAAATTAAACTTCTCTTCTTCTTATCATCCCCAATCCACTGGGCAAGTAGAAAGAGTTAATCAGGTCCTGGGTGACTATTTACGGCATTTTGTTTCCTCCCGCCAGGATGATTGGGCAGATCTTCTACCATGGGCCGAATTCTCATACAACTTCAGAGTCTCCGAATCTTCTGCTAAATCCCCATTTTTCGTGGTGTACGGCCGTCACCCTCTTCCTCCCCTCCATACTCCCTTGCCCTCTGGTTTGCCCGCTGTGGATGAAGTGACTCGTGATCTTTCCACCATATGGAAAGAGACCCAAAATTCTCTTTTACAGGCTTCATCCCGGATGAAAAGATTTGCTGATAAAAAAAGAAGAACTCCCCCCATTTTTGCTCCCGGAGACAAGGTATGGCTCTCCGCTAAATATGTCCGCTTTCGTGTCCCCAGTTACAAACTGGGACCACGCTATCTTGGTCCTTTCAAAATCAAGTGCCAGATCAACCCTGTCTCTTACAAACTCCTTCTTCCTCCTTCTCTCCGTATTCCCAATGCCTTCCATGTCTCTCTCCTTAAACCACTCATCCTTAACCGCTTCTCTCCCAAAGTTGTTTCTCCCACTCCAGTTTCCGGATCTTCTGACGTCTTTTCTGTGAAGGAGATTCTAGCATCCAAAACGGTTAGAGGTAAAAGATTCTTCTTGGTCGACTGGGAGAATTGCGGCCCTGAGGAGAGATCCTGGGAACCTGAGGACAACATCCTGGACAAAAGTCTTATCCTCAGGTTCTCAGGCTCCAAAAAGAGGGGGAGACCCAAGGGGGGGGGGGGTACTGTTACGCCGAGCGCTCCGGGTCCCCGCTCCTCCCCAGAGCGCTCGCAGCGTTCTCTCATTCGCAGCGCCCCGGTCAGACCTGCTGACCGGGTGCGCTGCGATATTACTCCCAGCCGGGATGCGATTCGCGATGCGGGACGCGCCCGCTCGCGATGCGCATCTCGGCTCCCGAACCTGACCCGTTCCCCGTCTGTGTTGTCCCGGCGCGCGCGGCCCCGCTCCTTAGGGCGCGCGCGCGCCGGGTCTCTGCCATTTAAAGGGCCGCTGCGCCACTGATTGGCGCGGCAGGCCTAATCAGTATTCTCACCTGTGCACTCCCTACTTATGCTTCACTTCCCCTGCACTCCCTCGCCGGATCTTGTTGCCATTGTGCCAGTGAAAGCGTTTCCTTGTGTGTTCCTAGCCTGTGTTCCAGACCTCCTGCCGTTGCCCCTGACTACGATCCTTGCTGCCTGCCCTGACCTTCTGCTACGTCCGACCTTGCTCTTGTCTACTCCCTTGTACCGCGCCTATCTTCAGCAGTCAGAGAGGTTGAGCCATTGCTGGTGGATACGACCTGGTTGCTACCGCCGCTGCAAGACCATCCCGCTTTGCGGCGGGCTCTGGTGAATACCAGTAGCAACTTAGAACCGGTCCACCAGCACGGTCCACGCCAATCCCTCTCTGGCACAGAGGATCCACCTCCAGCCAGCCGAATCGTGACAATGTGTCTACGTGGAGAAGAAGTGATGTCACTTATTTTTTGGCCAGTTCCCTGTCAAACATTAACATAAGTAATATGTGTGTAGATAGAAGCGTGCCGGCACTACCTGTATTGTGTGGTTCACTAAAAATACGTTCGTCCTATAATCCGGACTCTAAAGTATCAGACAGCACAGGCTTGTAATATGGTGGTGCTCATGTAATATAGGTAAAGACAGTTCATCCAATCGCAACGATGTAGAAAAATTACAGGCAACTCACCAATCTTTTGCAAGACTTCATGCTTTAATTCCAGGGTGTGCAGGCAAAGCGGCTCCATGCCGCACCGGTGAGCTAGACGCTAGTGCGAGCAATGACCTGTATACTGAGACTAATATTACAAATAATACCAGTATACAAGGAGGAATATTATCACCATACATATTACCATCATACTGTAACTGACCAAATCCTGTATACTGAGACAAATAATACCAATAACACCAGCATACAGGGAGAAAATATTGTCATCATACATATTATGGTCATACTGTTAGTGACACCAATATTACTGATAATACCAGTACAAAAAAAATAAAAATGGTCAGCACCTCCAGACAAAAGGTGCTTACTGTTAGTTGTGTGAGTTACTAGCAAGAAACAAATAATACTGCCACACCATGACCACGACTACCATTGTGACTGACTAATGACCGACTAACACCAATTGTATACATTTTACAAATACCAATACTCCCACATACACTGGCCTTATAGTGGTAGATACCAGCTGTACACATCACAGTGTGTATTATCCCTGTACTGTGACATAACTGTGTATTATCCCTGTACTGTGACATCACTGTGTATTATCCCTGTACTGTGACATCACTGTGTATTATCCCTGTACTGTGACATCACTGTGTATTATCCCTGTACTGTGACATCACTGTGTATTATCCCTGTACTGTGACATCACTGTGTATTATCCTTGTACTGTGATATCACTGTGTCTTATCCCTGTACTGTGACATCACTGTGTATATTATCCCTGTACTGTGACATCACTGTGTGTATTATCCCTGTACTGTGACATCACTGTGTATATTATCCCTGTACTGTGACATCACTGTGTATTATCCCTGTACTGTGACATCACTGTATATTATCCCTGTACTGTGACATCACTGTGTGTATTATCCCTGTACTGTGACATCACTGTGTATTATCCCTGTACTGTGACATCACTGTGTATTATCCCTGTACTGTGACATCACTGTGTATTATTCCTGTACTGTGACATTACTGTGTATTATCCCTCTACTGTGACATCACTGTGTATTATCCTTGTACTGTGACATCACTGTGTATTTTCCCTGTACTGTGACATCACTGTGTATTATCCCTGTACTGTTACATCACTGTGTGTATTATCCCTGTACTGTGACATCACTGTGTATTATCCCTGTACTGTGACATCACTGTGTGTATTATCCCTGTACTGTGACATCACTGTGTATTATCCCTGTACTGTGACATCACTGTGTATTATCCCTGTACTGTGACATCACTGTGTATTATCCCTGTACTGTGACATCACTGTGTATTATCCATGTACTGTGACATCACTGTGTATTATCCCTGTACTGTGACATCTCTGTATATTATCCCTGTACTGTGACATCACTGTGTATTATCCCTGTACTGTGACATCACTGTGTATTATCCCTGTACTGTGACATCACTGTGTATTATCCCTGTACTGTGACATCACTGTGTATATTATCCCTGTACTGTGACATCACTGTGTATTATCCCTGTACTGTGACATCACTGTATATTATCCCTGTACTGTGACATCACTGTGTATATTATCCCTGTACTGTGACATCTCTGTGTATTATCCCTGTACTGTGACATCTCTGTGTATTATCCCTGTACTGTGACATCACTGTGTATTATCCCTGTACTGTGACATCACTGTATATTATCCCTGTACTGTGACATCACTGTGTATATTATCCCTGTACTGTGACATCACTGTGTATTATCCCTGTACTGTGACATCACTGTATATTATCCCTGTACTGTGACATCACTGTGTGTATTATCCCTGTACTGTGACATCACTGTATATTATCCCTGTACTGTGACATCACTGTGTATTATCCCTGTACTGTGACATCACTGTGTATTATCCCTGTACTGTGACATCGCTGTGTATTATCCCTGTACTGTGACATCACTGTGTATTATCCCTGTACTGTGACATCACTGTGTATATTATCCCTGTACTATAATATCACTGTGTATATTATCTCTGAACTATAACATCACTGTGTGTTATCTCTATACTGCAACATCACTGTTGATACTTACACTGCACTGTGACATCACTGTATATATTAAGCCTGTATACCCTAATGCCACTGTACATATTTACCTTGCACTGCGAGTGACAATACAGGGTAAATATGCTCAGTGACATCACAGTTCAGAGTTAATATAAACAGTGACATCACAGTTCAGAGTTAATATATACAGTGACATCACAGTTCAGAGTTAATATATACAGTGACATCACAGTTCAGAGTTAATATAAACAGTAATGTCTCTGTACAGGGACAATAAAAAGTTTTGCCACTACAGGGTTAATAAACGGTGTTGTCACAGTAGAGGGTAACTATACAGTGATGTCATTGTACCGGAAAAATATACACAGTGAAGTCAGCATTCAAGAATAATAAACTGTGATGTCACTACAGGGTTGTTATACACAGTGACATCAAATTACAGGATAAAGCACAGTGATGTCACAGTTTATTATGAAGCACAGTGATGTCACAGTTTATTATGAAGCACAGTGATGTCACAGTTTATTATGAAGCACAGTGATGTCACAGTTTATTATGAAGCACAGTGATGTCACAGTTTATTATGAAGCACAGTGATGTCAGTTTATTATGAAGCACAGTGATGTCACAGTTTATGAAGCACAGTGATGTCACAGTTTATTATGAAGCACAGTGATGTCAGTTTATTATGAAGCACAGTGATGTCACAGTTTATTATGAAGCACAGTGATGTCACAGTTTATTATGAAGCACAGTGATGTCAGTTTATTATGAAGCACAGTGATGTCAGTTTATTATGAAGCACAGTGATGTCACAGTTTATTATGAAGCAGTGATGTCACAGTTTATTATGAAGCGCAGTGATGTCAGTTCATTATGAAGCACAGTGATGTCACAGTAAATTATGAAGCACAGTGATGTCACAGTTTGTTATGAAGCACAGTGATGTCAGTTTATTATGAAGCACAGTGATGTCACAGTTTATTATGAAGCACAGTGATGTCACAGTTTATTATGAAGCACAGTGATGTCACAGTTTATTATGAAGCAGTGATGTCACAGTTTATTATGAAGCGCAGTGATGTCAGTTTAATATGAAGCACAGTGATGTCACAGTTTATTATGAAGCACAGTGATGTCACAGTTTATTATGAAGCACAGTGATGTCACAGTTTATTATGAAGCACAGTGATGTCACAGTTTATTATGAAGCACAGTGATGTCACAGTTTATTATGAAGCACAGTGATGTCACAGTTTATTATGAAGCGCAGTGATGTCACAGTTTATTATGAAGCACAGTGATGTCACAGTTTATTATGAAGCACAGTGATGTCACAGTTTATTATGAAGCACAGTGATGTCACAGTTTATTATGAAGCACAGTGATGTCACAGTTTATTATGAAGCGCAGTGATGTCAGTTTATTATGAAGCGCAGTGATGTCACAGTTTATTATGAAGCACAGTGATGTCACAGTTTATTATGAAGCACAGTGATGTCCGTTTATTATGAAGCACAGTGATGTCACAGTTTATTATGAAGCACAGTGATGTCACAGTTTATTATGAAGCGCAGTGATGTCACAGTTTATTATGAAGCGCAGTGATGTCACAGTTTGTTATGAAGCACAGTGATGTCACAGTTTGTTATGAAGCACAGTGATGTCACAGTTTATTATGAAGCGCAGTGATGTCACAGTTTATTATGAAGCACAGTGATGTCACAGTTTATTATGAAGCGCAGTGATGTCACAGTTTATTATGAAGCACAGTGATGTCACACAGACTACAGAATGTACAACTGTACGTATGATAAAGATGGCGGGATGCTATCGAAACGTCACACATACATGGGGGAATAAAACACTTAGATAATATAGATTAATAGATAGATATGAGATAGATATGAGATAGATAGATAGATAAGTGTATCCCAATCAGGGGGCCTCTAGCTATTCCAAAATGACAACTCCCAGCATTCCTTTGGCTTTATGAGCATACTGGGGGGTGTAGTTTTGCAACAGCTGGAGGCCCCCTGGTTGGGAAACACTGATCTATCTATCAATCATCTATCTATCTATCCATCCATCTATCTATATCCATCTATCTATTTATGTATCTATCTTTCTATTTATGTATCTATCTATCTCATATCTATCTCAGATAGATGAGAGATAGATAGATATGAGAGATAGATAGATAGAGATGATATATAGATAGATAGATACATAAATAGATGGATATATAGATAGATATGAGATAGATAGAAATATAGATACTATCTCTTTCTATCTATCTATCTATCTAAAACAAAGAAAAACGGCACAACCAAAATCCAGAGATTAGAGAGAATTCGGGGTGCCCGCATACTTGGAACCTGGGTCCACTGGTTCCTTAATCCAGACAAAGAACAATATGATGCAGCATAGTCTATGCACATGATGGAATAAACCACCATTTTCTGCAAACTTGTGGCGTGCTGAATCATATTGTTCTTTATCTATCTATCTATCTATCTATCTTTCTATATCCTATCTATATCATTTAAATCTATCTATATCATATCTATCTATCATCTATCTATCTCATATCTATCTATATATCCATATATTTATGTATCTATTTATCTATATATCATCTATCTATCTCTCATATCTATCTATCTTTCATCTATCTCTCATCTATCTGAGATAGATATGAGATAGATAGATAAATATATATATATAAATAGATAGATAGATATGAGATTATGAGATAGATATGAGATAGATAAATAGATATGAGATAGATAGATAGATAGATAGATATGAGATAGATAGATAGGAGATAGATAGATATGAGATAGATAGATTGATTGATGGATAGATAGATAGATATATATGAGATAGATAGATATGAGATAGATAAATATGAGATAGATAGATATGAGATAGATGGATATATAGATAGATAATAGATAGATGATTGATAGATAGATCAGTGTTTCACAACTAGGGGGGGCCTCCAGCTGTTGCAAAACTACAACTCCCTGTATGCTCATAAAGCCAAAGGAATGCTGGGAGTTGTAGTTTTGCAACAGCTGGAGGCCCCCTGGTTGGGAAACTGATCTATCTATATCATATCCATCTATCTCCTATCTATCTATCTATCTAATCTATCATCTATCTATCTGTCTATATCATATCTATCATCTATCATCTATCTATCTATCTCATATCTATGTATCTATCATCTATCGATCTGTCTATCTATCATCTATCTATCCATCTATTTATGTATCTTTCTATATATCATCTCTATCTATCTCATATCTATCTATCTCATATCTATCTATCTATCTCATATCTATCTATCTATCTATCTATATATCATCTATCTACCTATCTATCTCTCATATCTATCTATCTTTGATCTATCTATTTCTCATCTATCTATCTCTCATCTATCTGAGTTAGATAGATAGATATGAGATAGATAGATAGATATGAGATAGATAGATAGATAGATGATTGATAGATAGGAGATAGATATAAGATAGATAGATAGATAGATAGATAGATAGATAGGAGATTGATAGATAGGAGATTGATAGATAGATAAATAGATCAGTGTTTCCCAATCTGAGGGCCTCCAGCTGTTGCAAAACTACAACTCCCAGTATGCTCATAAAGCCAAAGGAATGCTGGGAGTTGTAGTTTTGCAACAGCTGGAGGCCCCCTGGTTGGGAAACACTGAACTACCTCCCACTGTCTCCCGAACTACAACTTTCTCCCTCTCCCCCAAGCAAGTTACTTACTTTAAAAGGGCAGCATGAGCAGTGGGCAGGTAAGTCTTCATACTGGTGGTGTCCGGGCCTGTATACACACAGCGGGCCTGCTCCACAAGGTCCAGTATACAGGGGAGAGGGGGAGGAGCTTCCTGTCTGCTCTTCCCAGTCTGCATAGCGCGGCCCCTGCGTGGTGACAGGGCTGCAGGCTGAAGGTTTATATAAAAAAGATGGCTCCGGGGGGCGGGGGCTCGGGCCCCTTACTGGTGAACTAGCTGTACCCCCTGATAGCCATGAGAGCTGCTAGTGACCTACTGCTGCTAGGGGGGGCACAAGGGGGGGCCAATCATGATGTAGGGGGGGCCGTGGCCCCCTCTGCCCCCCCCCTAGAGACGCCACTGAGAAGACCTGCTGTTACTACTTTGTAAGAGAGGGCACTTTGGTTTTCTTTTATTGCAATTTAAGTTGTTAGTTAATGAAAAATAATAAATATTGTTTTATATATAAGTACAGTTAAGGGGAATGTTTTATCAGTTATTCTGCCTAAACATCGGGCAGCATAAAACTGGTGCAGACATCACGATCCCAGGACACCAGGAAAAACACTGAGACACTCGGTCATTCAGAGTCATCTTAGATTGAAAATCCTGCTGAAACCCCGGAAATGAGTCCCTGGGGCTGGTCCCAGCGGGGCGGGTGACGCATCTCTCCCTATGCCAATGGTCTCCAAACTGTGGACCTCCAGCTGTTGCTTAACTAAAACTCCCAGCAAAACTACAACTCCCAGCATGCCCAGACCATTTTTGGAACAACTAGCAGTCCACAGTTTGTAGCCCTAGTCCCTATACAGTTACATTCCTGGCTTCTGCACTACTACTGGAATTGTGTTCCTGGTATCTGGCACTTCCGGGTCAGGTGACGTCATATAACTAGCCATCCAATCAGAGGCTGAGGCTGGACATTGCTTCGGCCCATAACTGAATGAGCAGCTGTGTAACGTCACCTAACCCAGAAGCGCTGGACACTGGGAACTGAATTTCGTGATTCTGGCGGTAGCGCAAGAGCAAGGAAGAGAGGGTTTTTTTATACTGTCTTCCCCAAGCGTTAATACCACATTTCTGCCACAACATAGCTTTCTTATGGAGGCCTGGCAAATCAAATGTCAGGCTTCCCTGTCCCTTCCCTGCTGCCGGCGGCTGCCACAATGACACAATGCTGTGGGGCTGGTATGATCATTTTTTCAGGGTTGGTTTTTATCCCCAGTTCTGCCCTGGGTGGAGAGAGATATATCTAGCTAAGGCTGCATTCACACCACAATTGTTACAAACCGGATCTGGCTGGGAGATGTGAAAACCAGGCGCTCCCGTATCTCAGCCGGACCCGGACCACATCTCGTTTGGATGAGCCGACCGGAGTCAGATAATGTCTCCAGTCGGCTCAGTTTTGCCCCGTATCCAGATTTGTGACCGTATTTAAAACTGTAGTATACCACGGTTTTAAGTCTGGTCACAAAACCGGATATGGGGCAAAAATAAGCCGACCGGAGTCACTATTTGACTCCGGTCGGCTCATTCAAATGAGATGAGATGGGGGCCGGGTCCGGCTGAGATACGGGAGTGCCTGGTTTTCACATATCCCTATCGGATCCGGTCCCGTATGTAACAATCGTGGGGTGAATACAGCCTAATGTGGAATGGAGGTAGAAGTGGGAAGAAGCCTGCCTACCTACCTAATATATTAAAGGGGTAGTCCAGTGGTGAAAAACCTATCCCCTATCCTAAGGATAGGGGATAAGTTTGAGATCGCGGGGGCCCCGGCTCTCCGCCGAGATAGCGGGTGTCGACCCCCGCACGAGGCGGCGGCCGACACGCCCCCTCAATACATCTCAATGGCAGAGCCGGAGATTGCCGAAGGCAGCGCTTTGGCTCTGCCATAGAGTTGTATTAAGGGGGCGTGTCGGCCGCCGCCTCGTGCGGAGGTCGACACGCCCCCTTCCCGCGGGCTGTCGGGGCTCCGTACAGGAGATCGCAGGGGGCCCCAGCGGTCGGACCCCCCGCGATCTGCAACTTATCCCCTATCCTTAGGATAGGGGATAAGTTGCTCACCACTGAGTCACCACTGGACTACTCCTTTAAGGCTGAACATTTACTTAGCTAAGAAGGGGAGAGGGAAGGGGGGCACCTTTGTAGTGTTGGTATCTTTCTGTATATGATCACTGTATGGAGTTAACCTTGGTCTTTGCCTAGTGGATTTTTTTCAGTAGCAGTGTGGGGATATTAGTCATTCTGCGGTGATACTGGTCATGATGTGGCGGTATTACTTGTCCCTTGTATACTGATATTGATAATTTCAATCTCAGTTCACAGGATTTGGTCAGTAACAGTATGACGGTAATATGTATGGGCATAATATTCCTCCTTGTATACTGGTAATATTGGTCTCAGTATACAGGATTTGGTCAGTAATAGTATCATGGTAATATGTATGGTGATAATTTTCCTCCTTGTATACTGGTATTATTGGTAATATTACTCTCAACATACAGGATTTGGTCAGTAACAGTATCATGGTAATATGTATGGTGATAATTTTTCTCCTTGTATACTGGCATTATTGTTAATATTGCTCTCAATATACCGGATTTTCACACATAACCTTTTTAAAACATTGCTGCCATTTTTCATTATAAGCAGGGCCGGTGTTAGGGTGGGGCAAACCAGGCAATTGCCTAGGGCCCCCATCCCCCAAGGGGCCCCCTGCCGGCTGCTCAGTAGGGGGGGGGGGCAACTGTTTTAAAGTGGCATCAGCGTTGGTTTCTTGTTAAAGAATAGCAGCCCGGCCGCGGCCACATTAAAACAGTGACCAGCTCCGGGCCCCATGCCCACAGGGGGCCCCCGTCACATTCGGGACATCCCTGTGTCCCTAAAAATCTTTTCAGGACACAAGAATGCCCCGTTTACCTCATAGCGGCCCCGCGTTGACTTTAAAAACGCTGGGGCCGTTGGGAGGAAGCGCACGCAGTGACGGCACTGACGTCACGTGCGTGCGCCCATAGCAACAGTACAGCAGAGCGCAGCAGTGAGGAGGACGCGCGGGTATGGTAAGTGACCTGCGGTCATCTTCAGTGTTCCGACCGCTGCTCCCGGGATGGCCCATAGGCCATAGCAGTAGATCGTGACCGGGATGGCCCATAGGCCATAGCAGTAGATCGTGACCCAGGAGCGGTGGTCGGAATACTCAAATGGGGCAGTAAACAGGCATACAGCCTTCAGCCATACACTGTATATGGCTGAAGGCTGTATGTCTGTAGGGGAACATACTGCACTTAATGTGGGGGAACTATACTGCACCAAATGTGGTGGAATTATAGTGCACCTAATGTGGGGGAACTATACTGCACCTAATGTGGGGAATTATACTGCACCTAATGTGAGGGAACTATACTGCACCTAATGTGGGGAATTATACTGCACCTAATGTGGAGGGACTATACTGCACCTAATGTGGGGAACTATTTTGCACCTAATGTGGGGGAACTATACTGCCAACCTAATGTGGGGGAACTATACTGCCAACCTAATGTGGGGGAACTATACTGCCAACCTAATGTGGGGGAACTATACTGCCAACCTAATGTGGGGGAACTATACTGCCAACCTAATGTGGGGGAACTATACTGCCAACCTAATGTGGAGAACTATACTGCCAACCTAATGTGGAGAACTATACTGCACCTAATGTGGAGAACTATACTGCACCTAATGTGGAGAGCTATACTGCACCTAATGTGGGGGAACTATACTGCACCTAATGTGGGGGAACTACACTGCACCTAATGTGGGGGAACTATACTGCACCTAATGTGGGGGAACTATACTGCACCTAATGTGGGGGAACTATACTGCACCTAATGTGGGGGAACTATACTGCACCTAATGTGGGGAACTATACTGCACCTAATGTGGGGGAACTACACTGCACCTAATGTGGGGGAACTACTGTATACTGCACCTAATGTGGGAGAACTACTGTATACTGCACCTAATGTGGGGAACTACTGTATACTGCACCTAATGGGGGGAATTATACTGCACCTAATGCGGGGGAACTATTGTATACTGCAACTAATGTGGGGGAACTACTGTATACTGCACCTAATGTGGGGGAACTACTGTATACTGCACCTAATGTGGGGAATTATACTGCACCTCATGTGGGGGAACTACTGTATACTGCACCTAATGTGGGGAATTATACTGCACCTAATGTGGGGAACTATACTGACAACCTAATGTGGGGGAACTATACTGCCAACCTAATGTGGGGGAACTATACTGCCAACCTAATGTGGGGGAACTATACTGCACCTAATGTGGAGAACTATACTGCACCTAATGTGGAGAACTATACTGCACCTAATGTGGAGAGCTATACTGCTCCTAATGTGGAGAGCTATACTGCACCAATGTGTGGGACTATACTGCACCTAATGTGGGGAACTATACTGCACCTAATGTGGGGAACTATACTGCACCTAATGTGGGGGACTATCAGGGCCGTTTGAAGGAATTTGGGGGCACCAAGCAAAATGGACATGGAGGCCCCCCCCCTCCATAGTAACGCCGACCCTTGAATTCTGGGAGCGCAACGTGAGCGAACGTCAATACGACGCACATTAGGTGCAGCAGTGTTACCCCTACATTAGGTGCAGCAGAGATCCCCCACATTAGGTAGGCAGTCTTCCCCCCACATTAGGTAGGCAGTGTTCCCCCCACATTAGGTGCAGCAGTGTTCCCTACCCATACCCGCTGTCCAGACCCCCTCCCCCCGGGCCATTTTTTTGGTGGGGGTTTGACTGCTGAGACCCCCACTGATCACCTCGGTTAAAATGGTTCTCCAGCTGTTGGAAAGCTAAAACTCCCATCATTCTGGAGAGCCTCTGGCAATGGGAGTTGTAGTTTTGTAACAGCTGAAGAGCCACAGATTGGACACAGTTTTACCCATCATCACTGCAGAACTTACAAGTGACTACAGCTCTGATGGGACAGTCAGGAGAATACACAATGATAGTGACCTGAGTGACGTCTTCTGACTTGAGTGATATCTTCTCTGTTATCTTTTCTTCTTCATCTGGTCCAGAGACCAGGTCTTCCTCCAGCTCCATCTTCTCTGCAGAGTCTGACATCCAGGCATCATTGGCTCCTCACTGTCAGCAGATCCTCATCCTCTGCATGAAGACAGTAATCATTATAACCTTGCCAGAAAGTGTACTCTAAATAATATACTGCCCCACACTGTACCCTGAAGATAATGCTGCCTCACACTGTACCTTGAATATAATACTGCCACACACTGTACCCTGAATATAATGCTGCCTCACACTGTACCTTGAATACAATACTGCCACACACTGTACCCTGAATATAATGCTGCCTCACACTGTACCTTGAATATAATACTGCCACACACTGTACCCTGACTATAATGCTGCCACACACTGTACCCTGACTATAATTCTGCCACACACTGTACCCTGAATATAATACTGCCACACTGTACCCTGAATATAATGCTTCCACACACTGTACCCCTGAATATAATACTGCCCCACACTGTACCCTGAATATAATCCTGCCACACATTGTACCCCCTGAATATAATACTGCCACACACTGTACCCTGACTATAATGCTGCCACACACTGTACCCTGAATATAATGCTGCCTCACACTGTACCTTGAATATTATACTGCCACACACTGTACCCTGAATATTATGCTGCCACACACTGTACCCTGACTATAATGCTGCCACACACTGTACCCTGACTATAACACTGCCACACACTGTACCCTGAATATAATGCTTCCACACACTGTACCCCTGAATATAATACTGCCCCACACTGTACCCTGAATATAATCATGCCACACACTGTACCCTGAATATAATGCTGCCACACACTATACCCTGAATATAATGCTGCCACACACTGTACCCTGAATATAATGCTGCCACACACTGTACCCTGAATATAATGCTTCCACACACTGTACCCCTGAATATAATGCTTCCACACACTGTACCCTGAAAATAATACTGCCACACACTGTACCCTGAATATAATGCTGCCACACACTGTACCCTGAATATAATGCTGCCACACACTGTACCCTGAATATAATGCTGCCACACACTGTACCCTGAATATAATGCTGCCACACACTGTACCCTGACTATAATGCTGCTCCACACTGTATCCACTGAATATAATGCTTCCACACACTGTACCCTGAAAATAATACTGCCACACACTGTACCCTGAAAATAATACTGCCACACACTGTACCCTGAATATAATGCTTCCACACACTGTACCCCTGAATATAATGCTGCCACACACTGTACCCTGAATATAATGCTGCTCCACACTGCATCCACTGAATACAATACTGCCACACATGCATACACATCATATATACATATACACCCCCTCTTATCCTCTGTGTCATCATCCCCATAACCCCCCGCCAAACCTCTCCTCATTATTACTATAACTCCCCCCCCCCCCCCCACCTCTCCTCATCACTATTATAACCGGGGGGGGGGGGGATGAGGAGAGGTGCAGGGGGGGCACCTCTCATGACCCCCATAACACCCCTCCTGCATCTCTCATGACCCCCATAACACCCCCCTGCATCTCTCATGACCCCCATAACACCCCCCTGCATCTCTCATGACCCCCATAACACCCCACTGCATCTCTCATGATCCCCATAACACCCCCCCTGCATCTCTCATGACCCCCATAACACCCCCCTGCATCTCTCATGATCCCCATAACACCCCCCTGCATCTCTCATGACCCCCATAACACCCCCACTGCATCTCTCATGACCCCCATAACACCCCCACTGCATCTCTCATGACCCCCATAACACCCCCCCTGCATCTCTCATGACCCCCATAACACCCCCCCTGCATCTCTCATGACCCCCATAACACCCCCCCTGCATCTCTCATGACCCCCATAACACCCCCCCTGCATCTCTCATGACCCCCATAACACCCCCTGCATCTCTCATGACCCCCATAACACCCCCTGCATCTCTCATGACCCCCATAACACCCCTCCTGCATCTCTCATGACCCCCATAACACCCCTCCTGCATCTCTCATGACCCCCATAACACCCCTCCTGCATCTCTCATGACCCCCATAACACCCCTCCTGCATCTCTCATGACCCCCATAACACCCCTCCTGCATCTCTCATGACCCCCATAACACCCCTCCTGCATCTCTCATGACCCCATAACACTCCCCTGCATCTCTCATGACCCCATAACACTCCCCTGCATCTCTCATGACCCCATAACACCCCCCCTGCATCTCTCATGACCCCATAACACCCCCCCTGCATCTCTCATGACCCCCATAACACCCCCCCTGCATCTCTCATGACCCCATAACACCCCTCCTGCATCTCTCACGATCCCCATAACACCCCCCCTGCATCTCTCATGACCCCCATAACACCCCCCTGCATCTCTCATGACCCCATAACACCCTTCCTGCATCTCTCATGACCCCCATAACACCCCTCCTGCATCTCTCATGACCCCATAACACCCCTCCTGCATCTCTCATGATCCCCATAACACCTCCTGCATCTCTCATGATCCCCATAACACCCCCTGCATCTCTCATGACCCCCATAACACCCCCCCTGCATCTCTCATGACCCCCATGACACCCCACTGCATCTCTCATGACCCCCATAACACCCCTCCTGCATCTCTCATGACCCCCATAACACCCCTCCTGCATCTCTCATGACCCCCATAACACCCCCCCTGCATCTCTCATGACCCCCATAACACCCCTCCTGCATCTCTCATGACCCCATAACACTCCCCTGCATCTCTCATGACCCCATAACACTCCCCTGCATCTCTCATGACCCCATAACACTCCCCTGCATCTCTCACGATCCCCATAACACTCCCCTGCATCTCTCACGATCCCCATAACACCCCTCCTGCATCTCTCATGACCCCCATAACACCCCCTGCATCTCTCATGATCCCCATAACACCTCCTGCATCTCTCATGATCCCCATAACACCCCCTGCATCTCTCATGACCCCCATAACACCCCCCCTGCATCTCTCATGACCCCCATAACACCCCTCCTGCATCTCTCATGACCCCATAACACCCCCCTGCATCTCTCATGACCCCATAACACCCCTCCTGCATCTCTCATGACCCCCATAACACCCCCCCTGCATCTCTCATGACCCCCATAACACCCCTCCTGCATCTCTCATGACCCCCATAACACCCCTCCTCCATCTCTCATGAACCCCATAACACCCCTCCTGCATCTCTCATGACCCCCATAACACCCCTCCTGCATCTCTCATGACCCCCCCCCCACACACACACACACACACACACACACACACACACACACACACAAACACCTCTCATCACCATTGCAGTCCCCTGACAACCATACAATCCCCCGGGCCCCCCGCGCCAGTTTACTTACCCTGCCGGGGATCGTTGCAGAGGCGGGAGTCTGCTGCTGCTCCTGTCACTGCACGGAGGATGCTGGAGGTTCCCGCGGGGACGCAAGCAGGGACAGGTCAGGTGATTGGCGTAGACGTGCGTGCCTGCGCGGGGCACGTGACGTCTCTACTCCAATCATCCCCTGACCTGTCCGGTGCCGGCCCTGCTTTGTTTCTTAAGGGGCCCGCGCCTCTCAAAAATGTAATTTTGGTGAAATGTGCGGGCCCCCCGAAGTGTCCCGTCGCTACAGGACGGGCAAGCACCGGCTCTGCTCTGGGCCCCCCAGCCAGCTCGGGGCCCCAAGCAATTGCTTGGTTTGCCGGTCCGGTAGCGACGGGCCTGGGGACTATACTGCACCAATGTGTGGGACTATACTGCACCTAATGTGGGGAACTATACTGCACCTAATGTGGGGGAACTATACTGCACCTAATGTGGGGGAACTATACTGCACCTAATGTGGGGGAACTATACTGCACCTAATGTGGGGGAACTATACTGCACCTAATGTGGAGGGAACTATACTGCACCTAATGTGGGGAGAACTATACTGCACCTAATGTGGGGAACTATACTGCACCTAATGTGGGGGAACTATACTGCACCTAATGTGGGGAACTATACTGCACCTAATGTGGGTAACTATACTGCACCTAATGTGGGTAACTATACTGCACCTAATGTGGGGAACTATACTGCACCTAATGTGGGGAACTATACTGCACCTAATGTGGGGAGAACTATACTGCACCTAATGTGGAGGGAACTATACTGCACCTAATGTGGGGAACTATACTGCACCTAATGTGGGGAACTATACTGCACCTAATGTGGGGGAACTATACTGCACCTAATGTGGGGAGAACTATACTGCACCTAATGTGGAGGGAACTATACTGCACCTAATGTGGGGAACTATACTGCACCAATGTGTGGGACTATACTGCACCTAATGTGGGGAACTATACTGCACCTAATGTGGGGAGAACTATACTGCACCTAATGTGGGGGATCTATACTGCACCTAATGTGGGGAACTATACTGCACCAATGTGGGGAGAACTATACTGCACCTAATGTGGGGGATCTATACTGCACCTAATGTGGGGAACTATACTGCACCTAATGTGGGGGAACTATACTGCACCTAATGTGGGGAGAACTATACTGCACCAATGTGTGGGACTATACTGCACCTAATGTGGGGGAACTATACTGCACCTAATGTGGGGAGAACTATACTGCACCTAATATGGGGAGAACTATACTGCACCTAATGTGGGGGAACTATACTGCACCTAATGTGAGGAACTATACTGCACCTAATGTGGGGGAACTATACTGCACCTAATGAGGGGGGGGATTATATACTGCACCTAATGTGGGGGAACTATACTGCCAACCTAATGTGGGGAGCTTTACTGCACCTAATGTGGAGGGAACTGTACTGCACCTAATGTGGAGAGCTATACTGTACCTAATGTGGGGAACTATACTGCACCTAATGAGGGGGGGGGACTATATATTGCACCTAATGTGGGGGAACTATACTGCCAACCTAATGTGGGGATCTATACTGCACCTAATGTGGAGGGAACTGTACTGCACCTAATGTGGAGAGCTATACTGCAACTAATGTGGAGAACTATACTGCACCTCATGTGGAGAACTATACTGCACCTAATGTGGGGAGAACTATACTGCACCTAATGTGGGGAGAACTATACTGCACCTAATGTGGGGAACTATACTGCACCTAATGTGGGGAGAACTATACTGCACCTAATGTGGGGAGAACTATACTGCACCTAATGTGGGGAGAACTATACTGCACCTAATGTGGGGGACTATACTGCACCTAATGTGGGGGAACTATACTGTACCTAATATGGGGAGAACTATACTGCACCTGAAGTGGGGGAACTATACAGCCAACCTAATGTGGAGAGCTATACTGTACCTAATGTGGTGAAACTATACTGCATCTAATGTGCGGGAACTATACTGCACCTAATGAGGGGGGGGCGGGGATTATATACTGCACCTAATGTGGGGGAACTATAATGCCAGCCTAATGTGGAGAGCTATACTGCACCTAATGTGCAGGGAACTGTACTGCACCTAATGTGGAGAGCTATACTGCACCTAGTGTGGGGAGAACTATACTGCACCTAATGTGAGGAACTATACTGCACCTAATGTGGGGGAACTATACTGCACCTAATGAGGGGGGGGATTATATACTGCACCTAATGTGGGGGAACTATACTGCCAACCTAATGTGGGGAGCTTTACTGCACCTAATGTGGAGGGAACTGTACTGCACCTAATGTGGAGAGCTATACTGTACCTAATGTGGGGAACTATACTGCACCTAATGTGGGGGCACTATACTGCACCTAATGAGGGGGGGGGACTATATACTGCACCTAATGTGGGGGAACTATACTGTCAACCTAATGTGGGGAGCTATACTGTACCTAATGTGGGGAACTATACTGCACCTAATGAGGGGGGGGACTATATATTGCACCTAATGTGGGGGAACTATACTGCCAACCTAATGTGGGGATCTATACTGCACCTAATGTGGAGGGAACTGTACTGCACCTAATGTGGAGAGCTATACTGCAACTAATGTGGAGAACTATACTGCACCTAATGTGGAGAACTATACTGCACCTAATGTGGGGAGAACTATACTGCACCTAATGTGGGGAGAACTATACTGCACCTAATGTGGGGGAACTATACTGCACTGCACCTAATGTGGGGGACTATACTGCACCTAATGTGGGGAGAACTATACTGCACCTAATGTGGGGGAACTATACTGTACCTAATATGGGGAGAACTATACTGCACCTGAAGTGGGGGAACTATACAGCCAACCTAATGTGGGGGAACTATACTGCACCTAATGTGGGGGACTGTACTGCACCCAATGTGGGGGACTATACTGCACCTAATGTGGGGAGAACTATACTGCACCTAATGTGAAGAGCTATACTGCACCTAATGTGGGGGAACTATACTGCACCTAATGTGGGGAACTATACTGCACCTAATGTGGGGAACTACACTGCACCTAATGTGGGGGAACTATACTGCACCTAATGAGGGGGGACTATATACTGCACCTAATGTGGGGGAACTATACTGCCAACCTAATGTGGGGAGCTATACTGCACCTAATGTGGAGGGAACTGTACTGCACCTAATGTGGAGAGCTATACTGTACCTAATGTGGTGAACTATACTGCATCTAATGTGCGGGAACTATACTGCACCTAATGTGGGGGGGGGCGGGGATTATATACTGCACCTAATGTGGGGGGAACTATAATGCCAGCCTAATGTGGAGAGCTATACTGCACCTAATGTGCAGGGAACTGTACTGCACCTAATGTGGAGAGCTATACTGCACCTAATGTGGAGAGCTATACTGCACCTAGTGTGGGGAGAACTATACTGCACCTAATGTGGGGAGAACTATACTGCACCTAATGTGGGGAGAACTATACTGCACCTAATGTGGGGAGAACTATACTGCACCTAATGTGGGGAGAACTATACTGCACCTAATGTGGGGAGAACTATACTGCACCTAATGTGGGGAGAACTATACTGCACCTAATGTGGGGAGAACTATACTGCACCTAATGTGGGGGACTATACTGCACCTAATGTGGGGAGAACTATACTGCACCTAATGTGGGGGGAACTATACTGTACCTAATATGGGGAGAACTATACTGCACCTGAAGTGGGGGAACTATACAGCCAACCTAATGTGGGGGAACTATACTGCACCTAATGTGGGGGACTGTACTGCACCCAATGTGGGGGACTATACTGCACCTAATGTGGGGAGAACTATACTGCACCTAATGTGAAGAGCTATACTGCACCTAATGTGGGGGAACTATACTGCACCTAATGTGGGGAACTACACTGCACCTAATGTGGGGGAACTATACTGCACCTAATGAGGGGGGACTATATACTGCACCTAATGTGGGGGAACTATACTGCCAACCTAATGTGGGGAGCTATACTGCACCTAATGTGGAGGGAACTGTACTGCACCTAATGTGGAGAGCTATACTGTACCTAATGTGGTGAACTATACTGCATCTAATGTGCGGGAACTATACTGCACCTAATGTGGGGGGGGGGCGGGGATTATATACTGCACCTAATGTGGGGGAACTATAATGCCAGCCTAATGTGGAGAGCTATACTGCACCTAATGTGCAGGGAACTGTACTGCACCTAATGTGGAGAGCTATACTGCACCTAATGTGGAGAGCTATACTGCACCTAGTGTGGGGAGAACTATACTGCACCTAATGTGGGGAGAACTATACTGCACCTAATGTGGGGAGAACTATACTGCACCTAATGTGGGGAGAACTATACTGCACCTAATGTGGGGAGAACTATACTGCACCTAATGTGGGGGAACTATACTGTATCTAATGTGGGGAGAACTATACTGCACCTGAAGTGGGGGAACTATACTGCACCAAATGTGGGGAGAACTATACTGCACCTAATGTGGGGGAACTATACTGCACCTTATGTGGGTGAACTATACAGCACCTGAAGTGGGGGAACTATACTGCACCTAATGTGGGGGAACTCTACTGCACCTAATGTGGGGGAACTATACTGCACTTAATGTGGGGGACTATAATGGACCTAATGTGGGGGACTATACTGCACCTAATGTGGGGAGAACTATACTGCACCTAATGTGGGGAGAACTATACTGCACCTAATGTGGGGGAACTATACAGCCAACCTAATGTGGGGGAACTATACTGCACCTAATGTGGAGAACTATACTGCACCTAATGTGGGGGACTATACTGCACCTAATGTGGGGGAACTATACTGTACCTAATGTGGGGAGAACTATACTGCACCTGAAGTGGGGGAACTATACTGCACCTAATGTGGGGAGAACTATACTGCACCTAATGTGGGGGACTATACTGCACCTAATGTGGGGGAACTATACTGTACCTAATGTGGGGAGAACTATACTGCACCTGAAGTGGGGGAACTATACTGCACCTAATGTGGGGAGAACTATACTGCACCTAATGAGGGGGACTATACTGCACCTAATGTGGGGGAACTATACTGCACCTAATGTGGGGGAACTATACTGCACACCTAATGTGGGGGAACTATACTGCACCTAATGTGGGGGAACTATACTGCACACCTAATGTGGGGGAGCTATACTCTTTACCTAATGTGGGGGGAACTATACAAAAATATAAAATTGTACTATTTTGATCCCTATAACTCTTATTTTTCTGTATATGGGGATGTGAGGGTCATTTTTTGCGCTGTGATTTGTAGTTTTTATCGGTACCATTTTTGTTTTGATGGGACTTTTCAATAGCTTTTTAGATATTTTTTTTTATAGTATTTGAAGTGACCAAAATTGTTCAAATCTAGTTAGTGCACTACTATGACTTTTGGGGCCCCACTTTTGATTTTGCCTAAGGCCACGCTAAGCCTAAAACCGGCCCTGATTATAAGGGAGTGTTGTGCCATTTTACTTTTTGAATTTGTGGTGGACTATGATCAGGTCTTGGTCGCTGACACCACTTTATTGAAACATTTGGCAAAGTACTGGTGTATTCCTTCTGTGATATATATATATATATGTATGTATAGCCACGCAAAGTGATACGCCTGTGCTCGGTGGCCGTTTGCCGGCACAATGACACAATTCTGTGGGGCTGGTATACAGTAATTTCCAGGCCTGGATTTCATCCCCAGTCCGGCCCTGTCCCAAGGATAGGGGATAAGTTTCAGATTGCGGGGGTCCGACCGCTGGGGGGCCCCGTGATCTCCTGTACGGGGCCCTGGCTCGCTGGCCAGATAGCGCAGGTTGACCGCCAGATGAAGGGGCAGCCGACACGCCCCCTCAAAAAAAGCACTATGGGAGAGCCAGAAATTGCCAAAGGCAGCGCTGCATCAGTCCCCCAAAAAATGTGAGTTCCTGGATTTAAATATCTATATTCAGGATGGCTGTTCGCATACTGCCAACTATTTTAAGGAGGTGAATGCAAACAGATACCTCGACTTTAACAGTTGCCATCTTAAATAATGGAAGAAGAACATTCCATTCGGTCAAATGAAAAGAATCCGAAGGAATTGTTCTTCCACACAAAAATACCTACAACAACTAGATAACCTGGAGGATTGTTTAAAACAAAAAGGGTATCCCAAACCCTTTATACAAGGAGCACGCCAGAGAGTGGACGAATTAGAACAAAGTGCTTGCTTGAAAAATAATAAACAGGGTAATGCAGAGGGGGGTTATAATGATGAATTTGATTCTGTTTTCTAACTAGGTATTACACTTCACACACCAATATTTTTTTTTATTTTTTTTTTATTTTTTTGTATAGGTAATATCACCAGCTCATATTATTGTGTCATGATTACTGGCACCATATGTAGTCCCCCAGTTATTCTTCTTTAGATGTTTTCCGTGTCCTGTGCAGTATCTCTCCCAGAAGTCCACTTGATGGCCCCCGTGGTGGTCTACACCCCGAAGTCATCAATTTTTACTCTAAGAGAGAGTGTGCAGCTGTTTCTGGAGACGGTCAACAATAACCTCTGCATGGTGGAATAATAGGTCACGATGTTTATCAGGATCAGTAGAAGCATCACCCACTCGATGATTATGATGGGGATTTCACGGATCTCGTCCCAGTCTTCATCATTATGGAATAATTCCTTTAATGTTTCATATCCAAAATAGAAAACTACACAGACAAAAGTCAGGCCACAGCAGGTGCATCTACTATGGTGGATGACTTTTTTTGCTCCTGGTAATTTATACATCTGGATGGACTGCCCAAGGTAGTATAAGGCTTCACATGTAATGGAAATTATCGTGCTGACAAAGTGTATCCTGGGATATTCTTCGGGGGACAATACATGCATAACAGCTGTGGAAAAACAGGAGGCCCACACAATGGCCAGCAGGATCCTCTGGATCAGGACCTGATGACCCCTGAACTCTTCAGTATGCATAACCATATACTTATAAATAAGAAAGGTTAGTACCAAAGTGCCAATGGACGTCCCTATGAATCCAATTCTGAATAATATGCTTTCGGGAAAGACATTTCCCACGTCACTGTGAAGGAAAAGAAACCAATGTTATTATGGATATTTCCTCACTCCCAACCCATGAAATAAGAATCATGTGCTTGTTTATCTTACCTGATGCTCATCAGTGGCGAGGCTGCATGGCCGAGGACGACCGTCATGATGTAGCTGGTGGCAAGCCAGGCCGCACACCAAAACGCCAACAGGAGGGGGACGAACCCCAGTCCTTTTAGCTCCATTTCAGACAAGTAGAAAAAGAAGACGCTAATCTCACTATTCTCACTAATCGCACTGGAACAGACTGAAGGCTCGGGCGGCTGTCAGTGGGATGTCAGGCCTCCAGCTGTCTATGACATCACATGTGACATGTCAGAATGACTGCTTGTTTCTTTGAGCTGCCATGATTTAGTATCTGCTATAGACAGAACCTGATGTTTTTACTATGGACCTTGCAGACCTCAGAACCCAAGTAATTAGTGCAGGGGCTCCATTTTGATCATCTCATATTTCACATTATTTGAGTTCCAGGGCTCAGATACATTTGCACCCTCTATAGCAGTGGTCTTCAAGCTGTGAACCCCCAACCGCTGCAGAACCACAACTCCCAGCATGCCCAGACAGCAACTTCGCATAAGGAAATAGTCTAATTAAACTTTTCTTATATATAGAATCCCTGAAATCTCCAATCTCTCCTTTTTATTGGTTTATGATCTGTGTTACTTATTTGTAAAAAACAATGTTTCTGATTGTCTTCCCCCCACACACTTATGGGCTATCTCTTCAAACGACTTTATTTGACCTAAAGCGTATAATTGATTTACATAAATAAGCCCCTTTTCATCCAAAAGAGTGAATCTTTAATTTTAAGGAATTCTTTAAGTGCTTTATTTGACCATAATGAAGTAAAGTCAAAACTCCATGTGATTTAAAAAAAATTTTAAGTTCCTCCCATACTTAATTATCTAGATATGCATGGGTGTAGTGAGTATCCCAGCTTCCAAAATCTCAAAAATATCCTTATAACGACCCATTAGGGTATGTTCACACTACAGTGTGTGAACGGAATCTCCGCTCGCTGAATTCAGTGAGCGGAGTTTCAGACGGGCAGCCGGCGGCGGCGGTAGGACCGGGCGGCACTGAGCCGTCACCATTGACAGCTATGCAGTGCTCGCGGACTTCCATGCAAAGAATTAACATGTTCTTCCTTTGCGCGGCACAATTTCAGCGGCGGAATTGTCCGCCGCTGAAATTCCCGCAGTGTGAACGGGTCTCGCGGAGACCCATTCACACTAATGTTAAGTTCACACCGCGGAATTCGGCTCGCGAAATTACGCCCGTGGAATTCCGCGGGAATTTCGTAGTGTGAACATACCCTTAGAGAGAAAAAATAGGACTACATTTTCCCTCCTTCTCATAATAGTCTGCAATTTTAGTGCTAAAAAGTACCTAAAAAAAAAAAAAGTGCCCAACCCCCATCGTGCTCAGCTAACGTTAAAGAAACATATTTCATTCTCGTGCTTTCCTGCCCCAAAGTAGTGAATTTAATAAAGAAATAAGAGCTTGGAACCATTTTTCTGATATCCATACAGTATAGAAACATAGAATGTGTCGGCAGATAAGAACCAATTGGCCCATCTAGTCTGCCCAATAATCTGAATCCTATCAATAGTCCCTGGCCCTATCTTATATGAAGGATAGCCTTATGCCTATCCCAGGCATGTTTAAACTCCTTCACTGTATTTGCAGCGACTAGTGTTGCTCATGAATATTCGCAATTCAAATTTTAATCGCAAATATAGCATATTCGCGAATATTGCGAATATAGCACTATATATTCGTAATTAGGAATATTCGCTTATTTTTTTGCGCATATGTGAAAATTTGTGCGCATTTGCGAATATTGAGCCCTCCCTTCTTTAACCCCTTAAGGACTCAGGGTTTTTCCGTTTTTGCACTTTCGTTTTTTCCTCCTTACCTTTTAAAAATCATAACCCTTTCAATTTTTCACCTAAAAATCCATATTATGGCTTATTTTTTGCGTCGCCAATTCTACTTTGCAGTGACATTAGTCATTTTACCCAAAAATGCACGGCGAAACGGAAAAAAAAATCATTGTGCGACAAAATCGAAAAAAACACACCATTTATTAACTTTTGGGGGCTTCCGTTTCTACGCAGTGCATATTTCGGTAAAAATTACACCTTATCATTATTCTGTAGGTCCATACGGTTAAAATGATACCCTACTTATACAGGTTTGATTTTGTCGCACTTCTGGAAAAAATCATAACTACATGCAGGAAAATGTATACGTTTAAAAATGTCATCTTCTGACCTCTATAGCTTTTTTATTTTTCCACGTACAGGGCGGTATGAGGACTAATTTTTTGCGCCGTGATCTGAAGTTTTTATCGGTACCATTTTTGTTTTCATCTGACTTTTTGATCACTTTTTATTCATTTTTTAATGGTATAAAAAGTGACCAAAATACGCTTTTTTGGACTTTGGAATTTTTTTGCGCGTACGCCATTGACCATGCGGTTTAATTAATTATATATTTTTATAGTTCGGACATTTACGCACGAGGCGATACCACATATGTTTATTTTTTTATTTTTTTTACACTGTTTTATTTTTTTTATGGGAAAAGGGGGGTGATTCAAACTTTTATTAGGGAAGGGGTTAAATGACCTTTATTAACACTTTATTTTTACATTTTTTTTGCAGTGTTATAGGTCCCATAGGGACCTATAACACTGCACACACTGATCTCTTATACTGATCATTATTATCCCATAGGGACCTATAACACTGCACACACTGATCTCTTATACTGATCATTATTATCCCATAGGGACCTATAACACTGCACACACTGATCTCTCATCCTGATCACAGGCGTGTATTAACACGCCTGTGATCAGTGTTATCGGCGCATGACTGCTCCTACCTGGATCTCAGGCACGGAGCAGTCATTCGTCGATCGGACACCGAGGAGGCAGGTAAGGGCCCTCCCGGTGTCCGGTCAGCTGTTCGGGACGCCGCGATTTCACCGCGGCGGTCCCTAACAGCCCGATTGAGCAGCCGGGTCACTTTCACTTTCACAGCGGCGGTCAGCTTTGACCGCCGCTTCTAAAGGGTTAATACCGCACATCGCCGCGATCGGCGATGTGTGGTATTAGCCGCGGGTCCCGGCCGTTGATGAGCGCCGGGACCGACGCGATATGATGTAAATATACGTCCTGCGTCGTTAAGGGGTTAATGGTATAGAGAACTGTGACTAGTGCATCAACTCTGTGATTTTTTGCCCATTAAAACCAATAGGCTAATTGTGGTCTATGGGGATCTCACTGCATGTAAGATAAGCAGGACCATCTCGGCAGTACAGTGGGATGGGAAACCGTCACTGGTTCGAGTCCCAGGGTGGACAGTGTTACAGTGTTGTGGTTAAACTTTACTTTCCTGGAAAAGCTGCTGAGTTGCCCATAGCAACCAATCAAATTGCTTCCTTCATTTTTCAGAGGCTTTTTCAAAAATGAAAGAAGCGATCTGATTGGTTGCTATGGGGAACTCAGAAACTTTTCCTCTGGACAGGTTTTGATAAATCTCCTTCTATGGGGGAGATTCATCAAGACCAGTGTAGAGGAAGAGTTGTGCAGTTGCCCATAGCAACCAATCAGATTGCTTCTTTCATTTTTCACAATGCCTCTGCAAAATTAAAGAAGCGATCTGATTGGTTGCTATGGGCAACTCAGCAGCTTTTCCCCATAGACCACAATGGGCCTACTGGTTTCAATGGGCAAAAAATCATAGAGTTACTGCACTAGTCACAGTTCTCTATACCATTAACCTCTTCAGGACATAGGGTGTATGGATACGCCCTGCATTCCGAGTCCTTAAGGACCGAGGGCGTATCCATACGCCCGTGGGAATTCCGGTCCCCACCGCTAGCCGGTTGGGGACCGGAGTTGGATGCCTGCTGAAATCGTTCAGCAGGCATCGCGGCATATCGCCCAGGGAGGTCATTATGTGGGCGATGGCCGCAGATCGCTGGACAATTCAGCCCAGCGATCTGCGGCGATATTGGGTCTCCAGTGACCCGGAATTACTGGCTGATCAGGGCCGTCTCTGACGGTCCAGAACAGCCATAGCCAGCAGGGGTGAGGTGGCACTGATTCGTCGGCCCCGGGAGCTGGGGACCCCGATCCCCGGCGTCAATGTTGGGATCGGGGCCCCAGGAGCGGCGGCGGCAAGGGACTGACCTGTGTACCGGAGCAGCAGTAGGAGGTGAGTGACAGCCTCCTGCTGTTGCTTAGCAACAGCTCCCAGCATGCAAAAAGGGCATGCTGGGAGCTGTAGTTATGCAACAGCAGGAGGCAGACAACCACAACTTCCAGCATGGAAAAGTGTACCTTCAGCTGTTGTATAACTACAACTCCCAGCTTGCACAAACAGCTAAAGTGCATGCTGGAAGTTGTAGTGGTGCATCTGCTGGTTGCATAACTACAACTCCCAGCATGCCCGTTGGCTGTCGGTGACTGCTGAGAGACTGCAGTGATACATAACCACTGTGCCTACAGCTGTTGCAAAACTAAAACTCTCAGCATGTACAGTCTGTCAGCCCATGCTGGGAGTTGTAGTTTTGCAACAGCTGGATGATCCCCTCTAATGTGAACGTACAGGGTACACTCACATGGGCGAAGGTTTACAGTAAGTATCCGGCTGCAAGTTTGAGCTGCGGCAAATTTTCTGCCGCAGCTCAAACTGCCAGCGAGAAACTACTGTGAACCCCCGCCCGTGTGACTGTACCCTAAAAACACTACACTACACTAACACAAAATAAAATAAAAAGTAAAAAACACTACATATACACATACCCCTACACAGCCCCCCTCCCCTCCCCAATAAAAATGAAAAACGTCTGGTACGCCACTGTTTCCAAGACGGAGCCTCCAGCTGTTGCAAAACAACTACTCCCAGTATTACCAGACAGCCACTGACTGTTCAGGCATGCTGAGAGTTTTACAACAGCTGGAGGCACCCTGTTTGGGAATCACTGGCGTAGAATTCCCCTATGTCCACCCCTATGCAAGTCCCTAATTTAGGCCTCAAATGCTAATGGCACTCTCACTTTGGAGCCCTGTCATATTTCAAGGCAACAGTTTAGGGTCACATATGGGGTATCGCCGTACTCGGGAGAAATTGTGTTACAAATTTTGGGGGCTATTTTCTGCTTTTACCCTTTTTAAAAATGTAAAATTTTTGGGAAAACAAGCATTTTAGGTAAAAAACATTTTTTTTTTTAACCTATGCAAAAGTCGTGAAACACCTGTGGGGTATAAAGGTTCACTTAACCCCTTGTTATGTTCCCTGAGGGGTCTAGTTTCCAAAATAGTATGCCATGTGTTTTTTTTTTTTGCTGTCCTGGCACCATAGGGGCTTCCTAAATGCGGCATGCCCACAGAGCAAAATTTGCTTCCAAAAAGCCAAATGTGACTACTCCTCTTCTGAGACCTGTAGTGCACCAGCAGAGCACTTTTCACCCCCATATGGGGCGTTTTTTGATTCGGAAGATATTGGGCTTCAAATTTTGAGGGGTATTTTCTGCTATTACCCTTTTTAAAAATGTAAAATTTTTGGGAAAACAAGCATTTTAGGTAAAAATTATTATAATTTTTTTTACATTTGCAAAAGTCATGAAACACCTGTGGGGTATTAAGGCTCACTTTATCCCATGTTACATTCCCCGAGGGGTCTAGTTTCCAAAATGGTAAGCCATGTGTTTTTTTTTTTGCTGTTCTGGCACCATAGGGGCTTCCTAAATGCAACATGCCCCCCAAAAACCATTTCAGAAAAACGTACTCTCCAAAATCCCCTTGTTGCTCCTTCACTGCTGAGCCCTCTACCGCGCCCGCCGAACAATTTACATAGACATATGACGTATGTGCGTACTCCTTTTACCACTTGCAAAAATTCAAAAATTGGGTCTACAAGAACATGTGAGTGTAAAAAATGAAGATTTAGAATTTTCTCCTTCACTTTGCTGCTATTCCTGTGAAACACCTAAAGGGTTAAAATGCTGACTGAATATCATTTTGAATACTTTGTGGGGTGTAGTTTTTATAATGGAGTCATTTATGGGGTATTTCTAACATGAAGACCCTTCAAATCCACTTCAAAACTGAACTGGTCCCTGAAAAATATTGAGTTTGAAAATTTTGTGAAAAATTGGAAAATTGCTGCTGAACTTTGAAGTCCTCTGGTGTCTTCCAAAAGTAAAAACACGTAAATTTTATAATGCAGATGTCAGGATTCGGCAGGCTGGAGGTGGATCCTCTGTGTCAGAGAGGGATTGGCGTGGACCGTACCGGTGGACCGGTTCTAAGTTTCTACTGGCTTTCACCAGAGCCCGCCGCAAAGCGGGATGGTCTTGCTGCGGCGGTAGCAACCAGGTCGTATCCACCGGTAACGGCTCAACCTCTCTGACTGCTGAGAGTGGCGTGGGACAGGAGGACTAGACAGAGGCGAGGTCAGGCGTAGCAGAAGCTCAGGGCAGGCGGCAAGGTTCGTAGTCAAGGGTAACGGCAGAAGGTCTGGTAACACTGGTAAGGGCATACACACAAAACGCTTTCACGAGGCAGTGAGGCAACAAGATCCGGCAAGGACAGGAAGGGGAAGTGGGTTTATATAAGCAAGGAGCAGGTAGGAGTTAATTAACACTGATTGGACCAGGCACCAATTAGTGGTGTACTGGCCCTTTAAATCTTAGAGAGCCGGCGTGCTCCCCCTAGAGAGCAGAGCCGCGCGCGCCAGGACGTGACAGCCGGGGAACGGGACAGGTGAGTAGATGGGGATGCGACCCGCGAGCGGGCGCATCCCGCTACGCGGATCGCATCCCCGCCGGCAGTGACAGTGCAGCACTCCCGGTCAGCGGGTCTGACCGGGGCGCTGAAGAGAGGAGAACGCCGCGAGTGCTCCGGGTCCCAGTAACAGTACCCCCCCCTTAGATCTCCCCCTCTTTTTATCTGCTTGTCCCTTCATACGAGACGAGGCCAGTGGGAGCGACTCTTGAGCCTCCTTCCAGATAACGGAGAAGTCCTGGGTTACTTCATCTACGGCAGGAACTTCAGAAGAAGTGGGAATGGGGAGGGGGGGGCAGAGGTGAAGCTTGCCACGGGGCAGAGTGGTACCAGGAAGGAGGCTATGAGGAGGTAAGATCTCTGCTTGCTTTTTGCAGAAAATATCAGAAAAGTCCTGGTAAGCCTTGGGAGGGACCGGTAAGGGTGGAACCTCAGGAGTTAGACAAGTGGGAGCAGAGGTGAGGCATTGTTTGAGACAAGATGAACCCCAACTCTTGATCTTCCCGGTGGTCCAGTCAAGGGTGGGAGAATGACGTTGGAGCCATGGCAGACCGAGGAGGATTTCAGAGGTGCAGTTGGGTAGGACAAGAAATAAAATTTTCTCGTGATGCAGTCCAATACTCATAAGCAGGGGTTCTGTGCGGTAGCAAGGAGCAGGTAGGAGTTAATTAACACTGATTGGACCAGGCACCAATTAGCGGTGCACTGGCCCTTTAAATGTTAGAGAGCCGGCGCGCGGGCACCCTAGAGAGCGGAGCCGCGCGCACCAGGACGTGACAGCGGGAACGGGACAGGTGAGTAGATTGGGATGCGACCCGCGAGCGGGCGCGTCCCGCTACGCGGATCGAATCCCCGCCGGCAGTGACAGTGGAGCGCTCCCGGTCAACGGGTCTGACGGGGGCGCTGCAGAGAGGAGAACGCCGCGAGCCCTCTGGGGAGGAGCAGAGACCCAGAGCGCACGGCGTAGCAGCAGACATAAAGTAGACATATTGTATATGTGAATCAAAAAAAAATTTATTCGTAATATTAGTTAGTAAAATGCTAAATTTTCTAATTTTTCATCAAATTTACTGATTTTTCACCAAGAAAGGATGCAAGTTACCACAAAAATTTACTACTATGTTAAAGTAGAATATGTCACGAAAAAACAATCTCGGAATCAGAATGATAACTAAAAGCATTCCAGAGTTATTAATGTTTAAAATGACAGTGGTCAGATGTGCAAAAAACACTCTGGTCCTTAAGGCCAAAATGGGCTTGGTCCTTAACCTCTTAAGGACCCAGGACGTATGGGTACGTCCTGGGTCCCAGTCTTGCAATATAACGCTGGGTCACACGGTGACCCCGCATCATATCGTGGCGGGCGCGGCGTCATAATGAAGCCGGGACCCGCCTCTAATAGCTATTAACCCTTTAGCCGCGCGCTCAAAGCTGAGCCGCGCGGCTAAAAACGAAAGTGAAAGTTGCCGGTTAGCTCAGGGAGCTGTTCGGGATCGCCGCGGTATAATCTCGGCATCCCGAACAGCTGTACTACAGGAGGAGGTCTTCTTACCTTCCTTCCTGCAGTCCGATCGCCGATTGAATGCTTCAAGCCTGAGATCCAGGCATGAGCATTCAATCGCCGAAAACACTGATTGATCCATTCCTATGGAGATGGACCAATCAGTGTAAAAGATGAGCTAATGCAATGTTATAGCCCCCCCTATAGGAGCTATAATATTGCATAAGAAAAGTGTAAAAAAAATCATTAACCCTTTCAATGATCCCTTCCCCTAATAAAAGTTTGAATCACCCGACATTTCCAAGAATAAAAAAAACAGTGTAAATAAAAACAAAAATAAACATATGTGGTTTCGCCGTGTGCGGAAATGTCCGAATTATAAAAACATACCGCTTTTTAAACCGCATGTTCAATGGTGTACGCGCAAAAAAATTCCAAAGTCCAAAATAGCGCATTTTTTATCACTTTTTATACCACAAAAAGGGGAATAAAAAGTGATCAAAAAGTCTGATCAGAACAAAAATGGTACCGACAAAAACTTCAGATCACGGCGCAAAAAATGAGCCCTCATAGCGCCCTGAACACAGAAAAATAAAAAAGTTATAGGGGTCAGAATATGACAATTTTAAACGTATAAATTTTCCTGCATGTATTCATGATTTTCTTCTGAAGTGATACAAAATCAAACCTATGCAAGTAGGGTATCATTTTAACCGTATGGACGTACAGAATAAAGATAAGGTGTCATTTTTGCCGAAAAATTTACTGCGTAAAAACGGAAGCCCCCAAAACTTACTAAATAGTGTTTTTTCATTAATTTTGTCGCACATTGACTTTTTTTTAGTTTAAGAGATAATAACAGGATTTTATTAGGGTAGATCACAGATAACGCGTTTCGAGGGGTGGGACCCCCTCTTCGTCAGATCCAATGATGTGGCAGATGTGGGAGGCCACTGATTTATGCAAAAAAAGCCCACGAAATGTAACAGCAATTACCGGGTACAGAATAAAATACATATATGCATCTGTGCAATACAGTTTGCACGGTGCTGAGGGTATCTCAAATCCAAAGCAAACATAAATTTAAAACAAATTACATTTAACACGAATAGTATTTAGGTTGCAGATGAAATGAGGTGTTACTACTATTAGCCTGGCCTTCCGTTCGGGGAGCTGAGCAATTAAAAAAATTCAAAGCGCCGCTCTCTGTGTTATGGCGGCATTTCAAAGATAGAGGTACAGCAGGATCGCGGTCCTCTCATGTATGGGATACCCCTCTTCTGGGTGTCCGGGAGAAAACGTCCTAAATTACAATGAAGTTGATAGTGGAAGCGCATCTCCTCTGTTTGGATGAAATTGATATATACAGACATCGGCATTACAGTAGAGCATATTTTATGCAATAGTGTTGTGGTATATTGTGATGCCAATGATAACGCGGGGCCTCTAACAACGGCCGGGACCCGTGGCTAATAGCGCGCGGCATTGATCGCTGTGCCGCACGCTATTAACCTTTTAGACGCGGCGTTCAAAGTTGAACGCCGCGTCTAAAGTGAAACTGAAACCATGCCGGTTAGCTCAGTGGGCTGTTCGGGATAGCCGCGGCGAAATCGCGGCATCCCGAACAGCTTACAGGACAGCAGGAGGGTCCCTTCCCGCCTCCTCGCTGTCCGATCGCTGAAGGACTGCTCAGTGCCTGAGATCCAGGCATGAGCAGTCAAGCCGCAGAATCATCGATTTCTCATAAGAAACCAGTGATCAATGTGAAAGATCAGTGTGTGATCAATGTGAAAGATCAGTGTGTGCAGTGTTATAGGTCCCTATGGGATAACAATGATCAGTATAAGAGATCAGTGTGTGCAGTGTTATAGGTCCCTATGGGATAACAATGATCAGTATAAGAGATCAGTGTGTGCAGTGTTATAGGTCCCTATGGGATAACAATAATCAGTATAAGAGATCAGTGTGTGCAGTGTTATAGGTCCCTATGGGATAACAATAATCAGTATAAGAGATCAGTGTGTGCAGTGTTATAGGTCCCTATGGGATAACAATGATCAGTATAAGAGATCAGTGTGTGCAGTATTATAGGTCCCTATGGGATAACAATGATCAGTATAAGAGATCAGTGTGTGAAGTGTTATAGTTCCCTATGGGACCTATAACACTGCAAAACAAAAGTGGAAAAAAAAAGTGAATAAATATCATTTAACCCCTTCCCTTTGAATCACCCCCCTTTTCCCATAAAAAAAAAACACAGTGTAAATAAAAATAAAGATATGTGGTATCGCCGCGTGCGGAAATGTCCGAATTATAAAAATATATAGTTAATTAAACCACACGGTCAATGGCGTGCGCGCAAAAAAATTCCAAAGTCCAAAATAGTGCATTTTTGGTCACTTTTTATATCATGATCAATAGGTCCGATCAATGCAAAAATGGTACCGTTAAAAACTTCAGATCACGGCGCAACAAATGAGCCCTTCTACCGCCCCATACACGGAAAAATAAAAAAGTTATAGGGGTCAGAAATGACAATTTTAAACGTATTAATTTTCCTGCATGTAGTTATGATTTTTTCCAGAAGTACGACAAAATCAAACCTATATAAGTAGGGGATCATTTTAATCGTATGGACCTACAGAATAAATATCAGGTGTCATTTTTGCCGAAAAATGTACTACGTAGAAACGGAAGCCCCCAAAAGTTACAAAATGGCGGATTTTTTTCAATTTTGTCTCACAATGATTTTTTTTTCGGTTTCACCGTAGATTTATGGGCAAAATGACTGACGTCATTACAAAGTAGAATTGGTGGCGCAAAAAATAAGCCATCATATGGATTTTTAGGTGCAAAATTTAAAGAGTTATGATTTTTTAAAGGCCAGGAGCAAAAAACAAAAATGCAAAAACGGAAAGAACCCCGGTCCTTAAGGGGTTAAGGACCCAGCCATTTTTTGCACATCTGACCACTGTCACTTTAAGTATTAATAACTCTGGGATGCTTTTACTTTTCATTCTGATTCTGAGATTGTTTTTTCGTGACATATTCTACTTCATGTTAGTGGTAAATTTTTGTCGAGGCTTGCATCATTTCTTGGTGAAAAATTCCACGTGGCACCGCATTATAGATTGGGAGCGGACACATGACGTTCCAGTACGTCATGTGTCCTTAAGGGGTTAAGGTGAAAATGGGCTGGTTCCTTAAGGGGTTAAACCCCACTGGGATTTGACAGATCTTTGGAACAGTGGGCTGTGCAAATTAAAAATTTTCACTTTTCATTTTGACAGACCACTGCTCAAAAAAATCTATCAGACACCTGTGAGATGTAAATGCTCACTGCACCTCTTATTAGGGGTGTAGTTTCCAAAATGGGGTCACATGTGGGGGGGGGGGGGGGGTTCACTGTTCTGGCACCATGGAGGCCTAAACGCACATGGCCTTCAATTTCAGCCAGATTCTCTCTCCAAAAGCCCAATGGTGCTCCTTCTCTTCTGAGCCCTGTAGTTCCCCCGCAGAGCACTTTACATCCACATGTGGGGTATTTTCTGACTCACAAGAGATGGGGTTGCAAATTTTGCGGGGCTTTTTTTCCTATTATTACCCCTTGTGAAAATGATAAAATTGGGGTAACAATAGCATTTTAGGGAAAAAAAATATACATTTTTTTATTTTCACCTCCAACTTTAACTAAAATGTTGTCAAACACCTGTGGGATGTTAAGGCTCACTATACCCCTTGTTACTTTACGTGAGGGGTGTAGTTTTCTAAATGGGGGTCACATATGGGTGTTTTTTATGTTTATGTCAGAACTGCTGTAACTACCAGCCACCCCTGTGCAAATCACCAATTTAGGCCTCAAATGTATATGGTACACTCTGTTTACACTAACATGCTGGTGTAGACCCAAAATTTACCTTTTCTTGGGGTAAAAGAAGAGAAAAAAAATTTGTAACCCAAAACTGTTGCCTTGAAATATGAGAGGGCTCCAAAGTGAAAGAGCATCATGTGCATTTGAGGCCTAAATTAGGGATTTGCATCCACCACCAAATTACCCTACAGCAGTGCTTCCCAAATAGGGTGTCTCCAGCTGTAGCAAAACTCCCAGCATGCCAGGACAGTCAATGGCTATGCCGATGTGCTGGCCCCTGTATCACCCCCCTGTGGGGGGGGGGCTGGAGAGGGGGGGGGACCTGTCATGTGGGCAGGGCCGGATTAAGAGGATCATGGGCCTGGTGCTGAAGATTTTGATGGGCCTTTTTATTGAAATATCTAAAATGAAAAAGCAACACAAAGCAATTTTGTTTAACACAAATAAAGCGCATCCGTCACGTTATGCACATTAAATTACCAGGATAGATGAATATGCTGGTTGCTGAGTTGCCCACAACAACCAATCAGATCGCTTCTTTTATCTGATGTTACTAGGAGGATGTTAGGAGGACTGCGCTTTTCTCTGCTGTAACACACACAGGCTCTGCGTCCTATGATCCTTCTGCAGTGTAATATAATGAAGTGACTGTGCGCAAGATGTTTGTTTGTGTTATAGAGCTCTTCGCTGAGACTATCCGGCAGAATGGAGAGATCAGAGGGATCACCGCACCAGGACCAGATCGCCACGAGGTCAAGTGCTCGCTCTACATGGACGACGTGACCGTCTTCTGCGCTGACCAGCGTTCGGTGACTGCACTCGTCCAGACCTGCGAGGACTTCGGCAGAGCTTCGGGGGCAAAAGTCAACTGCGGGAAGTCGGAGGCCATGCTCTTCGGGGAGTGGCACCTGGCTTCTTCCGCCCCCTTCCCCTTTACGGTTAAGCCGGACTTCATTCAAATTCTTGGAGTCTGGTTCGGGAAGGAAGGAGCGGCCCTTAAGTCTTGGCAAGACCGACTAGGAAGGATAAACTCGAAGATCGGACTGTGGAGCTCCAGAAAGCTCACGATGGAAGGCAAGGCACTTGTCCTGCGGAGTGAAGTTTTGCCTGTGCTCCAATATACCGCACAGGCCTGGCCTCCCCATACCACAGTTTGCAAGGCCATCACCCGGACAGTGTTTGGCTTCGTCTGGGGCAAAATGGACAGAGTCAAGAGGACCGTGATGTACAAGGAACCCCGCAAGGGTGGGAAGGGAATACCCGACATCCCCGCTCTGCTGAGGGCCTCCTTTGCATGTGTCACGGTGCAACGGACTCTTGTTGAAAAGACTGGCTCAGCGGGCAGGTCCATGTCTCGCTTGCTTCTCATGCCCCTCTGGAGACAGCTGGGCTGGGACAAGTGGGACAGCTCCATCCCTTACAACTGGAACACTCCCTGGTTCTATGGGGATGTTGTCCGGTTTGTGAGGGAGCACCAGCTGGAAGGACTGAAACCCGACCTATGGAAGCCGAAGACAATCCACAAGCTCATCCGAGCTAAGGACTTGACCGAGCTGGTTCCGGGACTCCCCGCAGCCACTGCAGAGACAGTTTGGAACAATGTGGCCTCAAAGCGGCTTACCAATGGACACAAGGACTTGTCGTGGATGGCCGTCATGGGAGGTCTCTCTCTCAGGTCATTCATGCATGCCCGCAACCTGTGCAAGACCCGGTACTGCCCCCGTTGCCCCTACGTGGAGGAAACATCTTTCCACGTGTTTTGGCAGTGCCCCTTTGCACAGGGTCTGTTGGACGCCCTAGAACATGAACTCAGAGACTCAGTGCCCAGGAGCTGCCTATCGTACCATTCGGTGCTTTACGGCCTGTTCCCTGGGACCCACGACGTGGAGGCCATCCAGGAGGCCTGGCGCCTTATGAACTGTTTTAAGGACGCAGTGTGGCTTGCCAGGAACCGCCTCGTGATCAACAGGGAAAACTGTTCATCAAGAACCTGCTTAGAGACTATTCCATCTTGGACAGCTCGGCCGTTGATGAGGAAGAATGAAGACCCCTCTCCTTCTCCCATGTCTCCCTGAAGATACAGCCCAACAGTTTGGCCCTGTGATCCGCCCCCTCCCTACCCCCACATAGTCGCCCACACCCCTACCCCGATCACAGATTGTATTATTTGGTTTTTGTTTGATCTCTTGTGCCTTTCTATTGCAGGATTGAGCTGAATGTTAGAGTAGCATGGTGTGCGATGTATAGCTTAGGGAACCTTTGCTGTGTATTGTACTATCATGCTTTGTGTGACTGTAATTTATTGTACGACTTGTAATGACTGAACGGAAAATAAAGCTCTTTCAATCAAAAAGACTGTCCGCAAGATGGCTGCCGATTATATAGGGCTGTGACATCACAGGGGTGACTGGCTACATCCTGCATGTGATTCAGGGTCATCATGTCTACCTCCCTTCCCGCCTTCCCAGCATTCCTTGCCCCATATACTGACATGTGGATCGGCCATTTTAGATGCCCTGGGCCCTGCACCGCAGTAAATAGAGTTTAATGAAGCGATTTGTGCGATAGAATCGCAGCGATATTCACATTCGTTGCGAATCGTATATTTTCTGAAATTCGTAATGAATTCTGGGTCGCCAGCTCCGATTCGCTCATCTCTAGACATAACTCTTACTTTTCTACCTACAGACTCATATAAGGGCTTGTTTTTTTGCGTCACCAATTATACTTTGCAATGACAAACAAACAAATATTTGTGGGACAAACTTGAATAAAAATGCAATTTTGGGGTCTTTCTACACAGTGCACTTTTTGCAAACAGTCCCACATTGGGGGAGATTTATCAAAACCTGTGAGGAAGAGTGGTGCAGTTGCCCATAGCAACCAATCAGATCGCATTTTTCAGAGGCTTTTTAAAAAATGAAAGAAGCGATCTGATTGGTTGCTATGGGCACCTGCACCACTACTCTACACAGGTTTTGATAAGTCTCTCCCATTAGCTTTATTTTGTAGGTCCATACGATTACAATGATACCCAAATTGGGCCATTGACCATGCAGATTACTCAACATTATAAGCAGCGATATCACTTTTTTTTTTTTTTTTTGGATAAAAAATGTTTCTTTGAAAAATTAGAAAAGGGAGGTCATTCAACTTTTATTAGGGAAAGGGTTAATTAAATTTTATTATTACTTTTTTTTCGCAGGAAGGGGTCAAGCACACCTGTCTATAACTTCTAGGCCAATCTGTCTATAATAGCTGTGCTATTATAAGTAGATATGCCATTCAGGAGCATAAAAAAGCTAGGTGAGAACTTATCACCTAGCTTTTCTGTGCTCCTGAAAGCCATTGCTGCTTATAGCCTATAAGGATAACCTACTATTAATTATAGGCAAATCTGTCTATATTAGCTTAAAATATAAGCAGAAATGGCACTAAGGAGCACAGAAAAGCTGGGTGACAATTTCTCGCTTAGATTTTTCATGCTTCTGAATGGCATATCTGCTTATAATAGCTCAGTTATTATAGGATTTACCTATAGCCTTTAGTCAAATCTGTCTAAAATAGCTGAGCTATTATAAGCAGATATGCCATTCAGGAGAATGAAAAAGCTAGGTGAGAAATTGTCACCTAGCTTTTCTGGGCTCCTGAATGGCATATCTGCTTACCATAGAATAGACAGATATGACAGAAAGGTTATAGGTAAATCTATCTATAATAGCTGAGCTATGATAAGCACCATTGCCATTCAGGTACACAGAAAAGCTAGGTGACAATTTCTCACCTAGTTTTCCATGCTCCTGAATGGCATGCCTGCCTATAAAAACTGAGCTTTTATAGGCAGGCTTGCCATTCAGGAGCATGGAAAATCTAGGTGAGAAATTGTCACCTAGCTTTTCTATGTACCTGAATTGCAAGTCAGTTCATGACTGGTGGTGGTACCTTTTTGGGGGACTTCAGAAGCAGAGAACAAGGACCGCCGGTGGGACCTCAGCCGCTGTCACACAGTAAAAATTTTTGACGGGCATGGGCCAGGCAGGAAAGCAGCACATACCATCCTCTTTCTGACAGGGGGGAGGAGAGTCCTACAATACCGTGACATGAGTCGCGCTGGTCAGGAGGTTACCCAGCCCATGTGACCACCCAGGCAGAGGCCGACTGACAACACTCAGGGCCCTCGGACCAAATAAAGCAAGGGCCCCCTGTGAGGCTCCACCCATGGCCACATCTCTGCAACGCCCCTATCCAACCCAAATGCCTCCTAATGCCCCAACCTACACACAAAATAAAAGACCAGAAAATATATAACAAGTTAACATAGGTAAGATCATTTTCCATGACCAAGAATACCAGTATACAAGGAGGAAATATATACCACCACACAAGAATACCAGTATACAAGGAGGAAATATATACCACCACACAAGAATACCAGTATACAAGGAGGAAATATATACCACCACACAAGAATACCAGTATACAAGGAGGAAATATATACCACCACACAAGAATACCAGTATACAAGGAGGAAATATATACATCACACAATAATACCAGTATACAAGGAGGAAATATATACCACCACACAAGAATACCAGTATACAAGGAGGAAATATATACCACCACACAATAATACCAGTATACAAGGAGGAAATATATACCACCACACAATAATACCAGTATACAAGGAGGAAATATATACCACCACACAAGAATACCAGTATACAAGGAGGAAATATATACCACCACACAAGAATACCAGTATACAAGGAGGAAATATATACCACCACACAAGAATACCAGTATACAAGGAGGAAATATATACCACCACACAATAATACCAGTATACAAGGAGGAAATATATACCACCACACAAGAATACCAGTATACAAGGAGGAAATATATACCACCACACAAGAATACCAGTATACAAGGAGGAAATATATACATCACACAATAATACCAGTATACAAGGAGGAAATATATACCACCACACAAGAATACCAGTATACAAGGAGGAAATATATACATCACACAAGAATACCAGTATACAAGGAGGAAATATATACATCACACAATAATACCAGTATACAAGGAGGAAATATATACCACCACACAATAATACCAGTATACAAGGAGGAAATATATACCACCACACAAGAATACCAGTATACAAGGAGGAAATATATAGCACCACACAAGAATACCAGTATACAAGGAGGAAATATATACCACCACACAAGAATACCAGTATACAAGGAGGAAATATATACCACCACACAAGAATACCAGTATACAAGGAGGAAATATATACCACCACACAAGAATACCAGTATACAAGGAGGAAATATATACCACCACACAAGAATACCAGTATACAAGGAGGAAATATATACCACCACACAAGAATACCAGTATACAAGGAGGAAATATATACCACCACACAAGAATACCAGTATACAAGGAGGAAATATATACATCACACAAGAATACCAGTATACAAGGAGGATATATATACCACCACACAATAATACCAGTATACAAGGAGGAAATATATACATCACACAAGAATACCAGTATACAAGGAGGAAATATATACCACCACACAAGAATAACAGTATACAAGGAGGAAATATATACATCACACAATAATACCAGTATACAAGGAGGATATATATACCACCACACAATAATACCAGTATACAAGGAGGAAATATATACATCACACAAGAATACCAGTATACAAGGAGGAAATATATACCACCACACAAGAATACCAGTATACAAGGAGGAAATATATACCACCACACAATAATACCAGTATACAAGGAGGAAATATATACCACCACACAAGAATACCAGTATACAAGGAGGAAATATATACCACCACACAAGAATACCAGTATACAAGGAGGAAATATATACCACCACACAAGAATACCAGTATACAAGGAGGAAATATATACCACCACACAAGAATACCAGTATACAAGGAGGAAATATATACATCACACAATAATACCAGTATACAAGGAGGAAATATATACATCACACAATAATACCAGTATACAAGGAGGAAATATATACCACCACACAATAATACCAGTATACAAGGAGGAAATATATACCACCACACAAGAATACCAGTATACAAGGAGGAAATATATACATCACACAAGAATACCAGTATACAAGGAGGAAATATATACATCACACAAGAATACCAGTATACAAGGAGGAAATATATAAATCACACAATAATACCAGTATACAAGGAGGAAATATATACATCACACAAGAATACCAGTATACAAGGAGGAAATATATACATCACACAATAATACCAGTATACAAGGAGGAAATATATACCACCACACAAGAATACCAGTATACAAGGAGGAAATATATACAACCACACAAGAATACCAGTATACAAGGAGGAAATATATACCACCACACAATAATACCAGTATACAAGGAGGAAATATATACCACCACACAAGAATACCAGTATACAAGGAAGAAATATATACCACCACACAAGAATACCAGTATACAAGGAGGAAATATATACCACCACACAAGAATACCAGTATACAAGGAGGAAATATATACCACCACTCAAGAATACCAGTATACAAGGAGGAAATATATACATCACACAATAATACCAGTATACAAGGAGGAAATATATACCACCACACAAGAATACCAGTATACAAGGAGGAAATATATACATCACACAATAATACCAGTATACAAGGAGGAAATATATACATCACACAAGAATACCAGTATACAAGGAGGAAATATATACATCACACAATAATACCAGTATACAAGGAGGAAATATATACCACCACACAAGAATACCAGTATACAAGGAGGAAATATATACCACCACACAATAATACCAGTATACAAGGAGGAAATATATACCACCACACAATAATACCAGTATACAAGGAGGAAATATATACACCACACAATAATACCAGTATACAAGGAGGAAATATATACAACCACACAAGAATACCAGTATACAAGGAGGAAATATATACCACCACACAAGAATACCAGTATACAAGGAGGAAATATATACCACCACACAAGAATACCAGTATACAAGGAGGAAATATATACCACCACACAAGAATACCAGTATACAAGGAGGAAATATATACATCACACAAGAATACCAGTATACAAGGAGGAAATATATACATCACACAATAATACCAGTATACAAGGAGGAAATATATACACCACACAAGAATACCAGTATACAAGGAGGAAATATATACATCACTCAATAATACCAGTATACAAGGAGGAAATATATACCACCACACAATAATACCAGTATACAAGGAGGAAATATATACATCACACAAGAATACCAGTATACAAGGAGGAAATATATACCACCACACAATAATACCAGTATACAAGGAGGAACTATATACATCACACAATAATACCAGTATACAAGGAGGAAATATATACCACCACACAAGAATACCAGTATACAAGGAGGAAATATATACATCACACAAGAATACCAGTATACAAGGAGGAAATATATACCACCACACAAGAATACCAGTATACAAGGAGGAAATATATACATCACACAAGAATACCAGTATACAAGGAGGAAATATATACCACCACACAATAATACCAGTATACAAGGAGGAAATATATACCACCACACAATAATACCAGTATACAAGGAGGAAATATATACCACCACACAAGAATACCAGTATAACAAGGAGGAAATATATACATCACACAATAATACCAGTATACAAGGAGGAAATATATACCACCACACAATAATACCAGTATACAAGGAGGAAATATATACATCACACAATAATACCAGTATACATGGAGGAAATATATACATCACACAATAATACCAGTATACAAGGAGGAAATATATACACCACACAAGAATACCAGTATACAAGGAGGAAATATATACCACCACACAATAATACCAGTATACAAGGAGGAAATATATACCACCACACAATAATACCAGTATACAAGGAGGAAATATATACATCACACAATAATACCAGTATACAAGGAGGAAATATATACATCACACAATAATACCAGTATACAAGGAGGAAATATATACCACCACACAAGAATACCAGTATACAAGGAGGAAATATATACATCACACAAGAATACCAGTATACAAGGAGGAAATATATACCACCACACAAGAATACCAGTATACAAGGAGGAAATATATAAATCACACAATAATACCAGTATACAAGGAGGAAATATATACATCACACAATAATACCAGTATACAAGGAGGAAATATATACATCACACAAGAATACCAGTATACAAGGAGGAAATATATACATCACACAATAATACCAGTATACAAGGAGGAAATATATACCACCACACAATAATACCAGTATACAAGGAGGAAATATATACCACCACACAAGAATACCAGTATACAAGGAGGAAATATATACCACCACACAAGAATACCAGTATACAAGGAGGAAATATATACCACCACACAATAATACCAGTATACAAGGAGGAAATATATACCACCACACAATAATACCAGTATACAAGGAGGAAATATATACCACCACACAAGAATACCAGTATACAAGGAGGAAATATATACCACCACACAAGAATACCAGTATACAAGGAGGAAATATATACATCACACAATAATACCAGTATACAAGGAGGAAATATATACATCACACAAGAATACCAGTATACAAGGAGGAAATATATACATCACACAAGAATACCAGTATACAAGGAGGAAATATATACCACCACACAAGAATACCAGTATACAAGGAGGAAATATATACCACCACACAATAATACCAGTATACAAGGAGGAAATATATAAATCACACAATAATACCAGTATACAAGGAGGAAATATATACCACCACACAATAATACCAGTATACAAGGAGGAAATATATACCACCACACAATAATACCTGTATACAAGGAGGAAATATATACCACCACACAAGAATACCAGTATACAAGGAGGAAATATATACCACCACACAATAATACCAGTATACAAGGAGGAAATATATACATCACACAAGAATACCAGTATACAAGGAGGAAATATATACATCACACAAGAATACCAGTATACAAGGAGGAAATATATACCACCACACAAGAATACCAGTATACAAGGAGGAAATATATACCACCACACAATAATACCAGTATACAAGGAGGAAATATATACATCACACAATAATACCAGTATACAAGGAGGAAATATATACCACCACACAATAATACCAGTATACAAGGAGGAAATATATACATCACACAAGAATACCAGTATACAAGGAGGAAATATATACATCACACAAGAATACCAGTATACAAGGAGGAAATATATACCACCACACAATAATACCAGTATACAAGGAGGAAATATATACCACCACACAAGAATATCAGTATACAAGGAGGAAATATATACCACCACACAAGAATACCAGTATACAAGGAGGAAATATATACCACCACACAAGAATACCAGTATACAAGGAGGAAATATATACCACCACACAAGAATATCAGTATACAAGGAGGAAATATATACCACCACACAAGAATACCAGTATACAAGGAGGAAATATATACCACCACACAAGAATACCAGTATACAAGGAGGAAATATATAAATCACACAATAACTTGATAATACCGCCATACTGTACTGAATAAAACCACTATACACAGACCAGTATTCCCCCACACAGTGCCCATATAGCAAAAGTTACCAGCTGTACACAGGGTCTATATACCATATAAGTGATTATATCCAAGACCAGGGCTGCCATCAGAAATGTTGGGGCCCCTACACAACTCAAGGCCCCCCCCACCTACTAACTTCCACATTATCTATAAAAAAATATATTTGAAAACACAGGACAAGAAAAACAAGAGCCCTTTAGTTTAATGAGGAAGGAAAGAGGAATATACCCGGACCCCAGTGACAGTATATACCCGGACCCCAGTGACAGTAAATACCCGGACCCCAGTGACAGTATATACCCGGACCCCAGTGACAGTATATACCCGGACCCCAGTGACAGTATATACCCGGACCCCAGTGACAGTATATACCCGGACCCCAGTGACAGTATATACCCGGACCCCAGTGACAGTATATGCCCGGACCCCAGTGACAGTATATGCCCGGACCCCAGTGACAGTATATATACCCGGACCCCAGTGACAGTATATGCCCGGACCCCAGTGACAGTATATGCCCGGACCCCAGTGACAGTATATACCCGGACCCCAGTGACAGTATATATACCCGGACCCCAGTGACAGTATATGCCCGGACCCCAGTGACAGTATATGCCCGGACCCCAGTGACAGTATATGCCCGGACCCCAGTGACAGTATATGCCCGGACCCCAGTGACAGTATATGCCCGGACCCCAGTGACAGTATATGCCCGGACCCCAGTGACAGTATATGCCCGGACCCCAGTGACAGTATATGCCCGGACCCCAGTGACAGTACATGCCCGGACTCCAGTGACAGTATATACCCGGACCCCAGTGACAGTATATACCCGGACCCCAGTGACAGTATATACCCGGACCCCAGTGACAGTATATACCCGGACCCCAGTGACAGTATATGCCCGGACCCCAGTGACAGTATATGCCCGGACCCCAGTGACAGTCTATGCCCGAACCCCAGTGACAGTATATGCCCGGACCCCAGTGACAGTATATACCCGGACCCCAGTGACAGTATATGCCCGGACCCCAATGACAGTATATATACCCGGACCCCAATGACAGTATATATACCCGGACCCCAGTGACAGTATATGCCCGGACCCCAGTGACTGTATATATACCCGGACCCCAGTGACAGTATATATACCCGGACCCCAGTGACAGTATATATACCCGGACCCCAGTGACAGTATATATACCCGGACCCCAGTGACAGTATATATACCCGGACCCCAGTGACAGTATATATACCCGGACCCCAGTGACAGTATATATACCCGGACCCCAGTGACAGTATATATACCCGGACCCCAGTGACAGTATATATACCCGGACCCCAGTGACAGTATATATACCCGGACCCCAGTGACAGTATATATACCCGGACCCCAGTGACAGTATATGCCCCTGCCCATCAGGACTATCCACTATGTGGGGCAGAAGAGCAGCCGATGCCCTGGGGAGAGTACACTGTATCACTGGGTACACTGGTATGTTGGGTACAGTGGTATATTGGGTACATTGTATTACTGGGTACACTGTATCACTGGGTACACTGGTATATTGGGTACACTGGTATATTGGGTACACTGGTATATTGGGTACATTGTATTACTGGGTACACTGTATCACTGGGTACACTGGTATATTGGGTACATTGTATTACTGGGTACACTGTATCACTGGGTACACTGGTATATTGGGTACACTATATCACTGAGTACACTGGTATAGTGGGTACACTGGTATATTGGGTACACTGGTATATTGGGTACATTGTATTACTGGGTACACTGTATCACTGGGTACACTGGTATATTGGGTACATTGTATTACTGGGTACACTGTATCACTGGGTACATTGGTATATTGGGTACACTATATCACTGAGTACACTGGTATATTGGGTACACTATATCACTGAGTACACTGGTATATTGGGTATACTGGTATATTGGGAACACTATCACTGGGTACACTGGTATATTGGGTGCATTGGTATATTGGGTACACTATATCACTGAGTACACTGGTATATTGGGTACACTATATCACTGTGTACACTGGTATATTGGGTACACTGGTATATTGGGAACACTATCACTGGGTACACTGGTATATTGGGTACACTGGTACAGGGATGTGGAAATCCTATAGCCCGACGCCCGGGACAAGTAGTTTTGGGCACCGGGCAGGTGAATTGTTTATAGATTTAGCCCTGTATCGGGCAGGGACAGACAGACTTCCCCCTTATTTTTCTTTAATGTCGGTGTGAGGTGCAGGAGCCGATGGAAGTCTCCACCTCACACCAGCGCTCAGAGTATATGGAGGGGGCGGCGGCCTCCAGCTGACTGCAGAGCCCCCTTATCTCCCCTCCCGGAGGATGGACGGAGCTCAGAAGACACAGCAGGGTGAGAGAGAGGATGTAGACAGCTCCGTGCACAGCTCCATCCCCCGCACTCAGCTCTATCCCTCCCCTCCCCCTGCTCTGTCTAGACAGGACCTAATCCACCACGGGGCGGTTGCTTGTTTGCACGGGGTAAACACAGAGCGGGGGAGGGGAGGGGGAGGACGGAAATGTCACCTCACACCGGCCGGGACTACAGCTCTGATGTCCACTCATGGCGGCTCAGGTGAGGAGACCAAGAATGCAGGCGGCGGCAGGAAGGGTGCTTGTATATGTATGGTGTGAGTGTATGTGTGATGTGTATGTGATGTATGATGGGGGAGGATGGTGTATATCAGTGTTTCCCAACCAGGGGGCCTCCAGCTGTTGCAAAACTACAACTCCCAGCATGCCCTGGGCATGCTGGGAGTTGTAGTTTTGCAACAGCTGGAGGCACCCTGGTTGGGAAACACTGGTGGATATGTATGGTGTGAGTGTATGTGTGTATGATGTCTATGTGTGATGTGTATGTAATGTATACTGTGTGTATGATGTCTATGTGTGATGTGTATGTAATGTATAATGTGTGTATGATGTCTATGTGTGATGTGTATGTAATGTATACTGTGTGTATAATGTCTATGTGTGATGTGTATGTAATGTATGATGTGTGTATGATGTCTATGTGTGATGTGTATGTAATGTATAATGTGTGTATAATGTCTATGTGTGATGTGTATGTAATGTATGATGTGTGTATAATGTCTATGTGTGATGTGTATGTAATGTATAATGTGTGTATGATGTCTGTGTGTGATATGTATGTAATGTATGATGTGTGTATGATGTCTATGTGTGATGTGTATGTAATGTATACTGTGTGTATGATGTCTATGTGTGATGTGTATGTAATGTATGATGTGTGTATGATGTCTATGTGTGATGTGTATGTAATGTATACTGTGTGTATGATGTCTATGTGTGATGTGTATGTAATGTATGATGTGTGTATGATGTCTATGTGTGATGTGTATGTAATGTATACTGTGTGTATAATGTCTATGTGTGATGTGTATGTAATGTATGATGTGTGTATGATGTCTATGTGTGATGTGTATGTAATGTATAATGTGTGTATAATGTCTATGTGTGATGTGTATGTAATGTATGATGTGTGTATAATGTCTAAGTGTGATGTGTATGTAATGTATGATGTGTGTATAATGTCTAAGTGTGATGTGTATGTAATGTATGATGTGTGTATAATGTCTATGTGTGATGTGTATGTAATGTATAATGTGTGTATGATGTCTGTGTGATGTGTATGTAATGTATGATGTCTATGTGTGATGTGTATGTAATGTATAATGTGTGTATGATGTCTATGTGTGATGTGTATGTAATGTATAATGTGTGTATAATGTCTATGTGTGATGTGTATGTAATGTATGATGTGTGTATGATGTCTATGTGTGTGTGTATGTAATGTATAATGTGTGTATGATGTCTATGTGTGATGTGTATGTAATGTATAATGTGTGTATGATGTCTATGTGTGATGTGTATGTAATGTATGATGTGTGTATAATGTCTATGTGTGATGTGTATGTAATGTATGATGTGTGTATGATGTCTATGTGTGATGTGTACGTAATGTATGATGTGTGTATGATGTCTATGTGTGATGTGTATGTAATGTATAATGTGTGTATGATGTCTGTGTGATGTTTATGTAATGTATAATGTGTGTATGATGTCTATGTGTGATGTGTATGTAATGTATAATGTGTGTATGATGTCTATGTGTGATGTGTATGTAATGTATACTGTGTGTATGATGTCTATGTGTGATGTGCATATAATGTATGATGTGTGTATAATGTCTAAGTGTGATGTCTGTGTATGTGATGTATGATATGGGGGCAGCGGCAGGTGTATGTATGATGTGTGCACATGTATGGAGTATATGTATGGTGTGAGTGTATGTGTGTATGTAATGTATGATGTGGGGGGGGGCAGTGGCGGGGGTGTGTGTATGTATGATATGTGTATATGTATGGTGTATATGTATGGTGTGAGTGTATGTGTGTATGTAATGTATGATGCGGGGGGGTGTATGTATGATATGGGGGCAGTGGCTGGTGTATGTATGATGTGTGTATATGTATGGAGTATATGTATGGTGTGAGTGTATGTGTGTATGTAATGTATGATGCGGGGGGGGTGTATGTATGATGTGG